>NC_092380.1:20032450-20342739 GCF_030028105.1 Mobula birostris
TTTGCATTAAGTATACTGTAACTTGCAAATAATTACATTCATTGTCCTGACAATAAAATCCTTATGGACTACTGATAACACAAATACATTAGCAAATTTAACCTTAGAGAGTCTTCATGATCTTACTTTTAGAGACAATAATCTCCAAAGTCAAATTTTCGGTGCCACCCTCTCGCACCTTGAAGAATGCTTCTCTGCGTCAGAGGCACATCATAAGGAAATTGTTGTGCATCACAGAGCGGTGGTAACCCAAAACTGGGGAAATCCTGCCACATTACCCACTCAATGCAGCACTGCAGATCAAACACCAGGAAAGTCAGTTTTTAAATGCTGATATCTTCCTAATTTTAAGGAAATTACATCACCAAATAATCTTCACAAAAGTGCTGAAGGAAGTTTATAGAGTACTGAATCACGTATCTGTTGTTGATGTTTAAAATCATCTTTTCTTTGTCTTTTTTTCCATTGCTACCAAATTTAAGGTGGAATAATGCACCTGACTTTCCTGTGGCAATTGCTGCGTCCACTGAGGCTCCTCCTGTGAAGCTATTTGTGGCTTTGATGGTAAACTCAGAGGGCCAGTCTGCATCTTCTTTCTGGGTAACTGCTGATCTGTCTGTTGACACTGTCCCTGTGGCGTCCACCGCTCTTGTGCCAACTGCTGGACATGTGGCGACCTCTGGACCGGTGGCAACCGCTGTTCCCGCGGCAACCGTTGGGCCCGCGGCAACGGCTGGTCTTGTGGTAACTGCCGGTCCCGTGAGAGCCGCTGCGCCTGCGGCGACTGTTGGCCCCACGGGAGCTGCTGTTCATTTGTCAGCTGCTGGTCCCGTGGCAACCGCTGGTCCCTTAGCAACCGCTGGTCCTGTGGCTTTTGAAGATTGGGAGGATGTAAAAGACTGCGTTAACCAAAGTAAATCTCAAAGGTGGAAACATATTCATTGTAGAAAAAATGAGCCATTTCTCACATCCACAGGACTTGCTAGAAAGTACCTTTGAAATACAGTGGATACTCTATTTTTTAGTTACTTCGAAAGACAGCATGGAGGAGGGCCTTCCAGCCCCTTGAGCCAAGTCACCCCAGTAACTCCTGACAAACCCTATTAACCCTGACCTAATCACGGGACAATTTACAATGACGAATTAACCTACCCGGTACGTCTTTGGGCTGTGGGAGGGAACTGGGAATACCCACGCATTCCACGGGGAGGACATACAGAGAATCCAAACAGAATGGCACCGGAATTGAACTCCAGAACGTTTTAAGCTGTAATAGTGCTGTTTTTAACTGCTACTCTACCATGGTGCCCAATGCGGGAGCAGGGTAGGGGGCAGCTAACTTGTACCTAGCTGTCTCCCCACTGACAGTGCACCGCAGAGACCCTTTTGTTCCCATTAGCACCCAAAGGGTTGGGGGGGGGGAGATCTGAAATGATAGGAGAAGACAGGAGCAGGAGGGATGGAGCCAAGAGCTGGACAGGTGATTGGCAAAAGGGATATGAGAGGATCATGGGACAGGAGGCTCAGGGAGAAAGAAAAGGGGGAGGGGGGCAAGCCCAGTCGATGGGCAAGGGGTATAGTGAGAGGGACAGAGGGAGAAAAAGGAGAGAGAGAAAAAGAATGTTTGTATATAAATAAATAACGGATGGGGTACGAGAGGGAGGTGGGGCATTGGCGGAAGTTTGAGAAGTCAATGTTCATGCCATCAGGTTGGAGGCAACCCAGACGGAATATACGGTGTTGTTCCTCCAACCTGAATGTGGCTTCAGCTTTACAGTAGAGGCCATGGATAGACATGTCAGAATGGGAGTGGGATGTGGAATTAAAATGTGTGGCCACTGGGAGATCCCATGTTTGCCAACATCACACGACACAGCACATAATGATGACCTCACATGACACAGCACATAATGATGACCTCACACGACACAGCACATAATGATGACCTCACATGACACAGCACATAATGACGACAATGATAATTCATAGCTAAAAACAACCTGCTGGAGGAACTTAGTGGGTTGAGCAGCATCTGTTGGGGTATGGGAATTATCAGCATATCGAGTCAAGACCCCACATTCTGATGTCGCAGAGCAGAGTGTCAACCTGATACATCAACAACTCCATTCACCCAGATGATTCTCAACCTGCGGAATTCTTCCGGCAGATCGCTTGATGCTCCTGACTCCAGCCTCGGCAGTCAGTCGCCTGTGTCTCTGCAATTCATAGCACATTAGTGAGCTTTGAAATGAGGAAAAACTGATCAGGTCCCCTTCCTTGGTGGGAGCATAACCTTCAGAGACCTCATTACTTCTAACGAGGAACTGTCAAAGTCAGCCACGGTTAAACCAGACTCAAAGAATCTGAGTGTGGTGATGTGATAACCTACCCCATTCTGACTGTGATAGCCCACCTCACCCTAACTGTGATAGACCCCCCACCACCCTGACTGTGATAGACCCCACCACCACCCTGACTGTGATAGACCCCTCACGCTGACTGTGATAGACCCCCCCACCCTGACTGTGATAGACCCCTCACGCTGACTGTGATAGACCCCCCCACCCTGACTGTGATAGACCCCTCACCCCGACTGTGATAGACCCCCCACCCTGACTGTGATAGACCCCTCACCCTGACTGTGATAGACCCCCCTCACCCTGACTGTGATAGACCCCACCAACACCCTGACTGTGATAGACCCCTCACCCCGACTGTGATAGACCCCCCCTCACCCCGACTGTGATAGACCCCACCACCACCCTGACTGTGATAGACCCCTCACACTGACTGTGATAGACCCCCCCACCCTGACTGTGATAGACCCCTCACGCTGACTGTGATAGACCCCCCCACCCTGACTGTGATAGACACCCCTCACCACCCTGACTGTGATAGACCCCTCACCACCCCGACTGTGATAGACCCCCCTCACCCCGACTGTGATAAGACACCCTGACTGTGATAGACTCCCCTCACCACCCTGACTGATAGACCTCCCCACCACCCTGACTGTGATAGATCCCTCCACCACCCTGACTGTGATAGACCACCCACTCTGACTGTGATAGACACCCCCCACCACCCTGACTGTGATAGACCCCTCCACCCTGACTGTGATAGACTCCCCTCACCACCCTGACTGTGATAGACACCCCCCACCACCCTGACTGTGATAGACCCCTCACCCTGACTGTGATAGACACCCCCATCACCCTGTGATAGACCCTCCCCACCCTGACTGTGATAGACTCCCCTCACCACCCTGACTGATAGACCCCCCCACCACCCTGACTGTGATAGACCCCCCCACCACCCTGTGACAGACCCACCCACCCTGACTGTGATAGACCCCCCACCCTGACTGTGACAGACCCCCACCATCCTGACTGTGATAGACCCCTCACCACCCTGACTGTGATAGACCCCCCACCCTGACTGTGATAGACCCCCCACCCTGACTGTGATAGACCTCTTCACCACCCTGTGATAGACCCCCACCAGCCTGACTGTGATAGACCCCCCCACCACCCTGACTATGATAGACCCCACCACCCTGACTGTGATAGACCCCCCACCACCCTGTGATAGACTCCCCTCACCACCCTGACTGTGATAGACTCCCCTCACCACCCTGACTGTGATAGACCCCCCTCACCCTGACTGTGATAGACTCCCCTCACCACCCTGACTGTGATAGACCCCTCACCCTGACTGTGATAGACCCCCCTCACCCTGACTGTGATAGACCCCCCCCACCACCCTGACTATGATAGACCCCACCACCCTCTGTGATAGACGCCCCTCACCCTGACTGTGATAGATCCCCCACCACCCTGACTGTGATAGACCCTCCACCACCCTGTGATAGACCCCTCACCACCCTGACTGTGATAGACCCCCCACCCTGACTGTGATAGACCCCTCACCACCCTGACTATGATAGACCCCACCACCCTCTGTGATAGACCCCCCTCACCCTGACTGTCATAGATCCCCCACCACCCTGACTGTGATAGACCCTCCACCTTGACTGTGATAGACCCCCCACCCTGACTGTGATAGACCCCCCACCACCCTGTGATAGACCCCCCACCACCCTGACTGTGATAGACCCCTCACTTGACTGTGATAGACCCCCCCACCCTGACTGTGATGACAACCTTGGCCCTGACCATGATAGCCCCCAGCTATGATATCACCTTGGACACACCCGTGGTGGTGACCCTGTCAGTGGATGTCAACAGTGGCCTTGACCCTTACTGTGAAAATGGCCCTAACCTTGACTGTGATAAACCCCACCCCTCTCCTGGACTGTGACAGTCCTCCCACCCTGACCACAACTGTGGCCATGACCTTGACCCTGACAGTGACCTTGCTACCAACCAACAAGGAGCCAACGCTGACCCTGGGTCTGTCCCTGGTGAACAACCTGTACAAAAGTTGGGATGGAGCTTGAATTGTTAACTTTTGTTAATGTGGGCTCATCCATTCCTCTCCCAATGTGGCCCGGAGCCTTGCCTGGTCCACACCGGTACAGAAAGCTGCCGTGAAGATGGCAGGAACAACCCGAATGGAAGTCTCCGTGGTCGGAAGGCTCCTCCAAAGGGTTTAAGGCTGTGGCTGAGGTGAGTCCAGCCAGTTATTTAACCAGTGAGGCTTCAACAAGTCCAGCGGGGAGCTTGGCCGTGCCCAGAGGAGCAGTCACTCACCCGGGACTGCTTGGAGAAGGATATCAGCATTGACAATGTGGACCAGTGCAAGCGTGATTCCGTGTGGGAAGTGCCCGGCCACTCTTCTAGAGGCTCACAAAACAGCGCTGACAGCCCTCCCGTGGCATTAATATCAGCACCATGCGACTAAACATATCCACTGGCTTCATCCCATCATGCGCTGTTTCCCACCTGTCTTGCCCTGGCAACTTAGCTTTACAAAGAGGGAGCAGGTTAATGGAAGAGTGAGGCACAGAGGCAAAGCAAGGGGACCGTAGGCTTCCTTACCCTGGGGCCCGCTTCAGTCAGTCTTGGCGTTTTAATCAGGCTGTTAACTGACGGATGTTTCAAAGCTGTGAAAATACCAAGAGGTTCAACATTGAGTTCATCTCAGATGTGCACAGTTGTACAATTCGAGGAATTACTGTGGTAGGGAGTTACAACTGATGGTCAGGTTCCTGGGAGACACGAGCTGCTGCAGTGGCTTTACAAGAGTACCACGGAAGCTGTCCAACTATCCACACCAGGCGAGCACGAGCTTACCTTTACCACTGAAGCAGTTGAAATAGATGAGTACGCAGAACAGGATTACTATTAATAGACCGATGACTCCACATAGATTCTGGCTCAGCATATTCAGGCCCCAGGGAATATCTGTGCCTTCAAGGTAAGAAATGTAATTAGCAGTCATGCAGAGTATCACACGGGTAAAGTAACGAGAAAGGCAGTGCCCTCTGATTTGTGTGAAATGCAGTGGCATTTTCCTTTATTACAAAAGTCGTACCAGTTTATGAAAGACCAGCCAGTTTGAGTTACGCGTACACTGCTGGGACCTTGGTGAGTGGCTGCACTAATCAAAACCATTTCTGAAGCTTGGCACTGTCAGAATGTAGGGCAGTGACGATCTCACCAAAACCAACAACTCACCACCGCCAACCAGGGGCTCGTTCGCACCATTCACGCTTTACACTTTGGTCAAATCACTGTCCTACCTGCCTGTGCCATCGCTCTCCACCACCAGACAAAGTAACGATATAACCAGCTTTAAAATTAAATAAGTGTCCAATAATCAATAAGACAAATTATTCCACAGAGAAACACCAACAACTGCGCACTGAGGACATCACCTTGTGACGATATCCTGAGTTATTCATTAGGGACTGTGCTTTTAAAAAAAGAGAGAGCGTGCAGTTGTGCAGCACAAACAACTTGTTACAGAGAGAGGGGAGGAGCTACTTGATGGACAGCTAGTGTTCAGTACAACAGTATTTAAACCAGCGTAATTGCCTGTTTCACAGGACACGCAGACGCACTAAGGTGTGGTGAAGTTACCACTATCCTTTTCAGGTGCCCACAAGTGTGGGACTGAGGATCAATAACGAGGTATTGATCTGTGATTATTAGTGCGTGAAAGAGCGACCCTGTGGAGTCTACCAGTGTGTCTAACCTTTGCCTGGGTCGGTAGACTATCACTTGAAGACGGTGCTCTTAAGTTGGTCAAGTTTGGCTAACTTGGAAGTTTCGGAGGACAACGGGAAGAATCGACGGCATCGGCTTACTCGGACAACCACAACACCTCTCTCTCTCCATCACTACTCAACTCAATACCACGAACTGAACTGATTTCATTTACCCATCACCGTAAGACTGTATCCATTTACCCCCTAGGCTTGAAGAAGCTTGGTTTTTATATTTCCACACTTATATATATGCATGAGCTTTGCTAATCTGGTTGATATATCTAAATGTATATTACTGTATTGCGTAGTTACTAATAAATACCATTAGTTAATAGCAATACCAGACTCCAAAGTGTTTTCCATTTCTGCTGGTTCTTTAACCCGTCACGGGGTACGTAGCAGCCTTGACTGGTGATGAACTGTCTGCAAACTAATTCTCAAGTTCAGTGAACACCACGACATCAAACGCCTCAACCCGAGCTACCAATTTTCACCATCACCCCAGAATAATAGAATCATGAAAGACTACATCAGCCTGAGTGTTTGACCCTTTCTATAGCCCTTTACCTCTTCCAACTTCACCGCCCAGCTTTTCACCTCATCCCCTCTCTCATTCTCCTTCATCTATCACCTGCCAGTTGTACTCCTTCCCCATCTCACACCTTATTCTGGCTTCTTCCCCCTTCTTTTCCAGTCCTGATGAAGGGTCTCAGCCTGAAAAGGCCATGTAACTCGTCCATAGATGCTGCCTGACCTGCTAAGTTCCTCCAATGTTTCTGTGCTCTGGATTTCCGGCACTACAGAACCTCTAGTGCCCCTGCCTGTGTGACACACCACCTCATGAGGGTGGTGCAGGTTACAACTATCCCGCTGCAGTCAGGGAAACGCTCCAGGTTTTGACCCTGTGATCTTTTCGTACAGGTGGTCCACAAGACACGACAGGGTTCAGTTCCTGATACCTGTCTGTCCATCAGAAATCAGCAGAAACAAAGGTAACGGGAGAGCAAGAAGGCGCAGAAAGTGCGGCCACCAGACGGCCTCACTGACTCAGCGGGGGAGGAAGTGAGTCTGCTCCGAGCTCCCCAATCTGCTCAGCTCCACTTCAGCCTCTGATTGTTGTGACTCGTGGAGGGAAATGTCCCTCTTCCCACCAGCAGATGCCTGTAGCCCCACAGCAACCAGTAAATCCCTCTACATCCATTTCACCAGGCTTTCAGACTCTTGTTCATATGCACGGCCTGTCTACAAGTAACCCAGGGAAGATCTGATTCTTGTTTTGGCTATACCCTGGACTGCCCTTTCTCACCGAACACTAATCACTACTTACTTCCCAACGTGGTATTTGCATCCATGGTTTCACATTGACACGATTGCGTCATTCCTCGACCATCCTCCAGGCTGACTTTGCACTGGACATTAAAGCTCCTCATTCGCCCTTGGGTGCCCATAGTCCTGTTACTCAATGTCACATCCCACAGAATCTGCATGTCATTTCCTGTGAATCCAGTAATGAAGCAATCGGATCCTGTTTTTCCCCCTTCACGTGCATTTTCGGAAACTCCTGAAATATAAATGCAATGTCCTGGTTCACGTCTTTACTGTTATGCTGTAGGTATTTCATTTAGCGGTTCTGTACGAGCAGTCTGTTCTGCTTTCAGTCTGTTTGGGTTATCGTTGGAGATAAGGGATGCAGAGGAACGTGAGCCATCCAATCAGGATGGTGGAACCCGGGGGAGGTTTCTCTGGTGAGGGACACTAAGGTTGGGCTTGGGGTTTTTGCTCAGCGGGAGATGAAGAGAGAAGACGCTGGAGAAAACTGTAAGTAGGATTCAACCCAGTGCAGGACCATGATGCGATGAAGCCAGATGCCGAGATCAATTGAGGATCGGTGAATATGGTGAGACGTTGAGCTCCAGCTTGTGTGCATTCAACTGTTTAATTGCAATGGGCCTTTTTCTTTTTGTTTTTCTTTACAAACCCTTTAGTTAAGTTAAGATTCATAAATATAATTCCTGTAACCGTATGCAGACTGTCATTTCGTGGCACTGATTTGTAACAGGGTAGCAAATTACACGGCATTCACACAAACCGAGATTTGGGGTGCGAGAACTGTCTCAATCTCACAAATCTGGTGGTACCAAAGGGTGCCCACCCTAGACTTGTGCAGCCAAGGAAACAGCGGGTTTCATTAATAATCAAAGTGAATATATAAGTTTTTCCGAATGACATTATAACCACTTTGTGGTAAGATTACGTTCTTTTGTGGACCATCAAGCATAGAGCAGAGCAGTACAGGAGCCAGGCCCTGGCCCACAATGTCTGTACCAACACAAGGTCAAAATGAACGAATAATTCAGCCTGTACATGATCCATATCCCTAAAATTCACGTGTCTAACAGCCCCTTAAAAACCACTCCCTTATCTGCTTCCACCTCCGCTCCTGGCAGCCCGTTTCAGGCACCCAACACTCCCTGTGCAAAACCTCCGCCCTGAATATCTCATTCAATGTCCCCCTTCTCAACTTTAATGCATGCCCCTAGGAGCTGACGTTTCAATCTTGGGTGGGTAAAAGATTCTGACTGTCTGCCCTTTCTGTAAACCTCATTAGTTTTATAAGATTTACTAGAATGTTACCTGGGTTTCATCACCTAAGTTACAGAGAAAGGTTGAGCAATTTGGGTCTTTATTCTTTGGAACGTAGAAGGTTGAGGGGGGATAGATAGAGTTAACGTGGATAGGCTTTTTCTATTGAGAGTGGGGGAGAATCAAATAAGAGGACATGAGTTGAGAGTTAAAGGGCAAAAGTTTAGGGGTAACATGAGGGGGAACTTCTTTGCTCAGAGAGTGGTAGCTGTGTGGAATGAGGCAGGTTTGATGCTGTCCTTTAAAGTTAAGTTGGATAGATATATGGACAGGAAAGGAATGGAGGGTTATGGGCTGAGTGCAGGTTGGTGGGACTAGGTGAGAGTAAGCGTTTGGCACAGACTAGAAGGGCCGAGATGGCCTGTTTCCGTGCTGTAATTGTTATATGGTTATACCGTCCTCAGGTCTCCCCTGAACCTTCAACACCTCAGAGAAAACAATAGTTCAGTTAACTAAACAGAATCTTTTTTAAAGTTAATTACTGAAGAAATTCCAACAGCCAATGTGATTAAGAATTGGAGAACTCAAGCTGCAACAGAGTGACAAGAAATAAAGGCTGATTATCATGCTGAGCAAATGCCACATACAGGAACCACAAATGAGAGAAAATCTGCAGGTGTTGGAAATCCAAAGCAACACACACAAAACGCTGGAGGAACTCAGCAGGTCAGGCAGCATCGATGGAGAAGAGTAAACAGTCGATGTTTTGGGATGAGGCCGTTCATCAGGACTGGGGAAAAAGGAGGTGAGAGGTCAGAGTAAGAAGGTGAGGGAGTAGAGGAAGACGTACAAGGTAGTAGATGATAGGTGAAACCAGGAGAGGGGGAGGGATGAAGTAAAGAGCTGGGAAGTTGATTGGTGAAAGAGATAAAGGGCTGGAGAAGGGGAAATCCGATAGGAGAGGACAGAAGCCCAGGGAAGAAAGGGAAGGGGGAGGAGCACCAGAGGGAAGTGATGGGCAGGTAAGGAGATAAGGTGAAAGAGGGAAATGGCAATGAGGAGAGGTGAAGGGGGAGGTGGGGCATTACTGGAAGTTTGAGAAATTGATGTTCATGCCATCGAGTTGGAGGCTACCCAGACAGAATATAAGGTGTTGCTCCTCCAACTTGATTGTGGCCTCATCGCAGCAGTAGAGGAGGCCATGGACTGACATGTCAGAATGGGAATGGGAAGTAGAATTGAATTGGGCAGTCACTGGAAGATCCTGCTCTTTCTGGTGGACGAAGCAGTCTCCCAATCTACATCGGGTCTCATTGATATACAGGAGGCCACACTGGAAGCACCGGATACTGTAGATGACCCCAACAGACTCACAGTTGAAGTGTCCATACAGGAGCCAATTAGGCTTCCTGAAAATGACCAGCGAATTTCTGATCTACCGCGAGTGATTGGAGGCTGAGGTCACTAAACAGATACTGTCATGACTCCTATCATCCTTGTACCTCTATTTGTTCATTGTCATTTTATCTGGAGCCACTAAGCCCTTGTGCTGTTTATGTAATTTTGTCAAGATTTATTTTAACTGGCACGGGTTTTCAGCCTACAGCGACGATCTAAAGCAGACTCTCAATTAGCGCTCATCGCAGGGTCTTTGTGTGTCTGTGTGTTTGGAGAATGATTCGACTAGCGGTGTCGCTCAGTTCAGCCATCGAAGTTCGGTTGGGGTTCTGGTGGAATTCTTGTTTCTGGCTCAACACAGGAGTTTGTTGCTCCTCCACAGAGGGGTTCAGTCGTCTGTCAGCACACACCATGACAGAAAGACCCACCATCTAAATGGACCCAGCAGAAGTTCAACAGTGGCTTGGACATCGGTCAGCTGGAGGTGAGGGTTCCTTCTATCCTCAGTGCTTGTCCCGAGGATACCTTCCAAGTTTCTCAAATGCACATTCCAAACTTCTCTAGTCTATATTCAAGGTCATCAAGGTTTCCTGTGTCTCCCATGACCCACCCCCCCCCCGCAGGTTTCTGAGAACTATTCCACGTTCCTGAGGACTACTCCAGGTTTCTGAGGATTATTCCATGTTTCCGAGTTTGATTCTATGTTTCTGAGTTATATGCAATGCTTCCAAGTTGTATGCAATGTTCCTGAGCTTTCCAGCCCTGTCTCAGGAGTATCAGGTCTCTTTCGCACTTACCAGCCCTGTCCCAAGAGCATCAGGTCTGTCTCCAATTCACCAGCCCTGTCTCAAGCTCCCCAGGACTCCCTGGGCTATCAGGTGCCGATCTTAAGGAGGGAGGCACTGTCATGACCCCTGCCCGCCTTTATTAACTGACGTCTTACCTAGAGTTGTTAAGCCCTTGTGCTTTCTGTTTAATTTTGTCAAGTTCATATTGACTGGCACGAGTCTTCAGCCTACTGCGGTTATTTAAAGGGGACTCTCAGTTAGCGCTTACCGCAGGGTCTTTGTGTGTGTGTTTGGAGAATGGTTCCGCTCACGGTGTCACTCGGTGAAGCCACCATAGTTCAGCTGGAATTCCAATGAATAAACTCTTGCTTGCGTCTCCACATAGGAGCTTGTCGTTCCTCCGCACCCGTGATTGGTTGTCTCTCAGCGCATACCCTTACAGATAAGCTCAGGCAGCGGTGGTGTGAAGTGAGTGGGGAGAAAGAGGTCATAGCAGAGAGGAAATGATGCAAATCTACCTACACAACAGGTTACAGAATTAAAATTCAGTTTGCCCTGTCCTAGTTTAATGGTGTTGTGCTAATCCCTTCAGGCTAATTCATTATGTCAAACAGAACAGGAAATAGTGCTGATTCGTATCTCGGTTATTCAAAACAACCACAAAAGATTTCAGTCTCTGGAGGTGTGCAAACAATAGTTGATGAGGTCAATCAGCTCAGGGTGTGCAGTGGGAATTCAGTGCATGGGGGTTGGGGGAGGAAATGTGTTAGATAATGAATGAGATCTAGTGGGATAAAGATAAACTTATTGAAAAGGGAGTCAAAGTTAATGGGATTGTAGTTGCACTGAATAAAAATCTGATATTTCAAAGGTTCATTTATTATCAAAGCATGTGTCTATATACAACTCTGAAATGCGTCTTCTCCAGATAGCCACAGAACAAGAAAGAAAGTCGTTCAGAGAGAGACATCAAATCCCCACCCCGGTACAAAAAGGAACAGCATCCCGATCATCAACCCTTCAAAAGCCCCCTTCCCCTGCACAAGAGGGAACAGGAACATCAACCCCCCCCCAAAAAAACAATCCCTCCCCTGCACAAAAAATTAACAGAACATCGACTCCCAAACTCCCTCCTCTCACACAACAAAATGGAAAAGGAATGGGCGATTAAAAAAAAGCACAAAATATAAAAACCTTGTCTGAAAGGGTCCACAGTTCATAAACGCAGAACCATGATACTATCCTCCAATATCACCGACATTCATCGGAAGAGAAGAGCGGGACACTACATGAGGCAGAGAGGCCAACCTGCCTACCGCAGTAAGCCACACAGTGACGGTCCGTTCACAGGCTCTTTCTCCGGCAGTGGTGGAAAAGGCAGGCAGTCAGCACTGAAACTTTCACTTGCCTTCTGCAGTCACTTCGATGTCTCGGCTTATTACAAAGCACAAGCATGAGGTGATGTTAAGACCCGGTCCATCAAAACTGCCGGACCTGCTGAGTGTTTATTCTTGATATTATATATTCTTGATTTGCAGCACCTGCAGGATTGTATTAATCATTTCTAAGGCACTTCAAAGTTTTCACAGCCACTGAAAAACTTAAAAAGTGTAGACACTGTTTACTGCAGGAAATGTACCAGCCATATGCACTAGTACATTGAGTTATGGGTACTTTGAAAACCTTGCTTGTGGCAGCATCAGAGGCAAGTCGTTTCAGACAATGTACAGAATATGGCCTCCAGGAGGACCTCAACCTTGTTGTGGTTTGGAGGCTTGCGTGCTTCAGTGACCCAGAGACCGATGTTGGCTGGAGTCAGGGCTTTGTGCTTTGGCTCTTGTCAGGTCACCCATGTCAAACTGATCAAGGGGTAGAGGCCAGACTAAGAGTGGTCCACCGGTCCTCCAGGTTCAGGGGTTCAGCTCAGAGCCAACAATCTTGACTGGTCAAACAAAAATATTACTGCAACAGCAATGAAAAATCCTTCTACATCTGAGTGTGACAGTATTTCTGAGTCTCCACCTGGGACTTGCATGGCTGACAGGAGTGAAAACTGAGAGGAAGCTACCAACACGATGAAGGAAGCCCTGAACCCCACCAGAGATGGGGGACCTCCATTACTGCCGGAAATGCCAGCGGCGTAACGGACAGTAAGCAGGTACAGAACGTAAACTACACAAGACAGTGAAGAAAGTGTCTGTGCAAAACAAAAACATAATCAACGACTAGTCCATTGTCGGGGAAGAGGTGGTCAGTGTACCATGGCTGAGGTAGGATTAAGGTTGTGCAGGTCAGTTCAAGAACTGGGTGGTGACAGTAGCTTCCCCTGAACCTGCTGGCGTGGGACTTAGGGTTCTGTACCTCTTGCTGATGATTTATGTTTTCTTCAGAGATGGCGCCGAGATGCAACACAGAGCATCATAGGAAGTCATTCCTGCCTGTGGCCATCAAACTTTACAACTCCTCCCTTGGAGGGTCAGACGCCCTGAGCCAATAGACTTATTTCCTGGCATAATTTACATATTACTATTTAACTATTTACGGTTTTATTACTATTTAATTATTTATGGTGCAACTGTAACGAAAACCGATTTTCCCCAGGATCAATAAAGTATGACTATGACTATGACTATGACTACAGAGCCATAGAATACCACAGCATAGAAACAGGCCCTTCAGCCCAATTAATCCATGCTGACCTGATCTTCTACCTGGTCATATCTACACGCACCCAGACAAGGTTCCTCAAAACCTCTCCCAATGATATATCTATCCAAACTGCTGTTAAATGTTGCAATTGAACCGGCAGCATTTGGCTGCTCGTTCCACCCTCTGAGTGAAGAAGTTTCCCCTCAGAGACTTCTTAAATACCTCACATTTCACCGTAAACATATGACCGTTAGTTCTAGTCTCATCCACCCTGATGGGAAAAGGTGTACATTCGTTTACCCTATCTGTACCCCACATAATCCTACACCTCCAAAAAATCTCCCCTCATTCTCCTGCGCTCCGGGGAATAAAGTACTAACCTATTCAATCTTTCACTGTGGCTCATATCCTCAAGTTCCAGCTACATCCTTGTAAGTTTTCTCTCCAAATTTATTGATTTATTTTCGGTAGTTAGGTGAACCTTTGGACTTCTTTGGCCCAGTGGAGACTCACTGTTATATTCCAGGCTGAGGCAGGTTCTCGGACTACAACAGAATCAAAGGCTGTGAGCAATTCAAAATGGAGATGAGGCCAAAGGTCGGTTCAGCCGGGATCGAACTAATGATGGAATGACTTTGAAAGGCTGCCTGGCCCACTTCAGGTTCATTTTCCTCTTTATTTTTCAGGAAGCTGATTGATCAGCGGCTTCCGAAGGGAACAGATGAACACTTGAAAAGGAACACATTAGTGAGTTCTGGGTCAAAAGGCAAGGGTGTGGAAATCATTAGGGAGCTCTCTGAAGAACGTTCACCAGCGCAATCCTCTGATTCTTCTCCTTTCTGGTGTGGGATTGTATGATGCTTTTTATAGAAAGACAATCAGCACTTATTTCTGAGAAGGTCAAATGGAAGGAAACCATGAATACCAATGTTCCATTGTACATACAGTTCGTAAATCTAGGTCAGCGAGTCTGTAGCTTCCTTTTAAGGTTTTCAGTTGAGTGAACAAACTGTGCTTTCTGACAATCAGCTTACATTTTCAAAGCTGTCATTGCCTTTGCCTCCTCTCCTGAGACTATCCTCCCAAAGCAGGGTATTAGGAAGCCCCAGCAGTCCTAGCACTACCACCTCTCCCGCGAGTGCTTCTGCATCAAACATTGACAGGTCACAGGTCAGTCCTTCACAACGCAGTTGGCTCATTTCCGTTCAATTGTCACAACACATACCCTTCACCCAGTAACACCAGATCCCGGAGAGGGCACAGGCTCGGCTGAGCTCGCAAACACTTTTAAGCTATTTTGATGTCACAGGCAAGGCTGAATGTCAGAATTTGTGTAGAAGGGACCTGGGAAGCAGCTTGATGCAGGTCTTCAAGAGAGAAAAATAGGGTAAACTGAGAACGGGTTCATTTGCTAGCAAGACCAAAACTAGGGATATCAATATTCAAAAATCATAAAATGTATTTGGAACTGAGGAGAAAACTTATCTTATATTTTACTGATACCCTATATGCGCAAGGACTAGGCCTCAAGCTGTGGTGTCACCTGCTTACAGCCGCTAGGAGAGAGGCGTCAGAGCTGGTGCGCTCCACCAGGGGTGATGTGGCACAGTGTCCAAGCTGGAGTCAGTGCTGCCCCCCAGTGTTTGCTCGGCAGAAGACAAGCTGTACTGTGGTCGACTGCAGATTTCTGTGGCATTTATGTCTTAGGTCTGGACTTTTTTTTTGCATGGCTTTTTTTTTACTGATATCTTTATGTGCTCCTTCTATGTGCTATGTGTGCTTTTTGCTGTGTGTGACCATTGATATTGTGTTTTGCACCTTGGCCCCAGGGTAATGCTGTTTCATTTGGCTGTATTCATGGGTATTCATGTATGGTTGAACGACAATTAAACTTGAATTGAATTGAACTTAGGATATAACCAAGGTGAATTTAAACCAGAAATATTAAACCATATAAACGTAGATATATAACCTTCTAGTGGGAAGGTAAATAAGCATGTGTTGATGAAATTAGATGTTGAAAATGAGGGAAAACACAACACCAGCAAATACAGAAACTCCTGGATTTCCAAATATTCCACAAATTAAACTTTGCTTCCGGTCAAAATAGCACCAGCAAGCAACACTACCTTAGGCAATGTCGTGCAGGTAGTCCACAGAGCTGCTTATTTCACTTTTTCTACGTGTTCTTTTTATCTTAAATATGCTTCTAGAACTGTTGGAGCCTGCAAATTACAGTTTGGAGATACAAACGTTTGTAAATTCTGTGACCTAGTGTTCTGCTGTCCCCGAGAAAACTCCAGGAGGGGAGCATGAGAACGAGTTGCTTCCTGGTGAAGAGACGGGGTGCAAGCCCATGATCAACTTCCTTTCTCATTGATTAAAGTGTCGAGGAAGATTGAAGTATCAAGGCGAATGCGGAAGGGAGTGAGTGTTCGGTGCTGACTACCTGTCTCTTGCTCGCCATTGTGATGGTCTCTGTGTGCGCAGACCTCGAAAGGCCTCTGTATTCGAGAGGTCACTCTCCTCGATGCTGTCAGAGGATGTTATCGAAGTTCTGTGATTTGTGGGTTGAACTGTGGCCTGGAGTTCAAACTAACTATATTTCAAATTGGTCTCATTCACTTCTGTGTTTTTTTTTTCTGAACTCTGTGTTTTTGCCCATTTTTTCTTGGGAGCGAACTGTTAGTTGTTTGTGTGAGGGGGCTTGGAGTTTGAGGTTCTATGTGCCGTTTTCTGCGTGGAGTGATCTGCTAATATTTTTGTGCAAGGGAGAGGGGTTGAGGTTTGTGGGCCAGGGGTTGATATTTATCTTTGAATGACTTCCATGGCTTTCTTTGTTTCGTGGCTATCTGGAGAAGACGAATCTCAGAGTTGTACACTATATACATACTTTGGTAATAAATGAACCTTTGAACCTTTGCTATAATGGCACTGATCACTGGGGGTACATACCTTCAACATACACAGGTAATTTCCCTTAAAATGCACAGCATGCCACTCGATATATGTACATAATGCCAATACAGTCAGAATGCATTCTGCCAGCCTTTATGCCTAACATTATTTCACAGACCAAGCTTTTTTTTCCCAAAATATAAAGGAATCGCAGTAACTGGTTCTGTGCTGCAAATCCTTTCCAACACTTTGAACATCTCACATTGGACGATTTTAGTATTCTTTGGGCAAGAGACGACAATGTGATCCCATTAACATTTGCACATTGGTCCACGAGATCGATGTGTTTCCCTTCTGGGAAGGGCTCGGATAATGAAACTAATTGTAAGAGGGAATGGGGCTTTTCAGCAGTGTGGGCCTTTGGGTGCTGAATGAGTCTCAGCTTTGGTATTGTCCTCAGGTCCAATTCCTGCTCCCTGGTCCTCTCTGAGCTCCTGTTAATGAATGTTTGCACATATTTATAAACAGATCATAGAGGCTGTCTCTGACAGAAATAGCAAAGAATCTGAAAGCTCATCATCATAATTACGTAGTGGATACAGTCAAGTCCATCACGGGTAAAGGCTCCCCCACTATTGAGCACTGTCACAAGAAAGCAGCATCCATCATCAGGGACCCCCACCACCCAGGACATGCTCTCTTCTCGCTGCTGCCATCAGGAAGAAGGTACAGGAGCCTCAGGACTCACACCGCCAGGTTCAGGTACAGTTATTAGCCCTCAACCATCAGGAAGAAGGTACAGGACTCACACCACCAGGTTCAGGTACAGTTATTACCTCTCAACCATCAGGCTCCTGAACCAAAGGGGATAACTTCACACAGCTTCACTTGCCTCATCATTGAAATGTTCTCACAATCTATGGACTCTTCATCTCATGTTCTCGATATTTATTGGTTATTTGTTTGTTGTTATTATTATTTATTTTTGTATTTGCACAGTTTGTTGTCTTTTGCACGCTGGTTGAATGTGACAGCTGGTGCAGTTTTTCACTGATCCTATTATGGTTGCTATTCTATTATTGAGTATGCCCGCAAGAAAATAAATCTCGGGGTTGTAATTGTGACATATATGTACTTCAATAATAAATTTATCTTGAACTTTGAACCATGCCATAAAGTCACTGTAAAGGCTAATCTCTTAATGCAGCAGTCTTAGAGAAGTATTATTTTTTAATTTGATATTTTCCTTTTAATTACTCTCTTTGAACATCACTAACTTTGAGAATCACTAACCAGTTCAGCATTTTTTATTCGCAGTTATTTTGTAAATAACACTATTCTTTGCATTCCTGGTCAGATGCTAAATGCATTTCATTGGCTTTGTATCTGTACTCGGCACAATGACAATAAAGTTGAATCTAATCTAATCTAATTTACTGTTCATCCTTGATTTAGCTTCCCTCCTTAACTAATAACTCTTTGTCAATTTTTTTTTTCAAAATTTTAGATCTTTTTTTAATTTTTCAAAATTTTCAGAAATGTTTTTCAAAAATGTTCATAAATTTTCTAAATTTTAGTTCAAATTATGTTTCATGAACACAACACTTCAATTTTAAAATGATCATCAGATTGTTGGACTTCACAAAGCGAAAGCCAGTTTCTGTGATGTAAATTCAATGGCTTGTGGGCTTCCTGCTGAAAATTAAATTCAATCATAAGATAATGTATTACTTCAGCCTAGACTTCGTTCTACAATGTCATATTGAAACCATTGAAATGAGGACTTCAAAGACAGGGGAGACTGATTGTATAGACTGAAGGGTAGAAATATTCCATCCCACAGGTCAAAAAAGGGAAAAAAAGGTCAATAAATTCCAGTCACTGACACTGCCCCATGACATTTAAGTTGGAAATACTCAGTGGGTAAAGCAGCATCTGTGGAAAGAGAAACGCTTAAAATTTCAGGTCAAAGATTCTTCGTCAGTGGATCTCTTTCCCTCTCCACAGCTGCTGCCTGACCCACTGAGTGTTTCTAGCACGTTCTGTTTTTATTTCGGATTTCCAGCACCTGCAGTATTTTGAGATTCACTATCCAGTGGGAGGTGAAAGTCTGAAGAGCAATATTGCAACTCCAGCAAGATGATCTGGCTTTCTTTGGTTAAAGGGCATCCAGAAATGATTGACGTGTCTTGTAAGACTCAACAGCATCAGAAATGGATGCGAGAATGTTCACCTAAATGATCCCAAGATAGCAAGTTTCCAATCTGTTTCCTATCAATAGCAACACATGGAGGCAATACATAAATACCACTAGAGAAAAAGGCCCTTTGACCCACTAATTCAACCCTGACTGTTTAATCTCCCCACATTTCCATCAACTCCCCCTAGATTCACCCACACACTAGGGCAAGGGTTCCCAACCAGGGGTCCTCAGACCCCTTGGGTTAATGCTAGGGGTCCATGGCATTAAAAAGATTGGGAACCCCTGGTCTAGGGGAAATTTACTGTGACCAATTATTCCACCAATCCACACGCTGTCATATTCAGATATGGCGCAAGTGCAGTGAAAGAGAGAAACAAGTAGGTCAATAGTTCACTGACTTTAAGGAGAACTGTTCTAGAATTTAAAGGAAAAGAGAAACAATAAACAGGGCCCATTAACTAAAACACTCAAACTGAAAGTTAAAACCAACACTGCAGCTGGAACCAATAACTAATACTAAATGACTACTACTCCTTGACGTTATCAGTCAAAATGGTGGTCCTCTTCTCTGGACAAGTATAAAAGTAAGCTGGACCATAGCTCTCCATTACCCCTGCCATCCACGTACTTATCCAAAATAGAAAGTAGCAGGTTCCGACGAGATTTGAACTCAGATCGCTGCATTCAGAGCCCAGAGTGCTAAACATTGCTTCACGGAACTACGTGGAGCTGTTGCGAAGAAAGTCGAGAGAAGATCTGCTGGAGGTGCAGAAGATCATGTTTGGTTCGGTGTGGATGGGGGAAGCAGTTCCAATTAGTAAACGGTCCAAGGACCAGGGTTTGAAATGTTGGGCAATAAATATAAGGCAAATGTGAGAAAAATGATTTTACACGGGGAGAAGTTATGATGTGAAACTCACTGCCTGTAGGGATGATGTGAAGGTAATTGCACATGGCTTTCATCGGGGATCTGGACGGGCACTTAGGGGTGTCAGGAAAGACTGGGGCAATGGGACTGACGATGGGTGTCTTTGGAGAAAAGATGTACTAGAAGCAGCTATATACTCGGCTCATAATGATTCTGTGAAAAATGAAGCAAGCTGAGAGAAAAAAATACTATTTCTATACAAAATGCCATAATCTAGATGCATATTTACAAATTACTTTTCACAGCATAGAAACAGGCTCTTCAACCTACTGTATCTATGCCAACCATCATCCTTTTCTACACTAATCGCACTTTCCTCCGTTCATTCCATATCCCTCTATGCCCTGCTTGTTCATATCTTCACCTGATGGGGAGTTGGTAAACCTTAGAATCAGTTACAGAGGCTTGCACTTACAGTTCGTCTTTATAGTTACGGGTTTTCAGTTTCATTAGCTGTCAGTTACACCTTCAAACAATTCCTATGTGTCAAGTCATCCTACTAACCACTGAAGTTAGAGAATTGGGCACCGAAACCGACTGAATTCACCACGATGTTTGGGTAAGGAACGGTTCTAGTGTAAGAAAGAGTGTGCAAACATCCATGAATATATTTTTGATTTTAGTGCTTTTCAGTGGCAGTAATCCTGTCGGAGAGTTTAGCTGATGGACAGACTCTTTACTAAACTTGACCCCTGTCTTACAAACTTGAGAACATCTGCAGATGCTGGAAGTCCAAAGCAAAGCACGCAAAATGCCAAAGGAACTCAGCAGGCCAGGCAGTATCTCTGGAAAAGAGTAAACAGTCGACGTTTGGGCTGAGACCCTTCATCAGGACAGGAAGGGAAGGGGAGAGGTCAGAGTCAGAAGGTGGGGGGAGGGGAGGAAGAAGTACAAGGTGGTAGGTGACAGGTGAAAACTGGGCAAGGGGGAGGGCTGGAAAAGGGGGAATATGATAGAAGAGGGTAGAAGACCATGGAAGAAAGGGAAGGGGAGGAGCACCAGAGGGAGGTGATGGGCAGGTAAGGAGATAAGGTGAAAGAGGAGGGTGGCAGGGGCAATTACCATAAGTTCGAGAAATCAATGTTCATGCTATCAGGACAGAGTCTGTCTTATAATCACTGCTAAAGGTCTGTCTCAGGGATTGAAATGTTTGACATCTTTCAAGCTATAACAGATTTCATCTCTTTTTATATAAACCATCCCAAACCACAGATGAATTCCAAATTGTTCTTCAATCTTTGGTGAAACAGAGTCACCTTTTTTTTTCCTTATTAGGGAGAAAGAGAGCCTGTGGTATGTCGAATACTGGGTGAACAAGTAGTCTTTGGGGTACTGCAAGTCTGTGTCTTTATTGATGCTTTGCTGCATGCTTGAGTGCTTGGTGGAGGGCGCCGATGCTTCTTTTGCTGCTGAGGGAGGGCAGGATTGTTGGTTTGCTGCTGCTTATGCGTGGGAGGGGGAGCTGGGGAGGACTTTGGGGTTCTAACATTTAACTGTCATTCATTCTTTGGGGCACTCCTCTGTTTTCGTGGATGGGTTGTGAAGAAAAAAAATTTCAGTATGTATATTGTATACATTTCTCAGACATTAAATGTACCCTTGAAAAACTTTTTATCCAGAGAGACCCATCCAAAGCCATTGATTACAAAGCAGTCTGAGATAGCTATTGTTTTATGCTATACAAATTATCCAAGTCACTCTTGTAGATGAAGCCTTGTAATATTCCCATTCTGTCAGTCACTCATCAAGCACCAGTTTGTAGCTCACTCATTGGTGGTCATTCTAGACTTAATTGGAAGAGAGAATCTCACATACAGGTTTCACACATACTCCACATGCACTGCAATTGCTCAGTTACCTTTGGCATTTACATTATAAGAATACTGACTAACCAAATGAATACATAGACAGAGAGGGGATGAGGGAACTGGGACACTGATGAATAAGAGGACGACATCAAGTGACGTTGGGACAGGAGTCAGCAGAGAGTTCACTAGCAAGAAGGGTCACTAAAGTGAGTGAAACCAATGTTACATCACATACGTTCAGAGCCAGATAGAAAAAGTAATAAAAAGGGTAAATGTTAAAGATTATTTTTCTAAACTCTCCTAAGATTTTTCATAACCCAAGATTCCACACTTCTCCAGCAAGAGAAATTGAATGGCAGTCATTAGCAGTCACCATTGTGTGGAAATGTATTTATACTATTAATTATTAGTCATATTTTTCTATGTCCAATTTAATGAGTAACTAAACAAAGGTGACACAGTAGCGTAGTGGTTAGGGCATCACTTTACAGCACCGGCAATACCACTCAGGGTTCAAATTCCACCACCGTCTGTAAGGAGTTTGTACGTTCTCCCCGTGACCGTGTGGGTTTCCTCCGAGTGCTCCGGTCTCTTCCCACATTCCAAAGATGTATGGTTAGGCTTAGCGAGTTGTGGGCATGCTATCTTGGCACCAGAAGCATGGCCAACACTTGCACAACCCTCCCTGACGTGATTTGATGCAAGTGACACGTTTCACTGTGTGTTTCAATATACACATGACAAGTAAAGCCAATCTTTATCTATTTAATGTACAATCCAGCAAGTTCTTAAAAGTGTTGATTAAGCTTGAGGTGAGAGATTAACGTGAAGTTTGAAATGTCCAGAAGTCAATGGTGACTGACAATTCACAAGGTTTTGCTCCCTCAACTCAAGGTACTGGCTGAGTGGCTCGTTAGTAACTACCAGAGTCTGGTCATTATCAGTTAGTTTTACAGCAAAATCTGATTTGAAACATTCTAGTTAAAGTCCTTGGGACAGTACACTAGTAAAGAATGGATTCCCGGGTATTGTTAACTTAGATTTTGTTTTCACTGATTTTGCTTTCAACACGTTTTAGCCCAAATTATTCACACTCCAACTGCAAACCGCCCTAGGATATTCCCCGAGTCTATTTGCAAACTTTTAACAATCACAAACCATTGGGCTATTCTGGTATACAAGATTTATTTAAAGCCCAGTTACCTTACAACGTGGGCACAGAAATGAAATCCGTTGAAACGGTTCATAACCACTACAGTGCAACGCGATGGTTGTGCTCGTAAGAAATCGCGCGTTACAATTGTGTACATGGGAAACGGGCGAGAGGGGAGGCTAGGGACTAGGGTTTCAGACACGCAATAACTAGATTATCTGATAGCTACAAATGTACTTTGCTACTGCTTTTTTAAACTAAAAGTGTAGTTACTTTGTTTAATCCTAGTGCAAGTACCAATACTAGAAGCCATTGCTTGTCAATTTCCACTGGCCTCCCGCACTGACACCGGCAGCAACCACTTCTCGGAGCTGATTCAACAATCTACAACTTCCAATGACTCTTTACAATTCATGTTCTCGGTACAATATTATCTTTTTATTTGCAGTTTGCCTTCTCTTGCACATTGTCAGCCTTTGTTTCCGCCTGACCCGCTGAGTTCCCCCAGCACTGTGTGTGCGTGCGTGTGTTATTCTGGATGTCCAGCATCCGCAGAATCTCGTGTGTTTATGATTTGTCTGTTTATGTGTAGTTTTTCGTAAATTCTATTATATTTCTTTTTTTCCCTGTAAATGCCTGGAAGAAAATGATTCTCAGGGTAGTATATAGTAATGATAATACAATTACTTTGAACTTTGAACTGTGTTTTTAAGAGACAACGGTTTCTGATTGCCGCTCGGTGAGGATGTTATATCGAAACGGTTTTTTTTAAACACTTTTTTTTTCCCTCCAAGACTACTTTTTTTACTGGTAGTCAATTTCCAAAGCAACCCTAATTCCTGATCGAAATCTGATTATCACAATTCGGCCCCGTAATACAAATTATTGATTTGTTTTCGTCAATCGCGTTACATCCAATTCACCTCATTGGAGCAAGCGTTGTAACAGAACGGTTTGAATTTGAAATTCATCAGCAGCCCCCGTGTATCTACATTTAAACATATATTTGCCGCTAATTGTACAAGATGGACACAAAGCCATGTCTGAACCCCCACAAACAATATTCTCAATACGGTGAAGGATAAATTTAGTCTCTATTGCAACTGTGATATCCGGAGTTATACTACCACAGAAAAACAAGCTCAATTTCAATACCGAAGTCTGTAGCTTCACATGTGCGACAGAATATTGTGGATTTGCCTTTTGGCATACATCTGCCGAGTTGTACCGACGCTTCGATTTATATCACCTGTGATTCTGATACTTCAACGAAACTTTAAACGGTTCAGATACTTGAGTTCAAAGTAAAGTTATTATCAAATACATATATGTCACCATGTACCACCCTAAGATTCGTTTTCATACTCAATAAATCCAATAACCACAATAGAATCAATGAAAGACCGCACCATCAGGGCAGACAACTAGTGTGCAAAAGACAGCAAACTGCAAATACGAAAGAAAAAATAAATAAGAAATTATATATATAAAACTGCACCCAATACCTGTAGAATTCCTACAGTGTCTGATGAAGCATTGGCGTATATAATCACACTATCTGTTAACAACCAAGATGAAGGACAGCCACCATTATCAAAACAAACGGAGGCATTTTCCAGTGCGGCTCTCAAAGCCCACTGTGGTTTTGTCCAGCTTTAAACCCGCTCTCTAATTTAGGGTATCAAATTAGAAACAGCCACACGAATTATGCCTTGACACACCTTCTATACATAAACAAAGTTGAAATTATACGCTCCTTATCAGTAAAGCAAAATAAATTAATTCCAATAGTAGAACAATTTTCTAAAGATATAAACGTGAACTTTGGACTGGAATAGTGCAGAACATTAAACATAAAGAAAGGTGCGATCGAGCTAGTAGGGTATAAGACAAAGCAGCAGGGTATAAAACTACTGATGGATGAATATGAAACATAACAACAAATAAAGCAAATACATCATAGGAGGATAAAGAGAAGATGTTCAACAGAATTTACTTCAAGGCTTAAGAAAATCTGCGAAACAGACTCAATGGTAAAAATATAACAAAGGCAAAAATGCACTTTCACTATACCCATATAAAGGTATTCTTTTGGAATAATATCTTGGTCCAAAACCAATCCGGAAAATTTACAAACCAAAATAAGAACTGAAATGACAAATTTTAGAAAACACTATGTACACTTGAGCACACTTAGATTAACACTACCCAGAGGAAGATGAATAACAGATATTTTAAAAAATTACACAACAGTCAGGAGATTTACAAGGGTGTTGTCTGGATTGTGGAGCATGCCTTATGAGAATAGGTTGAGTGAACTTGGCCTTTTCTCCTTGGAGCGACAGAGGATGAGAGGTGACCTGATAGAGGTGTACAAGATGATGACAGACATTGATTGTGTGGATAGTCAGAGGCTTGTTCCCAGGGCTGAAATGGCTAGCACGAGAGGGCAGTTTTAAGGTGCTTGGAAGTAGGTACAGAGGAGATATCAGGGGTAAGTTTTTTACACAGAGGGTGGTCAGTGTGTGGAATGGGCTGCCAGCGATGGTGGTGGAGGTGGATACGATAGGGTCTTTTAAGAGACTCCTGGACAGGTATATGGAGCTCAAAAAATAGAGGGCTATGGGTAACCCTGGGTAGTTTTTCGGGTAAGGACATGTTTGGCACAGCTTTGTGGGCCAAAGGGCCTGTACTGTGCTGTAGGTTTTCTATTTTTCTATGTTTCTATGTCAGATAAACTTCTAAGGATATACTTTTATGAAAAAAAACAGGATTCAGCATTCCATTTGGGCAAACAACTTACTTAATAGACATGGCCATTTCAAACACACATAACGTACAGAAATCAGTTAGTGAAAAACACCAGAAATATGCAGAATTAAAAGAGGAAATTGAAAGACTTTGGAACATGAACAGGGTATACATTGTCCCAATAGTAACATCTACAACTGGTATCATCCCAAAGACACTACACAATATTATTAAACAATTAGGCCTGCACAGCAATATTTATGTAAATCTTCAGAAGCCGCAATACTAAACACCACTGGAATAGTCCAAGAGTTCCTAGCAATTGAAAAACGAGTGTGCTTGGCTGTGCCTGTACTTAAGGTTTTACCAGCTTGAGCTGGGAAAAAATAAGTGATAATAATAATAATAATAAGTAATGAATATTGCGAACATGAGATGAAGAGTCCTTGAAAGTGAGTCCATTGGTTGTAGGAACAATTCAATGATGGGGCAAGTGAAGTTGAGTGAAGTTATCCCCTCTGGTTCAGATCTGGGCTTTTCCCACAATCTGTGGACTCACTTTTAACAACTCTTCATCTCATGTTTTTGATATTTATTTCTTATTTGTTTATTTTATTCTGCATTTGTACAGTTTTGTTGTCTTTTGAACACAGGCTGTTTTGTCTATCTTGTTACGTGCAGTCTTTATTGTGTTTCTTGGATTTACTGTGTATGCCCACAAGAAAACAAACGTCAGCACTGTATGTGCTAAATTATATGCTCTTTGATTATAATTTTACTTCGAACTTTGTATTTATACCATCTGTAATTGTACTGAAAAAAAACATTACAGGAAGTGAAGAAGCTGGAAAGCTGAAATAAAAGGGTCTGTGGTGCAGCTCCATGTACTATATGGGGTATTTCTCACTGTATGATTATATTTCACTATGCAACATGTAACCCTCAAACACCAGCTGACTAGGTAGCTTGCTTGTTACTACCAACTTATGAAAGCTTATTGCAGATGAGAACTTCCATTGCAAAACTTAATACAGGGACATTTACTGTATTTCTGCACAGTTTCTTTGTGTGGGGTTCAAAGCTGCCTACATTAAGTGAGTTTCGACTTCTGTTGAAATTGCAAGGCAGTTTCACAGACTGGGAGCAGAAACAGAAACCCTGAGAAATCGCTCAGCAGGTTTTGATGAGGGTAACATTTCAGGTTGATCTTCCATCAGAACAAGGAAAGGCTGGAAAGCAGGCAGTGGCAATGGATTTAATTTTTGATTAAAGGAAAGTGAATGGTGGTCTGCCCCAGGGATCACTTCTTTATTCCATACAATGATCTTGCCTTCAGAGGGTGGGCTTCAAGCCACAGCTTCCATGTCTGTACAGGACACATATGCAGTGGAAGATGAACAGGTTGGTGGAATGGGCAGAAGAGTGGCAGATGAATTTTAACATGGGAGAATGTAGAATGATCCAATTTGTATAGGATAAGGAGGAGAGAGAACCTAGAACTTGATTCTGAAAGGAGTGCAGGAGCTGATGGAGTGAGGACCTTGGATGCACAGATCATTGAAAGTGGCAGGGCAGAGCGGGAAGGCAGTTGATAAGGTAAAGGTGATCCTTTCTCACCGTGGGTGTAGGGTAGAAAAGCAAGGATGCCATGCTGAACCTTTTCATAAAATGCTTGTTCAGCCTCAGCTGTGGTATAGCATTCATTTCCAAGAAACAGCAAGAGAAGTGGGGGGGGGGGAGGGGGGGGGAGAGTGACAGAGAGAGAGAGTGAGTGAGAGAGAGAGAGAGAGAGAGAGGAGGGAGATAGAGAGAGAGAGGAAATAGAGAAAGAGAGGGAGAGAGAAGGAGAGAGAGAGGGTGGGAGATAGAGGGAGAGAGAGGAGACAGGGAGAGAGAGAGAGATGGAGAGATAGAGAGAGAAAGAGAGAGAGAGGGTGGGAGGGTGGGAGATAGAGGGGAGAGAGAGGGAAAGAGAGAGGAAATAGAGGGAGATAGAGAGGAGACAGAGGGAGGGAGAGAGAGAGAGAAATGGAGAGAGATAGAGATATTAACAAGAATAGTTCCTGAGATGAGGGATTTCAGTGAGAGGGGCCTGGGTTGCTTGCTTTGGTAGGAAGATCTGTAATACGATGATGGGGCTCCCCTCTGTGAACTCTCTCAACACTTCCTACTGCCTCTCTAAAGCAGCAGGCATAATCGAAGACCTCATCCACCTGGACATTCTGTCTTCTGCCCAGCGATTGCCTTTAGGTGTGTGTTTAAGTTGGAGAGGGGAGTGAGGGTGGCAGGAACTAACACCAGTAACTGAGCGACACAGTTTGGTGTTGGCTGGGGGAGGGTTTAGGTGGTAGCTAATCTGTCTGAACAAGAATCTGTTGGGGGCTATAAGTAAGACAAGGGTGAGAACAGATACAAAACCCTGCAGTTGCTGGAATTTGCAGATAAAACAGAATGCTGGAAAACCCCAAATAAGTCAGGCAGCAACTGTGGAGAGAGAAACTGGATCCACATTATAAGTTGGTGTTCCTACATCAGTTCCAACACAAATTGGAAAGGCTTGCTTTCTGATCACAAACAAGAGAAAATCTGCAGGTGCTGGAAATCCAAGCAACACACACAAAATGCTGGGGGATCTCAGCAGGCCAGGAAGCATTGAGGAAAGAGTACAGTCGACGTTTCGGGCTGAGACCCTTCGGCTGTCCTGCCTGGCCTACTGAGTTCCTCCAGCATTTTGTGTGTGCCTAGCTAGCTTTCTGAAATTGTTTAGCCCAAAGGAACTGCCTGTTAGGAAGAGTGAGAGTGAGATGGAGATTGAGAATGACACAGCCACCTTTCTTACCAGTCTCCATCTCCTACCTTCACATGCACCTCCTCTAGAGCGATCATCCATCTGAACTGCTAGTTCACTCATGTTCTTTCTCCACTGACGCTGTCCGACCTGAAGTTTGTTTTTGCTTTTCCTAGACGTGAACTTGGCGCTTAAACAATAACTACTGATTTTAACTTGATTTCAGAGCAACGAGATGTTCTGGTCTGCGCTGAAGGATTTGTTCTCCTGCCGGGAAACTTCTCACACTAGTGTCTCCAGTTACTTCCCTACATCGGCCACGGAGCACTTTCACCCCAGGGCCGTGACAGGCACTATGTAAATGCAAATCATTCCGTACGAACGGAGAGAGAAGCTTAGGTGACCTGCTTTTAGTAAATGCCTCGCTCCAGTTTAACTTACAGATACAATTCCGGCGAGCAGGACGCTTTGATACCGTTTCCCCTTCTCTCCCGTACTGACCCCAGCAGCTTTGGGAACAGGGATTGGGACGGCGGGGGTGGGGTGGTTGGTGGGTGTTGGGAGTTGTTTTCATACCTGTCACGGCCAGCGCAGTCCCAGTACCGAATTTCATCTCGCCCCCGGTCCGGGCTGCGCAATAATACACCCCGGCGTCCGAAACACTGATATTCGCAATCCTTAGTCGGGAGCAGTGGGTTCTGCGGTCAAAGGAGGGAGTAAAATTATGGCCGTATCCGTTAAAGTAGCTGGCGGGGCCGCCAGAGGCGCGGTGGAAGAGGATGGTAGTGGGTCCTTGACCGGGACGTTGCATAAACCAGTACCGTAGATCGGATGTTTCCTGCAGTCGGCATTCCACCGTTACCGCGTCTCCGGCGTGCACGGAGCTCCATAATATTTCCGCAGAGCTAGGAAGATCTGCATCCGACCGAGAAAAAGATCTGTCAGTGTACAGGAAAGTCTAAAATCTACCCCAAACACCGTGGATTTGGCCAAGCTGCGTTAGAAGTTCATGACATTCAGGATTTGTTCAAAGACCTGTGGACCACTCCCGCTTCGGTGCCACGGCACGGATATACAACCGTGCCAAGTGAGTGGAGTCAGGGACGAGGAGAATCGAGGGGTCGGTACTGTCGTTCCACGGACGGTCACAGTGCAAAGGGTCCCTGGAGGTGAGCGCGCGTGGAACTGGCGAGAGGGGGAGGAATCAAAGGAATGGGTGGCCGAGTGCATCGATCCGGCCAACCATCCGCATGGGCCGGGATCCGAGATGCAGCGATGGGGTCAGAGGTCCAGAAGGGTGAAGGGTTGTCTGTATCCAAGGAATTGTGGTGAGGTGGATGCGTCGATACAAGGAAGGCAGGGTCTAGGAACCAAGGCGGGGGGGGGGGGGGGGCGGCGTGGTCCAGAGGCTGGTGAAGGGTCGCCTACATTCTTGCCAGGTAAAAGCGCGGCTACTCACAAATGGTCCACACCAGCACGATCCACGTCAGCCGGAGCTTCATGCCACCCGTATATTGAATGATTTATCGATAAACACTCGCCCTCTGACCACTGGCTGTGTCAGTTTGTGGTTTTGTTTACCGTTTCCACCGCATCTAACAGTCAGAGGAGGACCGACGCTGACTTGTGAGCCTGGCGACGAGCCATAGGCGGTCGCCCGGCAGGGCTGAGGTAATGAGATCCGGCTGGGTTACGCTTCGGAAGTTAGCGCTGCGAAACTTAAAGGTAAGTGAAAATCGAAGGTTTCGACTCAGGTGGTGAGAGTAACCGAGCTGTTGCTTCCGGGCGGAGTCGCGCTGCGCGACGGTGGAAATAGTGAAGCTGTTCTGCAGCTCAGAGATCAATATCTTACAGCTTCACTCAAAGTGGCAGGAAGTGCCAGGCCCTCCCGTCTCAAACCGCCGTAAGGTCGGGCCGCGGGTACCTACATTTCCAACCGCCGAGTCAATTTGCCGCTGCTGGCGGCGCAGATATTCGAAATGTGACAAGGAACACCCAACGGGTCAGTCAGCATCTGCGGAAAAAGACGCCGTTTGTGTTTCAGTTCTTACTATGTTTGACCTGAAACATCCAATCGGTTTCTCTCTCCGCCGACGCTGCCAGCCCTGCTGAGTGCTGCCAGCCCTTTCTGTTGTTGTGACTGCAAATCAGAGATAGTTCGTGTGCAAAGCTGTTGTTGCGGTGGAGCAACTGTTCGGAGATGCTTCCTGGAGGACTGCGTCAAAAAATCGCTATAATTCAGCAAAGATTCAAAGAGAAGTTTGAAGACAACTTCGTGGTGGGGGCTCGGATCTCAAACAACCACGGGTCAGAGTACAATAAGGAGATAAAGAGCTCAATGTCATGTTGTCAAGTCAACATCCTCTCCCTCAATGTCAGCAGATTATTAACTTCAGGATGTGGGGTAGGGTTCACACCCCTGTATGTACCAATGGTGCCACGGTGGAAATGGGTTGAGAGCTTCGGTTTGCAAAGGTGTAATTATTAAGATTTAGATTCATCCAAGTAAACAGTGAAATGCAACGTTTGTATTAACATTCAGCACAACCTAAGGATGTGCTGGGAGCAGCCCACAAGTATCACATGCATTCCAGCACCAACAAATCATGCCCACAATGTTCAGCGGAAGAACAGCAAACCCTGCCCCTTTTGTCCGTCTCATCGACACACACACACACACACACACACACACAGTCGTCCAACCCCCAGATAGGCAGCCTCCGGGCCTCCAGGCCTCTGGGCCGCCAGGCTCCATTGGACTCACAGACTTGCAGACCCAGGGCTCAACTTCTGGACTTCAAATCGACCACCGGCCTTCGATCTTCGATATTGACCCCAGGACTCACTGATGGCGGGTCTCAAACTCCAGACTCACCAGTAACAACGCCGCAAACTCCAGGCATCTAACACCAGACTCCCAGACTCATGTGCCAAGGGGGCCGTCAGCCCTCGTGCCTCTTATCCACACAAACTTTCAATACTGTTGATACCCCTAGGGACTCAACTGACCTGGGGTGGGGGGGGGGGATCAGATCTTGTCGTCACTGGTCCTTCTCAACATCATTGTTGGGCTTCAGGAGTGGAATGTGGAGGCCCAGATGTCAAACTGGTTTTTAACTCCCAACTTTCCTGTCCCTAAACCTCAACCCGACCTGTAACTGCATGCTCTGTCCCCAAATCAATCCCTACCCGCCTAAAAACAGCAATGTATGAGCCACGCCTTCAGCGGAGACTGTAGCTCGGCACCATCTTGACCGAAACACCGACCATTTGTCCTGGTGGGGCAACATGGATGCTGTGGATAAGGAAGCATGCCTAGGTCTTTACTTCCTCGGAAGTCGAAGGAAATTCAGCATGTCCCTGATAATTCTCAGAAACTTTTACTAAAGCAGTCTATTCAGACGCCTCACGGTTAGGCTTGGCAACTGCTCTGCCCAAGACCACAAGAAATTGCAGAAAGTGGTAGGCACTGTGAAGTCCATCACACAAACCAATCTCCCCTCCGTCGACTCCCCTCCCCTACACTTCCTGCTGCCTTAAGAGAGCAGCCAGCATAATCTAGCACTCCTCCCATCCCTGTCAATCTCTCTTCTGTCCTCTCATGATTTTATAATCCTTGAAAAGGTCGCCCCTCATTTGAGAGGGCAGAGAGTTAATAAATGACAATAAAAGAGGACTGCGTCTCCTCATAATCTAATCTAATAGGAACCTGGGGATCAATCTTTTCATGGGGGGGGTGATCTGTATATGAGACAAACTTCCCTTATATTGATTAGCACTGTCATGGAACTGATTGGACAGTGGCAGGAATTCAAGTTTCAGTTCTCCAGTTCCCCAGGGTACAGTTAGCTGTCGCTGTCTCTTTAAGACTCAATTGTAGGAGTTCCATTACTCGTACTGCTGTTTGTGGCTTCACCTTTGGATTTTGTTTGTGTCACCTTGTCTATTCCAAGTCTGAATTGATTCAAGGCAGGTTGGGGGGGGGGCAGACAAAAGAAGGCTGGTGAAGCCAGGAGGCACTTGGGGAGGGTGACGGCAGACGGTGATAAGTGGGGACACAAAGGCTGGAATCTGAGAAGTAAGGGAGGTGATGGTGGAACCATAGGGGAAGGGTGAAGGGCGATGGGAACCTGAGCCAGAATGGAGGTGTGGAGAGGAGTTGGTGGGACGCAAGGGACTTCAGACTCTGGAATCTGGAGCAATGAGCAATCTGCAGAAGGAGCTCAGGGGTCAAGGACATCTGCACCAGTTCTGATAGAGGTGAGAAGAAGGTTGGTGAACCTTGGTAATTCTCTGCCCAGTGGGGTTCAGACATTTCTGGGTAGTTTCACAACAGGTGTCAGTGGACACTGGAATATTAGGGGAATTGAGGGGTATCTGGCTCTTGTGGAAATTGGTGCTGAGGCAAAAATCTTATTATAGTACAGACACATGGGACCAAACAGCCTACACCTGCTTCTGCGAATAAAATCGATGATCTCAGAGCTAGGGTGCTGGGACACTAGGACCACGTGTGTTCTTTGTTTCACGGAATCCTGGTTAACCTCTTCCCTACCGGACCCAGATTGGCGGGTTTACTATACACCTCCAGGAAAGATCTATAGAGTCTCTCAAGAGCAGAGGTGGAGGAGTAGGCCCTGTGATCAGCTCTCCTTGGTGCACAAATATATCAGTGCGGTCCCATTTCTGCTCACCAGACCTGGAAAATCCAGCAGTAAAGTGCCGTCCTTTTTACCTACCACGGGAGTTCTCTGGGGTCATTTTGGTAGCAGTTTACATTCCACCTCAGGGCAATGTTAAGTGGGCTTTAGATGATCTGAGCAATGGGATCAACATGCACGAAACAGCGCACCCTAATGCCTTCACCGTCATTTTGGGAGATTTTAAACCAGGCCAGTCTGCAAAAATCACTAAACAACTACCATCAACAGATCACTTGCAATTCCAGAGGAAACAACACACTGGACCATTGCTACACCACCATCAAGAATGCCTACTGTGCTATTCCACGCCCTCAGTTCGGGAAGTCTGATCACCAGGCTGTACTTCTATTCCCTGAGTATAGGCAGAGACTGAAGACTGCAGCACCAGCAGTGAGGACCAAGAAGGTATGGACCAGGGAAGCACAGGAGCACCTACAGGACTGCTTTGAATTGGTGGACTGGACTGTTTTCAGGGATTCAACTTTGAATCTGGATGAGTCTGCTGCAGTTGTTCCTGACTTCTATGCCCGCTTTGCAAGGGAGAACACAACTACAGCTGTGAAGATCCCTGCTGCACTTGATGACCCTGTGATCTCTGTCTCAGAGACCAATGTTAGACTGTCTTTAAAGAGAGTGAACCCTTGCAAGGCGGAAGGTCCCAGTGGAGTACCTGGTAAGGCTCCGAAAACCTGTGCCAACCAACTAGTGGGAGTATTCAAGGACATTTCCAACCTCTCACTACTATGGGCGGAAGTTCCCACTTGCTTCAAAAAGGCAACAATTCTACCAGTGGCTAAGGAGAATAATGTGGGCTGCCTTAATGACTATCGCCCAGTAGCACTCACATCAACAGTGATGAAACGCTTTGAGAGGTTAGTCATGACTAGACTGAACTCCTGCCTCAGCAAGGACCTGGACCCTTTGCAATTTAGGTCAATGGTAGACGCAATCACAATGGCTCTCCACACAGCTTTAGACCACCTGGACAATACAAACACCTATGTCAGGATGCTGTTCATCGACTATAGCTCAGCATTTAATACCATCATTCCCACAATCCTGATTGAGAAGTTTCAGAACCTGGGCCTCTGTACCTCCCTCTGCAATTGGATCTTCGACTTTCTAACTGTGCAAATTGGTGATAACATATCCTCCTCGCTGACAATCAACACTGGTGCACCTCAGGGGTGTATGCTTTGCCCACTCTCTACTCTCTATGTCCATGACTGTGTGGCTAGGCATAGCTCAAATATCATCTATGAATTTGCTGACGATACAACCATTGTTGGTAGAATCTCAGGTGGTGACGAGAGGGCATACAGGAGTGAGATATGCCAACTAGTGGAATGGTGCCACAGCAACAACCTGGCACTCAACGTCAGTAAGACGAAAGAGCTGATTGTGGACTTCAGGAAGGGTAAGACGATGGAACACACACAAATCCTCATAGAGGGATCAGACGTGGAGAGAGTGAGCAGTTTCAAGTTCCTGGGTGTCAAGATCTCTGAGGATCTAACCTGGTCCCAACATATCGATGAAGTTATAAAGAAGGCAAGACAGTGACTATACTTTATTAGGAGTTTGAAGAGATTTGCATGTCAACAAACACACACAGAAATTTCTATAGTTGTACTGTGGAGAGCATCCTGACAGGCTGCATCACTGTCTGGTGTGGAGGGGCTGCTGCATAGGACTGAAAGAAGCTGCAGAAGGTTGTAAATCTGGTCAGCTCCATCTTGGGTACTAGCCTACAAAGTACCCAGGACATCTTCGGGAAGCAGTGTCTCAGAAAGGCAGCATCCAATACAAAGGACCTCCAGCACCCAGGGCATGCCCTTTTCTCACTGTTACCATCAGGTAGGAGGTACAAAAGCCTGAAGGCACACACTCAGCAATTCAGGAACAGCTTCTTCCCCTCTGCCATCTGATTCCCAAATGGACTTTGAATCTTTGGATACTACCTCATTTTTTTAATATACAGTATTTCCGTTTTTGCATGTTTTATTGAATCTATTCGATATACGTAATTGATTCTTTATTTATTATTTTTATTTTGTTTATTTTTTTTTCTCTGCTAGATTATGCATTGCATTGAACTGCTGCTGCTAAGTTAACAAATTTTATGTCACATGCCGGTGATAATAAACCTGATTCTGAATTCTAAATTCGGAATTCTGATCTCATTGAAACCTAACAAATAAGTTAAAATCCTAGATAGAGTGGATGTGGAAAGGATATTTCCTATGGTGGGAGGCAGGTGTTTGGGACCAGAGGAACATCCCTTTAGAACAGAGATGAGGAGGGATTTCCTTAGTCAAAGGGTGGTGAATCTGTGGAATTCATTGCCACAGACGGCTATAGAGGCCACACCACTGGGAATATTTAAAGCAGAATAGGTTCTTGATTAGTAAGGGCATCAAAGGGAGAAGGCAAAAAAATGGGGTTGAGAGGGATAGTGAATCAACCATGATTCAATGGCAGATTAGACTCAGTGAGTCCAATCTCCTATTGTACTCCTATGTCTTATGGTCTTATTATGAGACTTGATTCTTATATCTCTGTAATTACAGTCTAATGACACTAGATGGCGGTAGATTACCCGGTCCTCAAAGTGCCCAATGAAATTTTCCACTTCTTTCTCTCAAATGGGTTTCGAATAAGCAATGCCAATATCCAAATAACATGTTTACAATAATTATTAGAAAGTTTGTTGTGTTTACTTAAAGTGAAATTGGGGTAACCTGCCACTGAAAGCTGACCTTGAACTTCACATTTCTGCTGTGAAGTTTGGTGTCAATACCCAGTCGTAACACCTACTGCCGATCATTTCTCCTGATGCATGACCCTTCCAATTAACTGGGCTAATGGAATATTTATCTTTAAACTTCCAGAAGTTTCGCTTCTGAATCTACCTGAGGAATAGATAGGAAACAGTTTTTAAATTCTTTGCAAAAATGAGTTGGTTCTAAGTAAGGTCTTCTGGTGAGTTGTAACGCTCTCACTTTACAATGCAAGGATTCCAGTGACAAGAGAAACCAGTGTGACTGACCCAGACTGCTGGGCTTCCAGTGGGGAATATCTGATCAATTTCACAAACAAGAGAAAATCTGCAGAGGCTGGAAATCCAAGCAACACACACAAAATGCTGGAGGAACTCAGCAGGCCAGGCAGCATCTATGGAAAAGAGTAAACTATAGATGTTTCGGGCTGAGACCCTTCATCAGGTCTGGAACAAAGAATTGAGAAGTCAGAGTAAGAAGGTGTTGGGAGGGGATGAAGAAGTACAAGGTGGCAGGTGATGGGTGAAACCAGGAGAAAGGGAGGGGTGAAGTGAAGAGCTGGGAAGTTGACTGGTGAAAGAGATAAAGGGCTGGAGAAGGGGGAATCTGATAGGAGATGACAGAAGGCCATGGCAGAAAGGGAAGGGGGAGGAGTACCAGAGGGAGGTGATGGGCAGGTAAGAAGATGTGAGAGAGGGAAATAAGAACGGTGAATGGTGAAGAAGAAGGGGGGCAATTACGGAACATATAAGTTATTAGTCGATTAATTACTGATTTCTATCAAAGGACGTGGGTTCTAGTTTTGCAAGGGGACAAGAAGTTAACATTTTCTCTCACTCAAACAAGGAAAAGTGAATGAGTTGCACTGCATATGGCAGGGATACAAGAACTCAAGCAGGGAGCTGCGGTGGATTGTCCAAGAAGAAAACGTTCACTGAGACTGTCAGAAGAATGAACATTATGACATCATAATGGAAGTACAGCCATAATAGAAAAGCAAGGTTGTAATGCTGAAGCTTTATAAGGCACTGGTGAGGCCTCACTTGAAGTATGCTGAGCAGTTTTGGGCCCTTTATCTAAGAAAGGGTGTGCTGACATTGGAAAGGGTTCAAAGGAAGTTCATGAAAATGATTCCGGGAGTGAATGAGGAGAGTTTGAGGGCTCTGAACCTGTTGTCACTGAAATTCAGAAGAATGAGGGGGAGGTATCTCACTGAAACCTACCTAATATTGAAAGGCCTCAAAAGAGTGGTTGCAGAGAGGATGTTTCCTATGGTGAAAGAGTTTAAGACAAGAGGGCACAGACTCAGAATAGAGGAACGTCCATTCAGAATAGAAATGAGTAGGAATTTCTTCAGCCAGAGAGGGATGAACCTGTGCAGGCCAAGTCAGTGGGTGTACTTATCACCGAGATTGACAGATTCTTGATTGGTCAGGGCATGAAGGGATACGGGGAGAAGGCAGGAAATTGGGGCTGAGAGGGAAATGGATCAGTCATAATGAAATGGTGAAGCAGACTCAATGGGCCAAATGGCCTAATTCTGCTCCTATATTTTATGGTCTTATAATGCACCTTGGACTCTGTATATACTTTCACTGCCTCAGTACAGCAGCCAGCATAATCATAGACCCCATCAAGCCCAGACAGTCTCTCTTCTCCCCTCTTCCATCAGACAGAAGATTCAGAAGCTAAAAAGCGCACATCACCAAGCTCAAGGACAGCTTCTATCCCCACTGTTATAAAACTATTGAAGGGCTGCGTAGAAGAATGAGGGGAGATTTGAGAGAGGTATATAAAATTATGATGGGTATAGATAGAGTGAATGCAAGCAGGCTTTTTCCACTGAGACAAGGGGAGAAAGAAACCAGAAGACATGGGTTAAGGGTGAGGGGGAAAAGTTTAAAGGGAACATTAGGGGGGGCTTCTTCACACAGAGAGTGGTGGGAGTACGGAATGAGCTGCCAGACGAGGTGGTAAATGCGAGTTCTTTTTTAACATTTAAGAATAAATTGGACAGATACATGGATGGAAGGTGTATGGAGGGATATGGTCCATGTGCAGGTCAGTGGGACTAGGCAGAAAGTGGTTCGGCACAGCCAAGAAAGGCCAAAAGGCCTGTTTTTGTGCTGTAGTTTCTATGGTTTCTAATAATAAGATGGACTTTTAACATTACAATCTACCATCTTATGACCTTGCACCTTTTTATCTAACTGCTCTGAACTTTTTCTGTAGCTGTGCACGTTATTCTGCATTTAGTTATTGTTTTCCTTTGTTCTACTTCAATGCACAGTATAATGATTTGATCTGTACTGTTGGGTCTCTGTTTATTTTCTGATCCTTAAGGAGTCAGGAATGACGAGCAGTCTTAATTCCAAGTTTATTTGGAATGCAAATCTTAAAGTTTATTTCATTCATCTTAGAATGCAAACAAACATACAAACACTAAGCAAAATAAACAAAAAGATGAGAAATGATGCTAAGGGGTGAACATGAAGAGGATAAAGAAGCCAAGATGGTGCCTTTGAAAAATTTATCACTTTTATAATAAGTTAAGGATAATTCCTTAGATAAGAATGAATTAGTTAACAGGCTACATAATTAAAACAATTACATCACATGGGCAATGTGCTGGTACTTAGCCAATGAAAGGTGAGAAAGCTGTTAAACTGTTAGCTTAGCTGCAATACTGCTTTCTGCCAGTGAGTGGGGATGGACCACCACATACAGTGAAAAATACATGCGTTTGTTAAAAAGAACAAATCTTATAAAAAGTATTATTTAAAGAAAACAGTACAAACAGTATGCAAGACAAGCTTTTCACTGCACACGAGACATTAATAAACCAATTCCAATTTATTAGTATACACTTGAGATCTGTCACAAAAATAAGTTAAATGGATTTATACCGACATGTACATCTGAATCAATTGCTTTCCGCTTTCCCACGACGTGGATGTCACTGACAATGTCTGTCCTTGGCTGTCCCTGGTCCAAGGAAACAGTTTAAGGTCAACAACAGAATCAAATCAGAATTAGGTTTATCATCACTGACTTATATGACACCTTTGGTCCCCACCTGGCACTCAGCTCTCATCTGTGGCTCCCCGTAGCTGTTTGCATGCAACAGCGGCCACACCCCGGGCAACGGCTTCGACAAGCCGGCTAAACCAGGTGAGGGTAGCTGACGGGTCTCAAACCCTCGGTGAGATAGGTAGTTGTCTATCCCAGCATGTGAAGACAGACTCCGGCGGATTGAGCGGACGAGACCAATGGAAGGTCCAACGGTCAAGAATCCGGTCTCTGCAACCGTCATGGAACGTGTAGAGCAGGACAAGACACAGAAGACGTCCTGGTCATCCACTGCGCCTAGTCCCATCTCCAGCCGTCTAGACTCTGTCTTGCCACTGGATCCAGATGGGAATTGGGAAGAGAGAGTGAGGCTGACACTGCGCAACTCTCCCTCACTTAAAACTAAATCATGTGCTAGTCTCGACACCATCATTATGGTGTCGAGGTCCTCTTCGACATCAACGATGGACGAACAGCAACAACAACAACATATGACATGAAATTTATTGCTTTCCAGCAGCGGTTACAGAACAAAGATATAGAGTTACTAAATAAAAATAATGTCTTGATAGAGGTGAACAAAATTACACAAGTGGAAAACCAGTGACCTTTCTCCCAGGACGTAAATGGGGGCATAATTTTAAGGCGAATGGAAGGGACATGTCGAGGTAAGTTTTTTTTTAACACTGAGGGTGGTGAGTGAGTGGAACATGCTGCCAGGGGTGGTGGAGAGACAGATACATTGGGAACATCTAAGAAACTCTTAGATAGGCACATGGATGATAGAAAAATTGAGGGCTGTGTGGGAGGGAAGGTTAGAGTAAGCTAAAAGTTTGACACAACTTTGTGGGTCAAAGTCCATACTGACGTTCTTGCCCATCCTCATTAATCCTACTTGCCTGCATGAGGTCCATATCCTCCTGGCCTGTTTAAATATCTATCTCAATGTTAAACACTGTAATCGTATCTCATTCCATTACTTCCTCTGCCGGGCCAATCCAGATACCAATCATCTCTGTGTTAAAAAAAAACTACCCTCAAATCTCTTCTTCTCACCTTAAGCATATCCCCTCTTGGTTTTGGTCTTCCCCACCCCTCAAAAAAAAGAGGAAAAGCATCTCAGTGAATGATGACACAAGCTTAATTAATTTGCAGGCTGCATAATAAAATGAATTCTTACAGCAAAGTATAATAGTAACCAGTCTTTGAAGCAATTCTAACAAAGGTATCATTCTGAATTATAAGTTGCAGAGTTTGATAAGCAATAAAACTGTCCATTGAAGACTGTACAGATAATGATAAATTCACTCTATAAATATATCCTGAAAAAGTACCTACATACCAAGTGTTCCAACTGCACAACTTGAAGTTAGTCTTCAACAAGAAGACTGAGGACAAAAATGTCAGGTTGTGGGCCAGTCACAAACAAGAGAAAATCTGCAGATGAAGGGTTTCTGCCCAAAACATCGACAATACTCTTTTCCATAAATGCTGCCTGGCCTGCTGAGTTCCTCTGGCATTTTGTGTGTGAGGTCCTGAGCCAACTCGTGTTCAGAGTTCTGTTTTACCTCAGCTGGGAGTGCTGGCAAGCAACCAGATTTCAGAGTTTGTTCCCATGCATTTGTTGAGCTGAATCATTATTTTTCCAAGCTACAAGGCTGGCATTTAGAGCAGCAATGATGCTCCTCCATCTCTGGCAGTGTTCAGGGCCTCTTTCATCATGTCAGAACCTTCTTTCGGGTTTTCACTACTGCCAGTCATGCAAGTCCCTAGTGGTGATTCAGGAATACCACCATACTCAGATGTAGAAGGATTCTTCATTGCTGTTTCCATAATAATTTTGTTTGACCCGTCAGGGTCGGTAGCCCTGAGCTGACCCCCCCTGAACCTGGAGGACCGGTGGACCACTCTTAGTCTGGCCTCTACCCTTTGACCTGTTTGGCATGGGTGACCCTACCAAGAGTCAAAGCATAAAGCCCTGACTCCAGCCAACATCGCTCTCCGGGTCATTGACGCACGCAAGCCTCCAAACCACAACAAGGTCGTGGTCCTCTTGGAGGGTGAAATACTTACAATGTTGTTAATTTATGTTTATGGACTTGTGCAGCACACAAACAACCCTTCTGCCCACATTGTGCATACTTGCCCAATTACACTAAACCCCTTTTCCCACATGAGGATCATATCCTAAGCATTTCTCCCTTAAGCATATTGATTGTATCTGATTTCACCACCTCCCCTGGCAGTGCATTCCAGATATCAAACACTCTCACAGGCAAATGCAGGCGGAAGGGACTAGTTGCTGGGCAACACAATCAGCGGGGTGAGTTGGGCTGAAGGGCCTGTTTACATGTTATATTACTCATTCTATCCCTTCTCCGTGTTAAAAAAAATGTAACCTTAATCACTTAAAACTCCTTTGTTTTACCCCAAACTTGCTTTTGATAGCCTGGCATGGTGCTAAAGTTCTGGCTATCTACTCTATCAATGCCTGTTATTATTTTATATATTTCTATGAGGTCACTCTTCATCTTCATTTACTCCAAGGAAAACAAGACCAGCCTATCCCATTTGTTATAGCAGCTGAAGTTCTCTAATCCAGCCAACAATCAGTGAATCTCATCTACACTCTCTCCAGCACAACCACATTCTTCTGTTATTATGGTGCCCAGAACTGCACACAACACTCCAAGTGTCATGGAACTGGTGATTTTATGAAGATGCAACATAACATCCTAGCTTCTGTATTCTATGCTCTGACCTATGAAGGCAAGAATGCCACATGCCTTCATTTCCACCCTATCTACCTGTGTTGCCGCTATGGATTGGAACCCATGAACGCTCTGACCATTAACATTCCTCAATGTCTTACTGTACATCTCCCACCTCCATTTGACTACTCAAAGTCCATCACCTTGTATTTGTCAGGATTAAATTGGATCTACCCAGCTTTGCATCTGATTTTTATCGTGCTACAGCCAGAACACCACCAATTCTCATATCATCCACTAATTTACATAGTTATATCAGAGTCAGAATCAGGTTTATGATCACTGATATATGCCGTGAAATGGTGTTGTTCTGCACAACAGTACAGTGCAATACATAAAACACTAAATAAAAGTTACAATAAGAAATATTTAAAAATAAATAGTGCAGATGTGAGGTAGTGTTCACGAGTTCATGGACCGCTCAGATATCTGATGGTAGATATAACCATATAACCATATAACAATTACAGCACGGAAACAGGCCATCTCGGCCCTTCTAGTCCGTGCCGAACTCTTACTCTCACCTAGTCCCACCAACCTGCACTCAGCCCATAACCCTCAATTCCTTTCCTGTCCATATATCTATCCAATTTAACTGTAAATGACAACATCGCACCCACCTCAACCACTTCTGCTGGAAGCTCATTCCACACAGCTACCACTCTCTGAGTAAAGAAGTTCCCCCTCATGTTACCCCTAAACTTTTGTCCTATAACTCTCAACTCATGTCCTCTTGTTTGAATTTTCCCCACTCTCAATGGAAAAAGCCTATCCACGTCAACTCTATCAATCCCCCTCATAATTTTAAACACCTCTGTCAAGTCCCCCCTCAACCTTCTATGCTCCAAAGAATAAAAACCTAACTTGTTCAACCTTTCTCTGTAAGATGGGAAGAAATTGTTCCTAAAATGTTGAGTGTGCATCTCCTGTACCCCCTCCTCAATGCTTATGGAAAACATATAAAATTATGAAGTGTTGGCGCGTGGCCAAATGGTTAAGGCGTTGGTCTAGTGATCTGAGGGTCACTAGTTCGAGCCTTGGCTGAGGTAGCGTGTGTGTCCTTGAGCAAGGCACTTAATCACACATTGCTCTGTGACGACACCAGTGCCAAGCTGTATGGGTCTTAATGCCCTTCCCTTGGACAACATTGGTAGTGTTGAGAGGGGAGACTTGCAGCATGGGCAACTGCTGGTCTTCCATACAACCTTGCCCAGGCCTTCGCCCTGGAAACTTTCCAAGGCGCAAATCCATGGTCTCATGAGACCAACGGATGCCTATTAAAACTTATGAAAGGGATATATAAGATACAGGCAAGAAAGTTGTTTCCACTGGTAGGTGAGACTAGAACTAAGGAACATAGCCTCAAGATTCGGGGGAGTAGATTTAGGATAGGGCTGAGGAGGAGCGGCTTTCCCCAGAGCGTGGTGAATCTGTGGAATTCTCTGCCCAATGAAGCAATGGAGGCTACCTCAGCAAATATATTTAAGACAAGATTGGATAGATTTTTGCATAGTAGGGGAATTCAGGCTTATGGGGAATGACAGGTAGATGGAGATGAGTCCATGGCTAGATCAGCCATGATTTTATTGAATGGCAGAGCAGGCTCAACGGGCCAGATGGCTGACTCCTGCTCCTATTTCTTATGATCTTATGTAGCAAGGAGAAGAGGGCACGTCCTGGGTGGTAAGGTTCCTTCATGATGGATGTCATGATGAAGGGTCTCAGCCTGAAGCATCGACTGTTTATTCTTTTCCATAGATGCTGCCTGGACTGCTGAGTTCCTCCAGTGTTTTGTGTGTGTTGCTTCATGATGGATGCTGCCTTTCTGGGGCATCACCTTTTGAAAATGTCCTCGATGCTGTGGAACTAGTGCTAGCCGGTTTTACCACACTCTCCGGTTTCTTTTCCTGATCTTGTACATTGGACCCTCCATAACCAGAAGCGATGCAGCCTCAAAATGCTCTCCATGGTAACATTCGTAGTAATTTGCTAGAGTCCTTGGTGCATACCAAATCTCCTTAAACTCCCAATGAAGTTTAGCCTCTGGTGTGCCTTCTTCATGATTGCCTTATGTTAATTCATTGTTTATCCTATGGTTAATTCATGACAGTAGCTAAACTGTGATGCCTAGCTGAAAGTCTCCTGGTTCTCCATAGCACAGTGTTAAGCAGAGAGTTGAGGACACAGGTCAGCACATCATAGAAACCAACCTCCACTCTATAGACTCTATACTTCTCCCTGCTCTGGTAAGGTGGCCATCATAATTAAAAACCCACTCAGTTCTCTCTTTGCCCCTCTCCCACTGGGTGGAAGATACAAAGCCCTGAAACCACCTAACTCCAGGCTCAAGGACCGAAAGACCATAAGACATAGGAGCAGAATTAGGCCATTTGGCCCATTGAGTCTGCTCCACCATTCAATCATGGTGGGGTTGAGAAGGAAAATTTATTTTTCTCTCAACTCAATTCTTCCCCTTTGACACCCTTACTAACGAAGAGCTTGTCAACATCCACTTTACATGTACCCAATGACTTTGCCTCCACAGTCACCTGTGGCGATGAATTCCACAGATTCGCCACCCTCTGCTGAAAGAAATTCCTCCTCATCTCTGTTCTAAAGGGTGCCCTTCTGAGGCTGTGCCCTCTGGTCCTAGACTCTACCACTGTTGAAAATACCCATATCCGTTCTGACTGGGCCTTTCAATACATATTCTATGTTGTAACAATTATCTTCAAAGTTGCCTAGGTGTCTGTGCTGCAGCTGGTTGAGGAGAATTTTTTAAATGCCATTAAATCCTTTGGAGATATCTCAGAGATTCGCTGCCCTATGCCAGAAGAAATTCCTCCATACCTCAATTTTCAATAACGTCTTATCTTATCAGCTCGCTTAAGATACTCCTTTCTGGTCTATAAGTGAATCAGACGGATTCTTCTGGCAGTCAGTGATTTTCATGGTCACTGTTGCCCGAAATGGCATTTTTTATTCCAGAGTTTCATTTAATTGCTTCCCGAGTGGCCGTGTTATGATTGGTATCCCCGTCTCTGAATCGGTGACCCAGATCTCCGGCTGCTGATTCAGCAAGTTAACTGTTAACTACCGTAACCCTGTAGTACTCATACCCTTATGCCAACCTTCACGCTGTTTCCTTTTGCTTTCCGAATCCTAGATTTTATGTGATATACTGGAATTAAATAGAATATTAAATAATTTCAAATGATGTTAGAATCAATAACATCGATTGTATTGGGAAGTATCGGCATATGGCAACTGCGCATCGGCGCATTCATGAACATAAATTCCTCATCGGCTCCACATTCCCACGCTGTTTTCTGTTCCCATGTACGTACTAGTGCTCCAAAAATATATCAACGGCAATTTTAAATGTAGTTTGTAACTGAGAATAGAAAGTTCGCCAGGAAAAGTGTTCCAAAAGATCAGAAGACTACTAATGGGGGGAGGGGGGGATCGTCTTCTCGACGGTGGTCTACTTTCCCAGTTGTTGTCTCACTCTACGGAAATTCCAAGCTGACCACGGATCTTCCAAGTGCCATTAAAAAAAAACCATTTCCTCTCCAAAGTCAATGCGACGCTGCAGAATAACTTGTGCAATCGTTCGAGGTCGGCCAAAGGGCAGATTTCTAACCGGGAGAAGAGTTCGAACTTCGACACAAAGACGCACCGCGATTCCCGTCCATCGTCTCTCTGCCTGCCATAATCAGAATCAGGTTTAACATCAGCGGCATATGCCGTGAAATTTGTTGTCTTTGCGGCAGCAGTGCAATGCAATATATAACAATATAGAAAATATGTGAAATATTTATATAATGGTTAAATTGAACAAGTGGCGCAAAATGGAAATAAGTGTTTGTTAGTGTCTGTAGGTTCAATGTCCATTCAGAAACCGATGGCAGAGGGGAAGAAGCTGTTCCTGAATCAGTGAGTGTGTATCTTCAGGCTTCTGTACCTCCTCCCTGATGGTAGCAATGAGAAGAGGGCATGTCCTGGGTGATGGGGGTCCTTAATGGTGGACGCCACCTTTTTGAGGCATGGATCCTTGAAGATGTCCTGATAACTACCGAGGCTGGTGCTAACTAAGTTTACAACTTTCTGCAGCTTATTTCGACTCTGTGCAGTCGCCCCCCCCCATACTCAATGCTTTGTTTTCTTTTGGGAGAGAGTTGTGCGAATGGATGATTACTAATTATGATCGAAAGAGTAAATGATTTATCAATACATTAATCTCAAGGCTGTCAGTATCAGACACAAAGAGGCGTGTATCAACATCATCGATCGCCAATCGATTGCTTTACAATAGACAAGTTTATTACAAGTACTAAACTACGTTACTGCAAACTACAATAGATAAAATATAGATAATAGATAGACATACTTTATTGATCCCGAGGGAAATTGGGTTTCGTTACAGTTGCAACAACCAGGAATAGAGTATAAATATAGCAATATAAAACCATAAATGATTAAATAATAATATGTAAATTATGCCAGGTGGAAATAAGTCCAGGACCAGCCTATTGGCTATTAAGTATAATTTAAATGTTCCCATCCAAATCCAGATGTAATTGATTCCCTGTGGTTCCCAGCCGTTCCGATACACCTCTTTGGTGTCCGTGCTGGGACTTTTTTTTTCAGGGACACTCAGCACCAAGATGGGCCGTCTTTATGCCCCACCCAGAAGGCAGGAGAACGCGGTGGGCTCCGCGTGTCCTCCAGCGGGATGTTGACAGGTGAGCACCTGCCTTCGGAACACTGAATTCTTTCGGTCGTTTCTCCCCAGAGAGCTGTGGGCTTTACTAATCGCACGGCTCGGAGAGGAAGGCGCGAAACTGGCGTGCAGAAGGGGTAGGTCCGACTCCGGATACCCGGTGCCGCGGGCAGTGCGTTTGGGCACTTCACTCGTCCTCCGCTCACCCTTCCTGCCGGCCTCGGCGACTCTGTGGAAAACTCAAGGTAACCGAGTGAGCGGCTCAAAAAAAAAATCACCCAAATGTAAAAGCTAGTCATTTGCAGTGCGGCAGAAAAAAACTCGTCAAATCGTGACAGACAGACATTTCATTAGAAATTATATGAGATTAAATCACATCATATTAAGCCTCTCCATATCGAACTTTCATTTGCATGGAACTAAATTCCAATTTTATTTTTTTAATGTAGGAATTTGCTCCGTCGTCAGTAAACGTGGAGATCTTAAAACCCCAGAGCTGCTTTAACCGTTAGTACACAGCGGGTCGGGCAGCATCTGTGGAGGGAATTGAACAGATTCATGTCGCAAAACGTGGTCGGATGCATCGGCAAGCTGGTGGCGCTGGAGGTTTACCGTCTGCGTGAGATGATGGGACTTTCGAGAGACTTTGAGACTTTTACCGTGCCATGGTCTGTTCTTATCAAATTACGGTATTGCTTTGCACTGTTGTAACTATAGGTTATAATTATGTGGTTTTTGTTAGTTTTTAAGTCGGTTTGTCATGTGTTTCCGTGATATCATTCTGGAAAAACATTGTATCATTTCTTAATGCATGCATTACTAAATGACAATAAAAGAGGACTGCGTGTCCTCATAATCATAATCATAAAACCCTTTATCGGGACTCTGTTAGTTGGTGATGTTTGTTAATATGATGTACGGCTCTCGTCTCAGACACTGAGTGCTTTGAGAGAAAGATTTTTTTTCCATTCGATTGTGATTAGCAATCATTCATTCATATAAATATTATATATATATATATATATAATAATTCATTATATAAAAGATTGAGTATAACTAATGATGTTCAGACTGATAGGGCAGGTTTTGGAAGCTGTAAGTGTTTTACCTTGAACAGTTGCCCAGCTTTATTCCAGAGTCAGGTTGGTGTGGTACCCAAGAATACTCCATACAGGATATCCAACTGCATTTCATCCTAAATGGTTCCAATTCCCACCATTCAATTGTGTAAAACATTAGGAACTGAGATAAGAAACCATGAAATTACTTCATCTGAAGTACAACAAAAAAAATCACTTGAAACACTCAGCCGGTCAGGCAGCATCCATGGAGAGAGAAAAACAGGTTAAGGTATTTAAACTGTTCTGCGAAAAGGTCTCCAATTAATACTAATATTATCTTATGTGCTGTATATGATATATATACTGTGTTTTGTACTTGGGTCCCAGAGTAATGTTGTTTCATTTAGCTGTGTACGATTGAATGCCAACAAACTTCAACCTGAACTTGGTCTGAATATTGGTTCTATTTCTTTTCTCGCAGTCCCTGCCTCACCGGAACTTTCCTGAATTCTCTGGTTTTTCGTTTCATCTTTCCACTGTCTGCAGTATTTCAAATATTTCCCTCTGAGATTCTCAGTCAAATGGAGTTTATGGCCAGCAGTCAGTGCCATCGCTGTTAATGTGCCGAGAGAACAGATTCAGTGTGCTATCTTCCTTTTAAAAGTCTCTCCCTTTGTTAGGACTTAAATTGAACGTCATAGATCATTGAACATTACAGCACAGCAGAGACCCTTTGGCCCATGATGTGCCAACCTTTTAACCTACTCTAAGCTCGATCTAACCCTTCCCTTCCACATAGCTCTCCATCCCTGCATTTTTCTATTATCCATGTGCCTAGTTAAGAGCTTTTCAAATGCTCCTAATGTCTCTGCCTCTACCACCACCCCTGGCAGGGCATTCCATGCAGAAAACCACTCTTTGTATTAAAAAAACTTAACTCTGACATCCCTCCTATACTTCCAATACCCTTAAAATTGTGCCCTCATATTAGTCATTTCAGTCTTTTACACCTCAATCAAATCACCTCTTGTCCTCCTTCGCCCCAGAGAGAAAAGCCCCAGCTCACTCAGCCTATCCGCATAAGACATGCTCTCTAAACCAGGCAGCAGCCTGGTAAATCTTCTCTAAAACTTTCACATTCTTCCTATGATGAGGTGACCAGAACTGAACACAATATTATTCCAAGTGTGGTCTAACCAGGGTTTTACAGAGCTGCAACGTTACCTCTTCATTCTTTAACTCAATCCCCTGAAGCATGAAGGTCAACACACCACATGCCTTCTTCAGTCCTATGACAGGTCAGAGAGCATGTCACACAATCCACTGTGTTTTTATAACATCTTTCAGGACCTTAGATCTTTTATTGACTTTAAGGTCTTCCAGGTAACATTCTTCAAATGTATTGACTGTTGTGATGTGGGAAAGAGAACAGCCAATTTGCACACAGAACATTCCCATAAATGGCAATGTAGTGGGTGTTTATGATGTTGACTGAGGGATACTGATAAGAGAATAGTTCATTATATAAATGATTGAGTGTAACTAATGATATTCACTGTGAAAATGTGGGCTTTGGAAGCAGATAATGTTTTACCTTGGTTGAAAGACTTCATTCCCACAGTACTGAAGTGAAGAGCAAATCTAGATGTTTGCAATCAAATACTGTATCAAATGTCATATCCAGGGATTGTTTGTAAAAAAACAAGTTTTTTGTCAACCAACGCACATCAAAGTTGCTGGTGAACGCAGCAGGCCAGACAGCATCTCTAGGAAGAGGTACAGTTGACATTTCGGGCCGAGACCCTTCGTCAGCTTTTTGTCAGTTAGTATATGGACTGTTTTTCCTTGGTGTCATCTTGTGGGTATGTGTTGTCCTTGGATTCAGGATTGAAGGATGTCCCTTTAGAACTGAGATGTGGAGAAATTACTTTAGTCAGAGGGTGGTAAATCTGTGGAATTTGTTGCCCCAGGCAGCTGTGGAGGCCAAGTCACTGGGTGTATTTAAGGCAGAGATAGATAGGTTCTTGATTAGCCGGAGCATCAAAGGGTATAGGGTGAAAGCAGGGGAGTGGGGATGACTGGATGAAGTGGATCAGCCCATGATTGAATGGGGGAGCAGACTCGATGGGCCAAGTGGCCTACTTCTGCTCCTATACCGTATGGTCTTATGGATTGTGTCTAATTGTTTGTCTTTGCTCTAGCCCTGGTTTTTCCCCTTGTTTTGCAGGTGTCTCATTTGGGATCATGGGGATTGTTAAACTCTTTGTTTTTATCACTTGTATTCAATTCGGGTTAATTTAATTAGCACAGTAATGTCATTCGGGTTAATTTAATTAGCACAGTAATGTCAATGTCTGGAATTCCTACTTGCTCCAGAGTGTATTTCAGGGAGGCATACCAAACCCTCATTGTTGGGTCATTGTGGTTCCTTGTCAAGTGAAACTCAGACCGAATTTTTCTGTGTATTAGAAGTGACTTCAGTTCACCGAGATCCTGTATGGTTTACCTTAGCTCTTGTTAGTTTGTCTCATTAATCTTCTTTAATAAATCTTTAGTTTTGTCTGAATTACCAAAGTCTCTGTGATTCCTGCACCTGCTAATGATCCTCACAGTCGGGAATGGGACTTGAGTCTATAAATTCCGAACTTAGAGACAGAGCCAAGCAAGAGCTTCTGCCCCTCCACCATCAGAAGTGATGACGGGTCTCAGCCCAAGCTGAATATATTCCCCTCCATATATTTTTTCTAAATGTACTTACTTATTGTGATACAGCGTGGAATCGGCCCTTCCAGCACTTCAAGCCACACCACCCAGCAACCCCCGACTTAAGCACACTTTTATCATGGGACAATTTACAATGACCAGCTGGTACATCTTTGGACTGTGGGAGGAAACCAGAGCACCTGGAGGAAACCCATGCAGCAGGAATTGAACCCGGGTCGCTGGTACTGTAAAGCTTTGTATTAGCCATTACACTACCATGCTGCCGATTGTGGCTGATCTGCTGAGTTCCTCCAGTATTTTGTGTGTGTTGCTCTGAATTTCCAACATCTGCTGAATCTCTTGCATATATCAGCAGTCCTTGCACACTATCTCGTTATTCTTCCTTTTGTACTCTTTATTTTTGTAATATATGGTCACTTTCCATCTTTGCACAGTACTGCTGCCACAAAACAACTAATTTCATATAATAAACATGAGAAAGTCTGCAGATGCTGGAAGTCCAAAGCAACACATGCAAAATGCTGGAGGAACTCAGCAGGCCAGGCAGCATCTATGGAAATGAATAAACAGTTGACGTTCGGGCCGAGACCCTTCATCAGGACTCAAGAAATGCCGACTGTTTATTAATTTCGTATTAGTCAGTGATAACAAATCTGATTCTGATTGAAACAGAGAAGAAAAACTGACAAATGTGCTGCTGCGAAGTTCTTCCCTTGGATTAGCATTCATTGGTAGAGTCATGGAGTTATATAACAGAGAAAGGGGTCCTTTGGCTGACCAGATTACCTACTCGAGCTAGTCAGATTTGCCTGTGTTTGGGTCCTATTCCTCTAAACCTTACTTATCAGTGTAACTGTCCAAATGCCTTTTGAATGTCGTAGTTCTATATGCCTCCACCACTTGCTCTGGCAGTGCATTCTGAACACTCACCAGCTCGGTGTGAAAACCCTGGCCCTCAGGTCCATTTTCCCCCACATCCTAAGCTTATGCCATCTAGTTTTAGACACCCTTGACCTGGCGACTCACTTTATCTACACCCCTCATGACTTTATAAACCTCTATAAGGCCACCCTTCAGCCTCCTAAGCTCCAGGGAATAAAAAGCCCCAGCCTATCCAGTATCTCCTTATATCTACCCATGCTGGTAACATCCTCATAAATCTTTTTATACCTCCTCCATCCTATGGTAGGGCCAACAGAACTGTACACCATCCTCCAACATCTTGTACAGGTGTAACATCTAGTTATTTATTTAATTATTGAGCTAGCCCCTTCTGCCCTTCAAACTGCGCCTCCCAGCAATCCCCCAATTTAATCCTAGCCTAATCACAGGACAATTTACAATGACTAATTAACCGGTACATCTTTGGACTGTGGGAGGAAACTGGAGCTCCCGGAGGAAACCGGAGCTCCCGGAGGAAACCCGCGCGGTCACGGGGAGAACATCCAAACTCCTTACAGGCAGCGGCGGGAATTGAACCCGGGTCGCCGGTACTGTAAAGCGTAGTGCTAACCGCTACATAACAGTGCTGCCCCGCAACATGATATCACAACTCCTGTAAACATTCTGACCAATGAAGGCAAGCAGATCAAACCCCTTTATCGCCACCCTGTCTACCCGTGTTGCCACTTTGAGGAACTATATACCTGCAACTCTACGTTTCTTCATTCTACAGTACTCTCCTAGCATGTAATACCTGTCCAAGTTTATCTTACCATAATACAACAGCTCACATTAATCTCAATGAAACTGCATCTGCCATTCCTTGGCCCATTGGCCCAGTTAATCAAGATCACATTGTAATCTTAGACAAACGTCTTCACTGCCCACCTTTAAAGGCATCCGTTGGTCTTGCGAGACCATGGATCTGCGCCTGAAAGGTCTTCACTCTCCAGGGCGCAGGACTGGGCAAGGTTGTATGGAAGACCAGCAGTTGCCCATGCTGCAAGTTTCCCCTCTCCCTTGTCCAAGGGAAGGGCATTAGGACCCATACAGCTTGGCACCAGTGTCGTCGCAGAGAAATGTGTGATTAAGTGCCTTGCTCAAGGACACAACACGGTCCCTCAGCTGGGGCTCGAACTCACGACCTTCAGGTCGCTAGTCCAGTGCCTTAACCACTTGGTCAGGTGCCCACACAATGCTGATGCATAAAGTAAATTATCTATACTTTATCGTCATTTGCCTTTTCTGGAACATCTCTTCAATATCTTTGCATTTCAAAGAATACCATAGACTTTAGGAAGCAGTGATCAGGTAGGTGTAATCTCTCTTGACTTGACCTTGAACCACCTCAGGCATTGTAGCAAACTGTGCTGCAGATCAAACAAATATCCATCAACTTGATGTCTACCAGTCAGCCTGCAGCACGCCTGCAGAAATCAAGTAGGCGGAAATTCTCTACAGCCAGCTCATGTCAACAGTGCCTGCCAGCATTTGCTCTACCTGCAGGAAATGTGAGATGACTTGGCCATTCTGTGAGAGTTCCAATTTAATTCATATTTTTAGGCGCCACCAACATTTACTGGACATGATGGTCCTCTACCCACGCTTTCATCATCCCCCCCCCCCACCCTCAAGTCATTCCAATGATTCTTCCGAACATATTGGTGAAGGAATGGTTGATAGGGCAACCATTCAGTGGCATTCAACTCACTACTGGATGAACTGCAGATAGTTTCTCAACTTCTGCAAGATCAGAGACATTTGTGAGATGTCAGTGGATACTGATTCCCAGCTGTTGAATGAGATGGAAAGTTCCAGTCTACTAAAGAGACACAGCCCATGGCAATAACTGACCCAAGAACCATGAAGTACTTGTTGGTACTTACGCTGTGTATCAGGTTCCCCATGCCACTTCACCTCACTGCACCAACACCACCTCCTGGACCTTTCTGCCTAACTTAAAAAGCATCAGTTCTGTTTAAGTGAACCAGTCCCAGGGTAGCAGGTGTCAGATTTGATGCCCCATTCAGGTTTATTTATGGAATCATAAAGCAAAACAGTGTCACCACCACAGATTTGGCAATTGCGCTCGTGAATATGCACGTGTCAGCTAATTATTATTTCATTGTTATAGTATTTAACTCCATTCACTCCAATGTAGTATTTGTCGAGACTTGGACACAGCAACGCTTCGCTGCCTGCTTACATTCCACCTTGCCTGAGAAATTGGACTGTCGAGTCAACTGAGTCTGAAGACTAATGGTATTCATTTAATTCTTAGTTGTTCTTTTCAGCCGCAGTATAGGCTTCGTTTTCCGTTTGAGTGTTTTAGTTAACGGCCCTGTTTGGCTTAGCGTTTATTGTTTTCCTTTCCCCTTAACACTGTTCACATTGAAGTTTGTGAACTATCGACCTGCTTCAGAGTCTCTCACTCCGCACTTGGGCCATATCCAAACCTGGTGACAAACAGTGCACAAATGGGCCCCTTGGCCCATCTCATCTGTGCCAACCTAGTTACCTACCTGAGCTACTTCTATTTGCCTGCATTTGGTCCATTTCCCTCCAAACCAGGGGTTCCCAACCTCTTTTAACGCCATCATCCCCTACCATTAACCAAAGGGGTACCCCTGCTCTAAACCTTTCCTATCCATTTACCTGTCCAATGTCTTTTAAACATTTTAATTGTTCCTGGCCCTAGTAGCTCATTTTCCCACCCCCATTTCATACACCCTTGGAGTCGCTATTAAATCTTTCCTCTCTTAAATCTTTCCCGTCACAAACCTATGCCCTCTAGACTCCCCTACCCCTGGAAAAAGACAGTGATCTTTCCTTATTTACCTTTCCGAAATAAGTTTCCTTATTTACGTCCCTCATGATTTCATAAACCTCTAGACCAGGGGTTATGCCATGGACCTCTAGCACTATCCGAGGGGCCTGCAGACCCCAGACTGGGACATAGGGAACCTGCTCTACAAGGTCAATGCTTTACAATACCAGCAATGGGGGGGTTCAATTTCTGCCACTGCCTGTAAGGAGTTTGTACGTTCTCCCTGTCACCCAGTGGGTTTCCTCCAGGTGCTGTGGTTTCCTCCCACAGACCAAAGACGTACGGGTAAATTAATTGGTCATTTGTCAATTGTCCCGTGATTAGGCTAGGATTAAATCGGGGGTTGCTGGGCGGCATGGCCGTGAGAGTCTATTCCTCGCTGTATCTCAACAAATAAATCCTTCAGTCACTTACACGCTAGAAAAATGTCCCATCCAGTCCAGATTCTCCTTATAACTCAGGCACTCCAGACGGGGAATAACCTGGTGAATCTTAACGGCATCTTCCCGCAGCAAGGCGACCAGAAATGCGCGCCGTCGCCGAATTGGCAACCCCTTTATCTTTGTGAGAGTTCGTTTCCCCACCGGCACCAGTGTAAACATCCCATGAAATGCCTCCATAAACCTGGCCCCTCTCCTCGATCTAATGTCTGTGGGATGGTGTGGGCGATGCCGTACACATGGGTCGCGGTACCTCCTGTGCCGGGACAGAGCACCAGAGCCCAGTGCGGATCGCCCGCGCCACCGTTTGCGAGCCACGGCCGTTCAGTTTGGCGTCAACTTTGCAATGTCGCATCTTTTGTCTTGAAAAGATACTTCGATATCACGTTCTGTTTTTTTTCCGTTGGGTCCAACTTACCCGACACTGGAACTTTCCGAGACTTTGATGTGTGAGGAAGGAAGGGCGGGCAGAAACTGTCGGGGCGACCTATTTTACGGGCTCTCTCTGCGGTATAGAGTGTGTAACGCGGGCCAGAGGAAGCAAGTGCTCCTGGTAGCGAAGGCAGACATGTGGGCTCTGTTCGTCTCGGTTCTTCTGCAGAACTGTGAGTTTTTCTATTGTCCTGATCGTTAGAGTGTCGAAAGTTGTCACCTCTCCGAATTCATTCGAGTGGCCCGAACTCTTTCGCTGCGCGGCCTCGGATTTCGGGGTAAAGGCGCGGATACCAGAAAGAAACTGTGGGCGTGAAGTGCGGGCTTAGTCGCGTTAATCTTTTACTGGTGCCGCCTGGAATTCCAGGCTTACTTTACCAGCTCGAGGCTGACAATGCTCAGACGGCCGGTCAGCATACCGAATGGACGAGTGGGGTTCTCCACAGACGCAGCCAGACCAGCTGAGTAATTCCAGCATCCACCAGATACTGAATTTGCATTCAACCCAGTCAGGCAGGGACTGGTGACCTGCTGGTCCTAGAGTTTGGCTGAGGTGATCGGCATTGTATTTTGGTGGATTTGCATTACTGCCCAAAATCTTGGTGAGATTGGGGAGGATAATTCAGTAGAGGGGCCGAATAGCCAGATTCTCTGTTATATTCACTCTCTAGGATATGCCACTAGCTGTCTTTTTAATAACCAATTGTTTAATGTTTACTAATTATACCAGTGTAAGGTACCCAATGCAGGATTTAAGAAGTTGCCAGTAATTAGCAGAAATTAGGCAATAACATCTGAGTGTCAGAACACTCACTGGCAATGGTGGAGCCCAAGTGCAGAGGAAAGACACAAACACGAACAAATCTGCAGCTGCTGGAAAGCTGAGGCAAAACACACAAGATGCTGGAGGAACTCAGCAGGTCGGGCAGCATCTATGGAAAGGAATAAACAGTTGACGTAAGAAAAAAAATTTGTCGGAGGGCCGCAGAGATCACAGAGGGGGAGCAGTGAGAGAGGATTTCACTGAACTCCCGTCAAAGAGAAGATTTAAACTTTTCCAGGGTAGGCATCCTCCCCACTCCTTCTTGCTCTGACTTCTCATCTTTTTTTTCCAGTCCTGATGGAGGGTTTCGGCCCAAAACGTCAATTGTTTATTCATTTCCTTAGATGCTGCCTGGCCTGCTGAGTTCCTCTGGCATTCTGTGTGATTTGCAGAGGAAAGACAGACTCCGTTGTAGAGAGGGCGACCAGAGTTTATTCATAAGAATTCCAACAGAACAGCTGAGCGACACCGTGAGGCATTACATTCTCAAAACTAGGACCCCGCGATTAGCATGAATTGGGCGTCCGCTTAAATAATACCAGTAAAACAGATTCCCTGAACCTATCAAAGGAAACAAGTTTAAACAGAAAGCATCAGGAGACGGCAGTATGAAGAGTGAGTCATCCAAGAAAACAAGCAAATCTAAACACGAGGAAATCTGCAGATGCTGGAAATTCAAGCAACACACATAAAAGTTGCTGGTGAACGCAGCAGGCCAGGCAGCATCTCTAGGAAGAGGTACAGTCGACGTTTCAGGCCGAGACGCTTCATCAGGACTAACTGAAAAAAGAGCTAGTAAGAGATCTTACTAGATTAACATTTAGATTAAATCTAAATGATTAAGAACACTTATTGAACAACAATTAACCAATTCCGGTGCTTTGAAAACCTCAAAGGCACGAAGAACTCATTACACTGAGTATTTTAGAAGGGTAGCTAACGTCGCAGTCCACCTGTGTGTAAACTTCATGCCTGGCCCTAACATAATGCTACCCCAGCACGAGCAAAGGTGGCCCCTGCCCAACGACAGGTTTTTACTTCCACACCCAGCCTGATCACCCCTGTAAATCTGTCCATCTCAAGCACATAGTGTGCATTCAGTCACGGTGAACAAATCGCCCTGAGCCAGATAAAGAAATGAACCAGATTAACACAGAACCTTAATATTTTATCAGGATATACACATCATCTGACCAGAGTCCAACGCACACAAGTTTATTATCACCACATGTACTGAGATACAATGAAAAGCTTTTGTTTGTGTCTCCTCCTGACAGAGCATTCTATACCTAAGTACATCGAGGTAGTACAAATGGAAAACAGAATGCGGAACATAGTTGTGACAAGAGACCTAGGCGAGGATGGTTAAGGGCTGGAGTATCCGAGACTATAATCGAGACCTGAGACATGATACAATACTGAAATAAGGCCAGGGTCCTAAACTAGACACTAGACGAGAATCCAAGTAGATGCTGATCTGAACTGGGGTTTGGTGCTCAATCGTCAGCTCTACTTGGATTTTAAGTATTAAAATCCTGGCACGAAAACATATGCCACCAATTAGCGGATGGGACTGAGTTTTTAAAGGGGCCACACCAGCTATGCATATTCTGGAGAGCTGGAGCTCCTAAACCTAACAATAATGTTACGTTATAGAAACAGTGCACTGGAGATAGATGTTTAAAGTGCAAAGTAGACTGAGAGATCATGAACACAGAAGTAGTCTTTCATCATTGTCCTGATGAAGGGTCTTGGCTGAAACACCAGCTCTTCATTCATCTTCATAGATGCTACCTGACCTGCTGAGTTCCTTCGGCATTTTGTGTGTGTTCTGTTAGATTGGGAGATCAGGGATTTTAATGCATGAGAGGTCTGTTCAAGAGCACGATAAAAGCTGCACACGTGCTTGAAGCTGCTCTCGAGCTTTTATACAGTACTGTGCAAAAGTCATCGGCACCCGAGATATTTTATATGGTTTCTGATGGTGTGGCCTCCAGAGAGGCCTGATCTCAACATTGCCGAGGCTGTCTGGGATTACCTGGAGAGACAGAAGCAAGCGAGACAGCCAAAGCCTGCAAAAGAACTATGGCAAGTTTCCAAGATGCTTGGAACGACCAACCGGCTGATTTTTTTATAAAACTACATGACAGAGTACCTAAGAGAATTGATGCAGTTTTAAAGGGTGACTATCCTGCCAAAGGGTTTGGGCCCGAAACGGTGACTGTACTTTTTTCCATAGATGCTGCCTGGCCTGCTGAATTCCTCCAGCATTTGTGTGTGTTACACCAAACAGTGATTTGATTTAGTTTTTTTTTTTCGCTGTTTACTGCTCTATATAGTTTTTTTGTGTTTAGAAACTTCTCATTTCATTATTTTGATAATAGTGAAATACACTTTACATAATTTTTTTACATGTGCCTAAGACTTTTGCACAGTTCTGTAACTTCTGCCCAATGGGAGAACAAGGAGAGAGTCGGGGATTGTCAGATAGCTATGTCAGAGGCCCTGTTGTAAATGTAACGACTGCTCTTTACCTTCACGTTCCACTAATGGGATTGTTCTGCGCTCCATTTCCCACAGGTGTGCAGTGTAGTTACCTGATCATCCAGCCAGCTCTATCCCAGCCGGTTCGGCTGGGAGACACAGTGACCCTGACATGTCTCATGCGGCATAAGAGCTTCACCGTATACAGCAACGTGTACTGGATGCGGCAACAGAACGGGAAGGCCCCCACGCTGTTGGCGTATTCGTTTCTCAACTCCAGGCAGACCTTCCTGTCTGACGGGCTTTCGAACACTTCATCCTTCAACGTGTCGGTGAACAGCCAGAGCTTAAACCTAACCATAAACAGAGTGACTCCCTCGGACGCTGGCATTTATCTCTGTGCAGGCTGGAGTTTAGGGAAATTGTCCTTCGGAAATGGAACCAAGTTGACCCTGACAGGTAAATATTTTATTCTGTGACAGGGCAAAATAGTGAGCATGAAACCAGGGTTAAATGCTAGGGGACATTGTTTAAGGTGAGTAGGGGAAAGTTTAAAGGAGATGTTCAGAGAGCAAGTTTTCACACAATGCTTGGGGCCTGGAACAGGCTGCTAGAGGTAATGGTAGAAACGGAGACAATATCAGCATTTAAGAAGCTGCTAGACAGACGCATGAACATGCAGGAAACGGAGGGAGATAGAAGAAACTTACTTTAATTTGGCATCATGTTCGCCAGCGTTATGATGGGCCGAAGGGTCTGTACAGTGTTGTGCTGTTCTCTGTTCTGTTCCCTACAATGTGACTGCAGTATTTGATAGGGCAGAGTTTTAGAAATCAGTGTCCTGAGGTCACTCCTGGGCATACAGTACTGTGCAAAAGTCTTAGGCACATATTGTATAGGTATAGCTATGGTGCCTCAGACTTTTGCACACTACTGTAGTCATTTGATGTATTGGAATGTACTGTTGCCACAAAAACAGATTTCATGACATACGTGAGTGATGATAAACCTGATTCAGATATGGGTCTCTATTGTGGACTGAGAGTGGGAAGGGGGGGAAGGGAGCGGAAAGCACCAGAGAGACATTCTGTAATGATCAATAAGCTAATTGTTTAGAACCAAGTGGCCTTGCCTGGCATCTCGGCACTGGGCATGTTAGCATCTGCGTAATCCCCTACCCCTGACACTCATTCTCTGCCACCTGTCCCACACCCGTCCCACGGTGCTCCACCCTCACCATTCCCAAAATCCTGTCCTCCCACCAGATACCTTAGGCATCCTAGCTATATATATGTGCCTAGGACTTTTGCACAGTACTTTGAGAGGTATTTCAGCTTATAGAAGGCAGGAGGTATATTGAGGATTGCCCAGTGCCTTGGGATTGAAATGAACAGCAGAGCAAATCAAAAGCCATTGACTGTGGACTGATGGGAGGGCACCAGGTTTGGATTCAGACTGAATTCAGGGTCCTGTCATCGGCTAGGCCCGGGGTCCATACCGAACGCCGAAGCCCAAAGCTTGATCAGAAGTCTGAGAGTGCAGTCCAATGCCTGGAGGCCTGTGTCTACAAGTCTGAAGTTCGCTGGGTCAGTCAGCGGCCCATTGTCTGCAAATCTGCTGGAGACCCAGAGCGGCACGTGTGTGTGTGTGTGTGTGTGAGAGAGAGGGGAGGGGAGAGGGGGAGGGAGGAAAGCGTTGTTGTCATTTTGTTGCTTACTGTGTTCTCTGTTGTTCTGCCAAACATTGTTGGCACCAGAATGTGTGGCCGTTAGTTGTGTTGGTTGTTAATAAAAGCAATACATTTTACTCTGTTTCGATGCACATAAATCTGAATTTCGGTGGACTGCAGGAGTGCTGTCTATAGAGCGTTGAAAGGGCAGTAGAGCTACCAAGTGATTCCCTGTGCGGTGATCTATAGGAAAATCAATGAGGCTAGAGAGTCCGCACCTTGGGTGGGCATCTTCCGTTTGCACACAAAAGGTAGGGCCCTAGGGAGCACTGGGGAACAGAAGGATCTCAGTATATACTGTAAATTCAAAGATCCCTGACACGATGGCTCAGTACTGTATTTGTCAATGTGGAACGGAGAGCGAGTTTGTAAATCCGGTGGGAGCAAAGGGTGTTGGGAATGGCCAGGGCGAAGTGCCGCGGGAAGTGTATGGGGGCAGCTGGCAGAGAAGGAGTGCCGGCATGGGCGTGGGTAGCATATGTGCAGATACACCCAGTCCTGAGTCACCAGGCAACGTGATTTGATTCCAGACCATTGGTTTAATGATCATTACAGAATGTCTCTACGGTGCTTCCTGCTCCCTCCCCTCTCCCAAACATGATTCCCCACCCCCTCCCCCTTTCCCACTCTCAGTCCACAAGAGACCCCTACCAGAATCAGGTTTATCATCGCTCACATATGTCATGAAATCTGTTTTGTGTGGCAGGAGTACAGTGTAATACATAAAATTACTACAGTACTGTGCAAAAGCCTTAGGCACCCTAGCTATATATCTATATATATATGTGTGTGTGTGTGTGTGTGTGTGTGTGTGTGTGTGTGTGTGTGTGTGTGTGTGTGTGTGTGTGTGGGACTTTTACACAGAACTGGTGAAGAAGCCATATGGGATACTTACCTTCATTAGCTGAGGCACTGGGAGTACTGTATCTGGACACCATGCTTTGGGAAGGACTTGATTGCAATGGAAGGGGTTAACCAGGATGATGCCTGAATTGGCATGTTTTAGTCACGAAAAGAGACTGGGTAGAGGAGGCTGGTGAAAAACCAGGTGCAGGTATACAAAATTGTGAGAGGCATAGATAGAGCGAATTGTGAGAAATCTCTCCCCATGCCAGAGGTGTCTAACCCCAGTTAGCATAAGTCTGTGAGGGGACCTGAGGAGATTTTATTTTCATCCAGAAGGAAGTGAAGTGGAGAGTGTAACAATATTTAGGAAGAATTTGGACAAGTATTTGAATTGCCATATAGTGGGCTACAGATAAATGCTGGTAAAAGGAATTGGTGTGGAAAAGGGACTGATTGAGATGGCGGGCTGATGCGCTGTTTCTATGCTGTGGATTCCATGGTACTGAATCTTCCAAGAGAAACAATGGATGCATTCAGCAATAGTTCATTAATAGGAACCATTTTCTGACAGGTGCCAGAAAACAACATTCTGACCTAAAATAAATAACTCATTCGCATATAAAATAGAAGTAAGAAACATCCATTTAGCCTGCACCATCATTGAGTGGATCAAGGCCGATCTGTTACCTCAGCGACACTTTCTTGCACTGAGCTCATCCTATCGCAGAATGTATTGATCTGTGTAGTGACAATACGCCTAACTGGGGCCCCACTGCCCTCCTGTGTACAGAATACCAAAGGTTCACTGCCATATTTCTCCTCAGCAAAGCCCAGTATCAAGTCTGTGTAGACCACAAGACCATAAGACCATAAGACAAAGGAGCAGAAGTTGGCCATTCGGCCCATTGAGTCTGCTCCGCCATTTTATCATGAGCTGATCCATTCTCCCATTTAGTCCCACTCCCCTGCCTTCTCACCATAACCTTTGATGCCCTGGCTACCCAGATACCTATCAACCTCTGCCTTAAATACACCCAATGCCTTGGCCTCCACTGCTGCCCATGGCAACAAATTCCATAGATTCACCACCCTCTAACTAAAAAAATTTCTTCACATTTCTGTTCTGATTGGGCGCCCTTCAATCCTTAAGTCATGCCCTCTCGTACTAGACTCCCCCATCATGGGAAACAACTTTGCCACATCCACTCTGTCCATGCCTTTCAACATTCGAAATGTTTCTATGAGGTCTCCCCTCATTCTTCTAAACTCCAAGGAATACAGTCCAAGAGCGGACAAACGTTCCTCATATGTTAACCCTCTCATTCCTGAGATCATTCTAGTGAATCTTCTCTATACCCTCTCCAACATCAGCACATCCTTTCTTAAATAAGGAGACCAAAACTGCCCACAGTACTCCAAGTGAGGTCTCACCAGTGCCTTATAGAACCTCAACATCACATCCCTGCTCCTATAGTCTATTCCTCTAGAAATGAATGCCAACATTGCGTTCGCCTTCTTCACCACCGACTCAACCTGGAGGTTAACCTTAAGGGTATCCTGTACGAGGACTCCCAAGTCCCATTGCATCTCTGAACTTTGAATTATTTCCCCATTTAAATAATAGTCTGCCCATTTATTTCTTCTGCCTAAGTGTATAACCATACACTTTCCAACATTGTATTTCATTTACCACTTCTTTGCCCATTCTTCCAATCTATCCAAGTCTCTCTGCAGACTCTCCGTTTCCTCAGCACTACCGGCCCCTCCACCTATCTTCGTATCGTCAGCAAACTTAGCCACAAAGGCATCTATTCCATAATCCAAATCATTGATGTGCAATGTAAAAAGAAGCGGCCCCAACACGGACCCCTGTGGAACACCACTGGTAACCGGCAGCCAACCAGAATAGGATCCCTTTATTCCCACTCTCTGTTTCCTGCCAATCAGCCAACGCTCTATCCACATATGTAACTTTCCCGTAATTCCATGGGCTCTTATCTTGTTAAGTAGCCTCATGTGTGGCACCTTGTCAAAGGCCTTCTGAAAATCCAAATATACAACATCCACTGCATCTCCCTTGTCTAGCCTACTGGTAATTTCCTCAAAAAATTGTAATAGGTTTGTCAGGCAGGATTTTCCTTTAAGAAATCCATGCTGAGTTCTGCCTATCTTGTCATATGCCTCCAGGTACTCTGTACTTTAATCTTTTTTGTGACATCTTATTGCAGTTCATATGCACCGCATCACCAGGCCTGTTCTAATGTACTGTATTGTCAAGCATGATTTCCCTTTCATCAATCCTTGTTGACTCTGCCCAATCCTCTTATATGTTCTGTATCAATTTTTTCTTTATCAACTCTTCCAATCTCCCCACTGCTAAAGTTAGGCTAACTTTAGTCTATTGCATTGACCCGCTTCCACTCTGTGGGCAACATGCTACAGTCTCTGGAGTGTTGGCAGATGACAACCAATGGGCTGACTACCTTCATCGCCACCTCTTTCAAAACCCTTAGGATGCAGGTCATAACGTCTACAGATGTACCGGGGAGAGAATTCTAATTGGTTGCATCGCTGTCTAATATAGGAGATGGAGGGGGGGCGCTACTGCTCGGGATCGAAGTAAGCTGCAGAGAGTGGTAAACTTAGTCAGCTTCATGGCCATTAGCCTCTGTAGTACTCAGGACACCTTTAAGCAGTGGTGCCTCAGAAGGGTGGTGCCCATCATTAAGGATCTCCATCACCCAGATTACGCCCTGTTCTCATTGTTACCATCAGGAAGGAGGTGCAGGAGCCTGAAGGCGCACACTCAGCGATTCAGTAACAGCTTCTTCCCCTCTGCTGCCTGATTTCTGAATGGACATTGAACCCATGAACACTACCTCACTACTTTTTTCTTTCAATTTTTCCACTACTTATTTAATTTAACAATTTCATGTATACTTAATGTAATTCACGATTTTTTTCTCTATTATTATGTATTGCATTGTACTGCTGCTACAAAGTCAACAAATTTCATGACATATGCCGGTGATATTAAACCTGATTCTGATTCTGACTGCGAGTTTTTCCTGCATGTTTTTGCTCTGCCCGTGTTTCAAGGATGCATGGGTCAGTAAGCTGTCCCTAGTGTGAAGTGGAGTGGTAAAATCAAGGGAGGGGAAGCAGTGTACTTGACAGGAATGTGGGAGAATCAAATGGGATTTTGGTGCAACAGGATGCTTTATTGTCAGCATAGACTAGTCGGCCTAAAGGCCATTTCCTGAGCTCTTATATTTACAAATTCAAATAATAAAGAATATTTTTGGGACAAAATATATAGGCCCTGCTACTGATTTCCTGTGATCAACTCAATCTCTGATGTCGTCTGCGCACTTCCCAAAATGCTCTTCAGCCAGTGAGGCCACTTGGAAATGTTACTCAAGACTTAAGCGGTTTCATTTCACCTCGACTTCTCTTCAGTCTCCATTGATGCACTGATTGTAGGTTTCAGTCTACACTGTTCAGTGTTTTGACCAGCCACCCAGATCATGACATCAAATCAAGATCCATTCGGACCTCAGAGGAGTATATAAGCCGGCATTCCGAGGAGACAACACCCTAAACTGTGCAACGATGGCTTCTCGGTTGGAGCCGAAATTTCTGCAAACATTTTGCCAAGTTCAGCAATCAACCAAACTTTCAGTCATTGAGTTTTGTAGCAACAAGCAATCCGCTGGAGGAACTCAGCCGATCAAGCTGTGTCTGTGGTGGGGGAGAATTGTTTCAGGTCAGGAATGTGTCTCCACTGAACTTTGTGCTGGGGACTTCTTTACAAATTCACATTTCAAGTGATTGAGGAAATTGTTCATGTAGCAGATTGTGATCAGGAATGCATCACCTCAAAGGCTGGTATAATAGTAATCATTAAAGAATCAAAACTCATGGGTGTTTTTAGAATAAATTGCAGAGAGGGATTAAATGGAAAGTTCTAGAAGGTTTTAATGTGGTCTTCTGCTGCCGTAGCTCATCCACTTCAAGGTTTGACATGCTGTGCATTCAGAGCTGCTTTTCTGCACACCACTGTCATAATGTGTGGTTATTTGAGTCACTGTCACCTTCCTGTCAGCTTGAATCAGACTGGCCATTTCTCCTCTGACCTCTCTTTTTCACCCAAAGAACTGCCACTCACTGGATGCGTATTTTTTTTTTTTTGCTTTTCATGCCATTCTCTGTAAACCCTGGAGACTGTTGTGCGTGGAAATCCCAGGAGATCAGCAGTTTCTGAGATACGCAAACCACCTCGTCCAGCACCAGCGATCACTAAATTGTTATGGTTTCTTAGACCACATTTCTTCCCCATTGTGATGTTCGGTCTGAACAACAAAAACTCTTTTTTTTCCTTCTGACTTTCTGTGGTGGTTGGCAGTCCAACTTAAAGGTGCATTACCACCACCAAGCGAACTGGAATGTGGTGTAGAGAGGTGGGAAATAAAACCCTTACTGCTTCTCTTTCAAATGAAGGCTAAATAACCCCAAAGAGCCCTACAGACTGTAAGTAATGACAGATGACACTGTCTTAAAGTTTTTAAATGAAAACTATCAACCACCAAATATTGTAATGAAGTCCACATTTGGTTTCTTTCAATCTTATATGATTCAATTGTAGAAGTATATGTTCAATTGTTTCATAGTGATGACAAAGCTTACACAATCCAAAATGACATTTTCCAAAAAGATACAAGGAATAACTAAGCATAGTATGCTCAGTTCTAATTCGTGTCAAAATAATTCTTTCCCTTTTTGTTTGACCGCCCCCCCCCCATAAACACAACAGTTTTGTGTATTCTGTAAAGATATCCCCTTAGGCCCATTATCGCACAGGCCTTGCCATAACCCCCTAATCTTAAGCCGACCAACCCTTTAGCTTCTGATTTACTAGGTGGAAGGTCTATTCCCAAAAATATGGAACACTTCATGAATTTGCATGTCATCCTTGCACAGGGGCCTTGCTAATCTTCTCCGTATCATTCCAATTCTAGTAGATGTGCTGCCAGAGGGAGGCACACTGGACCTCTTGACCACGTCTGCATGCTTTTATGCATCTAATGACTGGCTGATTAGATATTTGCACTAACAAGCAGGTGTACCCACTCTTGAGTGTGGAATGCATTTGAACCACTCTTCTTACAACAATGATAAATATTACAGTGCATGTCAATGAAATACTCTGCGTGTACGTGGAAGTATTTTGGCTGCATGACCCAGTTCCACAAGTTCCAGCAGGTCCCTGAAATTTGTTGTGTTTCAGTAGAAACTTTGCATTGGTCGCGCCTGCATAAAAAGTCATCTCTTCATACGCATACATTATACAGATAATCAACACTGAGTGGGCTGGAACAACATGGAGTAAACTGAGCCCACATTGGGTAAACATTTATGCCATCCAGATGGCATTAACATCAATTTCTCAAATCTCTGGAAATCGGCCTCCCACCTCCTCTCCCTCACCGTTCCCCATTCCTGTTTCCCTCTCTTGCCTTATCTCCTTACCTGCCCATCACCTCCCTCTGGTGCTCCTCCCCCTTCCCTTTCTTCTCAATAGGTTCAATTTAATGTCAGAGAAATAACTAACAATATACATTCTGAAATTTCTTTTCTTTGCAAACATGGATGAAAACAGAGGGGTGCCCCAAAGAACGAGAGTTGAACATTAGAACCCCAAAGCCCCCCCAGCTCCCCCCTCCCATGCATAAGCAGCAGCAAAGCGACGACCCCCCCCACCAGGAAAAAAGCATCTGCACCCCCCACCGAGCACTCAAGCATGCAGCAAAGCATCAATAAAGACACAGACTTGCAGTACCCCAAAGACTGCTCGCTCACCCGGTAATTCGACATACCATAGGCTCTCTCTCTCACTAATAAGGGAGAAAGAAGTGTTCTCATTTCACAGCAAGAGGGGAGACATAACAAAATAGCTCGCCAATTTATGGTGTTAAAAGTCTATTGCATCGCTTTTTCCAAGCTCTGTGCCTTAAGACCTCGGTTCTCTGGGCACACAGCCAACAGCCAGCTCGCTGCTTACAATCTTCCATCTCCCACGACACGATCTTCTGTCCTCTCTGTCCTTCTCCAGCCCTTTATCCCTTTCACCAATCAACTTCCCAGCTCTTCACCATCTTCCCCTCAACCCCCAGTTTCACCCTTCACCTGCTACCTTGTACTACTTCCTCCCCTTCCCCACCTTCCTAGTCTGACTCTTTCCCCCTTCCTTTCCAGTCCTGAAGAAGGATCTCGGCCCAAAGCATTGACTGTTTACTCTTTTCCATAGATGCCGCCTGGCCTGCTGACTTCCTCCAGCATTCTGTGTGTGTTACTTTGGATTTCCGGCACCTGCAGGTTTTTTGTGTGTTTGGATAAACTAGATGTGTGTTTGGGAGACTAGGTGTGCATCGCATGTGTTTGGGAGGTGTGCATTAACTGCTTTGAGTTGTACTCCAGAGAGCGCGAAGCGCAGAATCCAATATCGCTGTGATGATTGCATGCTCTAGTATCAATTGTTTGGCGACAATAAAGTAAAATAAATGAAGTTAAAGTTAACTGTGTTTGAGAGTGGGGTAAATGTTCAGGTAAGCTGGATCTGTGCTTGAGAGGTTGGGCGCGTGTTCTCTGAACTTGATCTGTTTTTCTCTGGAGTTCAGGAGGGTAAACTTGGTTATCATTGAAGGATGCAAATATTTTTACAAAGCTGGATGGAGGAGATGTTGGAAATGCACTTTGCTTCGATTCAGAAACGTTCAAGTGATAGTGTCAGGATGCAGAAGAGCTAATTAGGGTGGAACAATGCTGAGTTGCAAAATGTGTGTGTGTGTTGGTATAATTGGAGAGCATCTAACATTACATGTATGGAAAGCTAAAAGAATCAGGTATCACTAACACCAGATCACCAACACTGCTCTTACCTAATTGAAGGCAAAAATTGTTGAAAATACTCAGCAGTTCAGGCAGCAATTATGGGGGAAAGGGCTGTGTTACGTGCCAGGTCAGTGACACTCCATCAGGGCATTGATCTCAAATAGTTCATGTTCGTCTTTCCCAATCCTTGTGTGTCTCCATCCGTGGATTTTCAGCTTCGGCCATTTTTGAGGAAATCCATGATTTCTGACCCAGTGAAAATCTACAGTTTCAGCAGAAGTACAAGAGTCTGCAGACGCGGGAACTTGGAGCAGGACCCAGCGTGGCGACTGTCCCTCTGCCTCCACGGATGCTGCTGGACTGGCCGAGTTCCCCCCGCAGTCTGGCAGCCGTCTGGAGCGGCGGCCCCTCCCGGGCGGTGTCGGGCTCGTCTGTCTGTGAACCGCTCGGTAACGGCTCGCGTTTGCTTTACAGGCTTCAGCAGCGCGCCGCCCCCGACCAGCAGCAGTGCCGCCGGCACCGGTTCGCCGCAGTGCTGGCCGCTGTCCTCCCTGACCATGGGCCTGCTGGTGCTGACCGCCGTCTCCCTGCTGGTGCTGCTGGCGGCCCTCGTCTACATCACCCGGCGAAAGACAGGTGGGTCTCTCCACCGGTAGGGAGGGGATGAGGGGGGAGGGGATGAGGGGGGAGGGGATGAGGGGGGAGGGGATGAGGAGGAGGGGATGAGAGGGGAGGGGGGAGGGGAGGAGGGGATGAGAGGGGAGGGGGGGAGGGGATGAGAGGGGAGGGGGGGAGGGGGGGAGGGGATGAGGGGGGAGGGGGGAGGGGATGAGGGGGGAGGGGGGGAGGGGATGAGAGGGGAGGGGGGAGGGGGGAGGGGGGAGGGGGGAGGGGGGGAGGGGGGAGGGGGGAGGGGGGAGGGGGGGAGGGGATGAGGGGGGAGGGGGAGGGGGAGGGGATGAGGGGGGAGGGGGAGGGGGGAGGGGATGAGGGGGGAGGGGGGAGGGGGAGGGGGGAGGGGATGAGGGGGGAGGGGATGGGGATGAGGGGGGAGGGGAGGAGGGGGAGGGGAGGAGGGGGGAGGGGAGGAGGAGGGGAGGGGATGAGGAGGGGAGGGGGAGGGGGAGGGGGAGGGGGGAGGGGATGAGGGGGGAGGGGAGGAGGGGGAGGGGATGAGGAGGGGGAGGGGGAGGGGAGGGGAGGGGGAGGGGGAGGGGGAGGGGAGGGGGAGGGGGAGGTGGAGGGGAGGGGGAGGTGGGAGGTGGAGGGGGAAGGTGGAATGGAGGGGGGAGGTGGAGGGGGAAGGTGGAATGGAGGGGGAAGGTGGAGGGGAGGGGAGAGGGGAGGATTGAAGGGGAGGGGGAGGGGGATGAAGGGGAGGGGGTGAGGGGGAGGATGGGGAGGGGGTGAGGGGGAGGATGGGGATGAGAGTGAGGGGAGGGGAGGGGAGTTGGGGAGGGGGAGGGGGATGAGAGGGCGGGAGAGGGAGGGGGAGGGGGGAGGGAGAGGGAGGGGGAGGGGGGAGGGGAGAGGGAGGGGGAGGGGAGGGGGGAGAGAGGGAGGGGGATGAGAGGGAGGGGAAGGGGGATGAAAGGGAGGGGGATGAGGGGGAGGGAGGGGTGTTGGGGGATGGAAATGGGAAGGGGAGGGGAAAACCTGTTTATTTAGAATATACAAGAATAGAGCATTGACCATCATGTCTGAGAATGTGGAAGATTCTTCCTCCTTTTGAGCCAGATCCAGCCGGATGGGCTTCAAAATGGTCTGATTTGACATGACCACGCATTCCAGACTTCCTCCTTGGTGCAGAGTATTGAGGCTGTCATCAGCAAGAGCGTTGCAATGCTAACATCAACATGTTGGCCGTCTTCTTGTCCAACTCTGAAACAGTGGCATCTCTTTGATCCCCACTGGACAAATATTCTGTAATTCAGGAGGTGTTCCGGGTTTGAGATCGTCCAACACATCACCATATTTTTGCTGTGCATTAGAAGCTCTATCAAGGAAAACTTCACACTCAACTTCTTTCTCGGGATTAGAGAGCTTCAGTTTTTGCACCGAAGTAGAAACTGTTCTTCGCATCAAACAGTGGATCCCCCTCCCTCTGCTGCGTTGCTGCCACTTTCCTTGGTTTATCCTTACAAATCAAATCAAATCGTTAGAAAAATGTGACACAGGATCAGAAGGTGAGTAGAGCTGAGGAACCAGAAGGGGACAAAGGCCCTGATGGGAGTTATTTTCAGACCCCCAAACAACAGTAAAGGTGTGACCTACAAATTACAATGTGAAAGAGAAAATGCATGCTGAATGGGCAATGTTATGATAGTTTTGTGGGATTTCAATATGCAGGTAGATTGGGAAAATCAGGTTGGTGCTGGATCCCAAGAGAAAGAATGTGTAGAATGTCCAAGGCATGTCTTTTTACAGCAGTTTGTTGGTGAACCCACTAGGGAATCAGCTAAAGAGCTTAAGGTAAAGCAACTCTTAGTGACAAATGATCATAGTATGATAGAATTCACCCTACAATTTGAGAAGGAGAAGTTAAAGTCAGATGTATCAGTATTACAGTGGAGAAAAATAAATTACAGGGGCATGAGGAGACTGAGTTCCTTTAACATCTGCCGGATGATGCTGTGGATATTCTACGAGTCTGTGGTGGCCAGTGCTATCATGTTTGCTGTTGTGTGCTGGGGCAGCAGGCTGAGGATAGCAGACACCAACAGAATCAACAAACTCATTCGTAAGGTCAGTGATGTTGTGGGGATGGAACTGGACTCTCTCACGGTGGTGTCTGAAAATAGGATGCTGTCTAAGTTGCATGCCATCTTGGTCAATGTCTCCCATCCACTACATAATGTACTGGGTGGGCACAGGAGTACATTCAGCCAGAGACTCATTCCTCCGAGCTGCAGCACAGAGCATCATAGGAAGTCATTCCTGCCTGTGGCCATCAAACTTTACAACTCCTCCCTTGGAGGGTCAGACACCCTGAGCCGATAGGCTGGTCCTGGACTTATTTCATAATTTACTGGCATAATTTACATATTACTATATATTTATTACTATTTTTCTATTACTATTTTATTACTACTTAATATTTCCATGACTATTACTATTTACTAATAGTAATATTACTATTACTATTTCTATTACTATTTATTACTTATGGTGCAACTGTAACGAAAACCAATTTCCCCCAGGATCAATAAAGTATGACTACGACTATGACTATGAGAGAGCTGGCCAAAATTGATTAGAAAAGGACACTGGCAGGGATGATGGTAGGGCAGTAATGGCTGGAATTTCTGTATGCTATTCAGAAGGCACAGGATATATACATCCCAAAGAGGAGAAGTATTCTAAATGGAAGATGACCCAACCGTGGCTGACAAGAGAAGTCAAAGCCAACATAAAAGCCAAAGAGAGGGCATATAATAAGTAAAAAATTGGTAGGAAGTTAGAAGACTGGGAAGCTTTTAAAAACCAACAGAAGGCAACTAAAAAAGTAATAAAGAAGGAAAAAATAGAATAAGAAGGTAAGCTAGCCAATAATATTAAAGGGGATCCCAAAAGTTTCTTCAGATACATAAAGTGTAAAAGAGAGGCAAGAGTAGATATCAGCCCACTAGAAAATGTTGCTGGAGAGAGACAAGGAAATGGCAGATGAACTGAATAAGTACTTTGCATTAGTCTTCATTGTGGAAGGCTATAATAGTATGAAGTTCAAGAGTGTCATGGAACAGAAGTATGTGGTTACCATTACTAGGGAGAAGGTTCTTAGGGAAGCTGAAAGGTCTGAAGGTAGATATGTCATCTGGATCAGATGGTATACAGCACAGTTTTCTGAAAGAAGTGGCTGAAGAGATTATGGAGGCATTAATAATAATCTTTCAAGAATCAACTGATTCTGGCATTTTTCTAGAGGAATAGAAAATTACAAATGTCACAGAGCCGAACACCCGGGGTCACCGACCACAGGCACACAGGGGGATCCCAGGATCAGCCGAAGCAGCCTCACCATCAACACCGGCAGAGCGTCACGGCAAATGAACCTTCCCACTGTGGACATCTGCTTTGGGTTGACAGGAGGTGACTGGTGATCTGATATGAAGAATTGTGGCTGGGTGTAGGTTAAAATCAGCATAATTTGTGAGATGTCGTAACAAGGCAGCTGGAGCCGTTGCTGCCAATTTCATGTGGGAGTTGGACTGGCCTACCTTAAACAAGGCTGGGCAGATAAGATCTGCTGGGTGTGTCTCTTGTTTCCATAGTACCCTCAGATAAAATGCCCTTGCTGCTGTGATATTGTGCAAGAGCACCTGTTACCAAGTAAACCAAAAGTTTCCACTGCAAGCAAACTTCATTTCAGCCTCAACATTTGGCAGATGGGGCACTGTAATTAGATGGCCAGTTTATCATTAGACTTCTGGGTGAAATTCTTTTATTTGTTTATTTATTGAGATGCAGCGCAGAATAGGCCTTTCCAACCTTTCGAGCTGCGCTGTCCGTTAATCTCCGATATAATCCGAGCCTAATCACGGGACGTTTACAATGACCAATTAACCAATCAACCGGTACGTCTTTGGACTGTGGGAGGAAACCGGAGCCCTTGGAGGAAACCCACGTGGTCACGGGGAGAACATACAAACTCCTTACAGGCAGCGGCGGGAATTGAACCCGGGTCGCCGGTACTGTGAAGCGTGGTGCTAACCGCTACACTACTGTGCCTCCCTATTCTGCAGCAGTTCCTTGTGCTCGATCACAAGTCATGCAGCACAGATTGGCCCGTTACAGCTATGTTTGCTCCCTGGTAGACTGTAACTGTATTCAAGCAGTCTTCTTCACTGGACCCATACTGTGACCCATGGGGCAATCCTCTTCCCCCTCCCCAGTGTGTCGGGGGCAGAGGGCCTTGGTGTGTTGTCTGCAGCAAGCCAGAGCCCAGGCAATATGGAGTATTGCCCTGAGACGTGGGCTCGTGTGAATATCGAGCATTAGTGTGTTTAACTTGAACTTTTCACTGGACTGCCATTGTTGCTCTATAAAGAGCAACACTTTCCATACCGAATAAAATGGTAATGCGGCCTGGGGATCTGAGTGAACAGCTTACGACAGGTGCTTATACTGTGAGGGATTGGACCCAAGTGTTGCATTACAGTGACAACGTATAATAAGAGATTTTAAAAGTCTTTGTGAGTATTTCTTTATTTAATAAAGGATGCAATTATCCTTAGTAACAGGAAGCTTGATAACAGAAGCTACCGTTGGTTCTGAAGTGTATGAGAAGTTACGAGAGGTGATCGATACATTCGTGGCCTAAGGTAGAAGGAGTCAATTTTAGAAAACCTAGCACACTTATTTTTCCTACATTTACGCACTTGGTCCAGCGGTCGTGGAGCATACGGATCCCTTCTTTATAGAAGTCAGCATCTTGGACCTCCAGAAAGTGGTCCACAGCAGGGGCGATTGATAAGTTTGTGGCCTAAAGTAGAAGGAGATGAGTTATTAACTTAAAACTTTCTGCATTTTCACTCAAAGTGTTAAACTGCACGTGCATGTAATGAAAGCTGTATAACTCATCTCCTTCTACCTTAGATTAGATTAGATTATGAGGACACGCAGTCCTCTTTTATTGTCATTTAGGAATGCATGCATTAAGAAATGATACAGTGTTCCTCCAGAATGATATCACAGAAATACAAGACAAACCAAGACTGAAAAACTGACAGAAACCACATAATTATAACATATAGTTACAACACTCCAAAGCAATACCGTAATTTGATAAAGAACAGACCATGGGTACGGCAAAAAAGTCTCAAAGTCTCTTGAAAGTCCCATCGTCTCACGCAGACGGTAAAAGGAAAAAAAACTCTCCCTGCCATGAGCTTCCAGTGCCACAAACTTGCCAATGCAGCATCCTGGAAGCACCCGACCACTGCTGACTCTTGAGTCCTTCCGAAAACTTTGAGCCTCCGACCATCCCTCCGACACCGAGCACCATCTCTGCCGAGCACTTCAACCCCAGCCTCGGCAACAGGCAATAGGCAAAGCCGAGGATTTGGGGCCTTCCCCTCCGGAGATCCTCGATCGCACAGTAGCAGCAGCAGCGAAGCGGGTATTTCAGAAGTTTCTCTAGATGTTCCTCCGTGCTTGTCACGGCTGTCTCCATCAAATCAGGATTGTGCGTGGCATCCTACTTCACAAATACGATATCATTTCAGAACTGCGTCGCGCCGCCATCTTCTCCTCCCCTCCCTTAGGCCACACACTTATCAATCACCCCTGCTGTGGACCATCTGGAGGTCCAAGATGCTCTCGTTACATGCGCATGCAGTTCAGCTCTTTGAGTGATAATGCAGAAAGTTTGAAGTTAATAACTTATCTCGTCTACCTTAGGCCACGAACTTATCAATCACCCTTGCTGTTCACCACTTCTACAAAGAAGGGATCCGTATGCTCCACAACCGCTGGACTAAGTGTGTACGTGTAGGAGGGGACTATGTTAAAAAAAAAATGTGCTAGGTTTTCTAAAATTGACTCCTTCTACCTTAGGCCACGAACTTATCAATCACCCCTCGTATTTTTTCAAAGTAGGTGCCTACAGAAGGATTGGACCGTCATCTCCACTTCGTGATGGGAAGAGGTTTTGGAAGCGTTGGTTCTTTAATCATGTTTATTCGGTATTTAACGTCTCTTACCTGGGCCACGTAGGAGCTGGTGTAGGCACTCAACTCCTGTCTGTTCCACCATTTAAGCAGACCAAAGCTCGTCTCGACTCTACGTTCCCAGCTACCCACGGCGACCTTTCAGCCTCTGGCTTATCAACGATTTATCTACTGCTTGTTTTCCCTTTCCCCTATCCGAGTCAGCGCTATCCACTAGTTTGTTTTTGAGTTGCGTATATTTCTAAACACACTTCATACCCAACACAGTGTCAGCAAGGATGTAATGCTGTATGAGGCAATGGTGAGGCCTCACTTGGAGAGCTACCAGCAGTTTTGGGCCCCTTATTTAAGAAAGGATGTGCTGACATTGGAGAGGGTTCAAAAAATGATTCCAGGAATGAAAGGCTTATGATGTGAGCAGCAATCGAAGGCTCTGGGCCTGTACTCAGTGGAATTTTGGAGAATGAGAGGGGACCTTATTGAATGTTGAAAGGCCTAGATAGAGTGGATGTGAACAGGATGTTTTCTTTGGTGGGATGCGGGGGGGGGGGGGTGTCTATGGCCAGAGGGCACAGCTTCAAAATAGAGGGACGTCCATTTAGAACAGAGATGAAGAGGAATTTCTTCATCCAGAGGGTGGTGAATCAGTGGAATTCGTTGCCACGGGTGACCGTAGAGGCCAGGTCACTGGGTGCAATTTAAGGTGGAGGTTGATAGGTTCTTGATTAGTCATGGTGTGAAAGTTGTGGAGAGAAGGCAGCAGAATGGAGTTGAGGGGGAAGTGGCAGAGCAGACTCAACGTGTTGAATGGCCTAATTCTGCCCCTATGTCTTACCTTATCTGTGCTACGCCACTCCCAGATGCAGATTGTTTATTTGCCTCCTTTTTTGTTTCGCACCATCATCTTTGTCACTTAACTCCTCTTGGTCCTTCCTCTATCTCTGATATCCCCATGTTGTCTTCCTTCGGGGTTGTGTACTTGTTCCACCTGAGCATCCGCCAGTTCACCTCGCTAAGTGACAGCTGTCCATCACTGCAGACTGTGGCCCACACTGGCCAGTCCCGGTATGGGACTGGGCTGCTTGTTCATTTGGATAGTCTTTCTTGCCTGCACAATAGGTCCAGTTGAGTTGTTGGGCTCCTTTAATGCTACTGGCCGACTTATGCACACTCCTTATTTCAATTCACCAGGTTGGCCTTGCACCCTGCCCGCTCAGCAGGCACCAGTGAATCCACGTGCAGCCCACAGAGAGGTAAGGAAGACCCCTTCATAATGGCAGCGGTTTACATTTCCGTAGCACCTTTATCACAGACGTCATAGGTCATCCAAAGTAACACCATCACAAAGTATTTAAACGCTGGAGTGGGCCACATGGCTGCTCAATCAGAAGCTGATCCACTGGTCGGTTGATGCTTGATCTCTGTTTGTGTCTAAAGATTTAATCATCTCTGCCATTATTTACTCAATCCACTGCTGGATAACGTGGAAAATTCCGGAGATCTCCAACCGCTACACAGGGAGATTTCTTCTCATCTCTCAACTGGGCAACTCTTTGAGTTGACATTATGCCCCTCCCCCACACACACACTTGGGTTCTTGTTTTTTTTTATTATTTGTTCAATGCATCTACTTTTAACCTGCCTTCACATAGAGATTGCAGAAAGAAAGTTTATTTATTAAACTGTGCATTATATTATTCCAGAGCTTCGAGCCACACCACCCAGCAGTCCCTGACCATGGGACAAGTTACAATGACCAATTAAACTACCGACTGACCAATTAACCTACTGACCCAGTAGGTCTTTGGGCTGTGGGAGGAAACCAGAGCACTCGAGGAGAGCGTGCAAACAGGCAGTGATGGGAATTGAACCCGGATCGTCTACTCTACTGTGTTGCCCTAGTTCATTTCTCTGTGGGAGATAGCCTTGCTCTTGCCAGTTCAGTTTTGTTGTAGATTGGTTGTGGATTAGAGAGACACCCTTGGGATAGCCAGTTCGTAATTCATACATTTACAGTAATAAAGCCATTGCATTTTAATTTTAAATTAAGTAACTTTATGTCTGCTTTTCTATTTCAGTGGTTCCATCATGCTTCTATTAGTAATGAGTAGCAGGAGGAGGACATGAAATTTTGTGTTTTCTCCACTAGTTGGGAATGTGTGGGCACGTGGCCAAGTGGTTAAGGCATTGGACTAGCGACCTGAAGGTCGTGAGTTCGAGTCCCAGCCACAACAGTGTCCTTGAGCAAGGCACTTAACCACACATTGCTCTGCGACGACACTGGTGCCAAGCTGTATGGGTCCTAATGACCTTCCCTTGGACAACATTGGTGTCGTGGAGAGGGGAGACTTGCAGCGCGGGCAACTTCCATACAACCTTGCCCAGGCCTGTGCCCTGGAGAGTGAAGACTTTCCAGGCGCAGATCCATGGTCTCGCAAGACTAACGGATGCCTTTAGGAACGTCGTGTTAGTGTACCATTTACCTCAGCTCCCTTCCCTTAGACCCTGGGTAAAGAAAGCAAGACTGAAGGCTGATGATCAGACAAGTGGGAGTATAGTCCCTAGGCCTACTTGCCTTATTTTCCTGTGTCTAATACATTGAGTTAATTACACAAAATGCTGGAGGAACTCAGCAGTCCAGGCAGCAGTTATGAAAAAGAGTATCATCAACTTTTGAGACCAAGATGTCTCGCCAGTCCTGCCGAAGGGTTTCGGCCCAAAATGTCAGCTGTACTCTCTTCCATGGAAGCTACCAGGTCTGGTGAGCTCCTCCAGCATTTTCTGTGCGTGTTGCTCGGATTTTCAGCATCTGCAGATTTTCTCATTTGTGTTTATTAATGCTTATCTGCCTCTCTGACCAGAACCCTGCGGAGGACGAGATCCATTATGCCTCCATGAGTTTATCTCCTGCAGTGAATCGAAAGGATAGAGTGGAGTGTAACATGGTGTACGCCGAGGTCAGGCAGGACCATCTCTGAAGGAGTCCGGTCCCCCATTGAAGAGCTATCAAAGTGACTGAAGACAAGACCACAATCAATGCTATTGTTGCTTACAAGCGGCGGTAACGCCGTCTTGATAGAGGTTACAGCAATGCTTTGCAGGGTTTATTTATGGCTGAAGATGCCTTTTGCTTCTGCTCAAAAGTTAAGTCAGGCAAGGAACCAGAAAACTCATCAGAAACTGGATATATTTATTCCAACTGAAGGCTGCCTCGGTTGTCTAATGGAAGATACAACCAACGTTTGCTAACAGATGCCAGCTGAACAAAAAATATGTACTGTATTGTCTTTTAGTTTTCATCATCTGCCCCATATTTCATACGTTCGCACAACACAGGCCATTCAGCCCTTAGAGTCTTTGCCAGCTTTCCAACCAACCCATTCTTCTCAACCCAGTGACTTCTCACCTGCACTGGGTGCAGTTTCCAGTCACCAAAGCTGCCACTCAGCACAGTTCTACGATGTGGGAAGAAACTGAAGCAGCTACGGGGGAAACCGGGTACGTGCAAACTCCACACAACAGTGACTGAGGCCAGGATCACTGTCACTGCACTACTGCCGCCCAGTAGTTTAGAAGAAACCATTACTTTGCAGACTTAAGGAAATGGAAGATGGTTAGCCTAATAATTAAGTTACTCCAGAGAAAGGAAAAGATCTCTAGTCAGGTCAGTCACTAGGTGAAGTGATTCATTCAGCTCAGCGAGGTTTCTGATTTCACGCCCAGTCTGGGCACCTCCCTCCCCTTACATCCCACTGTCCCCAGGCTAGTGAATGAATGATCAACCAATAATGATTCTCGATCGACGATAAGACATAGGAGCAGAATTAGGCCACTTGGCCCATTGAGTCTGCTCCCCCATTTCATCATGGCTGATTGTCCATCTGGACCCCATTTTCCTGCCTTTTGCCTGTAACCTTTGATGCAGAGTAAGCAAGAACCCATCAACCTCCACTTTAAATATATTCAATGACCCGACCTCCACAGTCGTTTGTGGCAATGAATTTCACAGATTCACCACCATCTGGCTAAAGGAATTCCTCCTTATCTCTGTTCCAAATGATGTCTCTCTATTCTGAGGCTGTACCCTCTGGTCCTAAACTCCCCCACTATAGGAAACTTCCTCTCCACATCTACTCTATCTAGGCCTTTCAATAGTCAATAGGTTTCAATAAGACTCCCCCTCATTCTTCTAAACTCCAGTGGGTCCAGGCCCAGAGTCATCAAACACTCCTCATACATTAACCCTTTTATTCTCAGAATCATTCCCATGAACCTCCTCTGGACCCTGTCCAACGCCAGCACACCTTTTCTTAGATAAGGGGTCGAAAACTTCTCTCAGTACTCCAAATGCGATCTGACCAATGCCTTATAAAGCCTCAGAATCACATCCTTGCTCTTATATTCTAGTTCTCTTGAAATGAATGTTAATATTGCATTTATCTTCCCTACCAACGACTCAATGTGCAAGTTAACCTTTAGGGAATCCTGCACAAGGACTCCCAAGTCTCTTCGCAGCTCTGATTTTTGAATTGTCTCCCTGTTTAGAAAATAGTCTGTGCTTTTATTTCTTCTATCAAAGTGTATGATCAAACACTTCTTTGGCCATTCTCCCAATCCATCCAAGCCCTTCTGTATACTCCCTGTTTCCTGAGCACCAACTGCTCCTCCACTACCTACCTTTGTGTCATTTGCCCAGACACTACCCTGAAAGGTGTGTCGTTGCTGCCGATAACAGTGCTGGAAATGGACTATACTCAAATACTCCGGGGCCCAATGCTGTTTGAGAACAACCTTTATTGAGGACGTGACCAGTGCCTTGTGGAGTCCAGAATTAGGATGCAGAACTTATTGTCCCATTTTCCTCTCAGGTGGGTCAATCGATACAAATGATACTTCCATCCATGTGGGCAGTTAGCAGAAAATCTGCCCCAATCCCTTCACTGGTCAGACAATTCAAAGCTTGTTGATAAATGCCCACAGAACAAGGAATGGGTCTGGAAATCTAAAATGTGTCAGGAAAAGGGACATTTCCTCTGGGTTTTTAAAAGTTTTTAAAAGTTACTCATGCAAACCCAAGGAATTTATCTATATAGTTTGTAAATGTTCAGAAATATATTTTTGTTAATATCTTTCATGTAAACGAGGCATAGTTATTGGAGTTTAGCTAGATGTACAGTACAATGAGACTTGTGTTTTCTTATGAGAAAAGTAAACATAAAATAAAATAAGATACACTACATGGACTCTTTGGCCGTCTTGTTACTGACTCTGCTGGAGTGAGGTGGTGGACAATGGCCAGTCCTACACCATCTGTGTTTTCATCTGATCAGATCCAGCTGGACAGTCCTACATGGTCAGCAATGAAAAAGTGCCTCCTTTCTGGAGGTAACGTGGAGTGTGGAGCATTTCACATTGACCCAGATCCCTGTGGAAAGTATCGTTAATGAGAGCAAATGTACACAAAGTAATTCACAACATGGCAGAATGTGCACTACTCCATAGCCACAAATGTTCTCCTCCAAGTTTAACAGCCGATTTGCAGCACATCTCTGAGTCTCCCTTTTGTGACGTCTGAAAGAGACCAAATAAATGCCTTTTGAGACAAGCACGCACAAATCTCAGGTCACACTGACAATCCAGCTAGTAATATAAGAGATGAGTGCTTGAGTAGCTTCCTAATTTCACCACTCTTACTTCCCATTCAATAAGATGGTGGAACCTCTACCTCAACGTCAACACAAAACTGGATAAAATAGGAATTGTTGGAAATATTCAGCAGGCCAGTCAGCATCAATGCAAAGGAAACGGCACGCCGTGGAGCGTAGCGGCTAGCACAGGCGCTTTACAGCGACAGTTGTAAGGTTGACGGGGTTCAATTCCCATCGCTGCCTGTAAGGAGTTTGTACGTTCTCCCTGTGACCATGTGGGTTTCCTCCAGGTGCTCTGGTTTCCTCCCACAGTCCAAAGATGTGTAGGTTAGGGTTAGTCTGTTCAAAGTAAACTTGTTATCAAAGTACACCATTTAAGAGCCTCTTAGACAGGCAAAGGATGATGCAGGGTGGGTGACTATAGATAGTTAACAAATGCTGAAAGGCCAGGATAGAGTTGACATGGGGAGGGCATTTCCAGTAATGGGAGAGTCAAGGGAGTCCCTTTAGAACAGAGATGAGGTGGAATTTCTTTACCTGGAGGCTGGTGAATTTGTGGAATTCATTGCCACAGTGACTGTGGAGGCGAAGCCATGGGGCATATTTAAAGTAGAGCTAGATAGGTTGTTGATTAATAAGGGTGTCAGAGGTTACAGGGAGGAGGTAGAGAACAGGTTTGAGAGGGAAAAGACATGACTGAACGGCGGATCAGATTTAGTAGGCTGAATGGCCTAGGCCCACTCCCGTGACTGATGGACCATGTGCACACAGATAGGACTAGGCATCATCAGCACTGGAGTGAAGTCCTGTACACCTGGTGTACTGTTCTATCTTTCATTTTCAAAGAAACAGCAGTGGGAAAGGCCATTTGTCCCCTCAAAACTGCTCTACCTTGCAGTAAGATCCTTGCTGACCTAGCTCACCTTAATGACTTAACCCTATTTCCCCCGACCCCTCGAATAAACAAAGATCTATTGACCTCTGATCTGAATATAATCAGTGACTAATCCTCCATGATAGAGAATTACAAAGATTCGCCAACCTTTGAGGGAAGAGATTTTTCTTCATTTCGGTTCTAAATTGCCTCCCCATTAATTTGAGATTGTGACTCCTGATTCTAGAGTCCTTAATGGAGGGAAACGTCATTGTGGTAGAGCCCTCCATATCTCAATGTAATCATCTCCCCATTGCCTAACTTCTAGAGCAAGGGTTCCCAGCCTCTCTATGCCACAGACCCCTACCATTAACTGAGGTGCTAATAGACCCCAGGTTGGGAACCCCTGCTCTAGAAAATGGCCCCAGGCCTCTCAAGCTCTCCTCACATGACCTGTTATCTTCCATCAGACAAGGGTTTAACTGGACGATCAGAGGAGCAGTGCGGGGGTGAACAGAAGGAAAATGGGCAGAAATAAATCCCTCAGATGTAACCGTTTATGACTGTTACAACCCAAACTGTTCAATTCTAACTGGAGCCTGACAGTGACAATTCAGAGGGGCCTGTTGACACTATAGAAACTGCAGGACAGTTCAGACACTTGAGGCTCTGAGCTGTGGGTAATATTGGCACACATATTTAGAAACTTCAGAACCAATGACCAGAGAGACCTCACTGGAGCTGTAATCTACATGGGGTTCACCCCATCCCAACCTCCCATAGACACTCTCCCCGCATAGAAAACCTCCAGTGTTTATAAACTAGCTTCCCCGTTTTTGAGAGGAGGAGAACCACAAAGAGATTCACTGATGAACAGGAACACTTACTGGGCTCAAACGGCAGGATCCAAGCTAACAAACGAAGCCAGCTCACCTTTCTGGGCAGGCACGTCATCTGCTAAAAAAGATTCGAGTACAATTTTTATTGAAGCTGCAAGGAACATTCGAAGGAAGTTTCAAAAAGGGCAGTGGGGAGATGGAAGGAAGTCAGTCCACCCTACTCGGGTTCCTAGAAGTCCCTGGGGATTTTGCCAGGCACGTGACGTACATTGGAGTCTGAGGTAGGTAGACGCTTTCTAGAGCTTTGACCAGGTGGAGGAGACAAAATATTTCCAGCCTCCTGCATTGTTGGATAAACGCTGTGTTCAGACCATCCATGGTCTTGGATCTGCTCCCTCAACATGAAACAGAGATGTCTGTGGCACCCTCAGACCTGGGTACAAAGTGCAAGCAAGGCAACACCTAACACGTGGAATTTTTGGGCCATCAACTCCAGCAACGTACAGGCAGCACAGAAGGGGCCGATGCTGCTGTTCATGGTCCACTACATGCCTCCTCCCACTAGATTTCACTCAATTCTACCACTGAAGCTATCAATTCCTGACTCCCTTAGGTGCTGCTTCGAGCTTCCCCTACTGACCACATCAGTTGTTTCACGCACTCACTCCCTTTGGTAGGCGGTCTACCTTCCCTATCAGTCTCCAGGTGGCAGAGCTTCTCCTGCACCCTTCATCCGTACCTGAGAAACTCTATGGCACAGGAGCAGCCCATTCAACTCATTGTAGCCTCACTGGTGAAAAGAGTTACCCCACTTAATGCCACTAGTAGGAATTGCTCTTTGGCAGTAAATTTACAAGCACCATCATCCAATGGAAAAAGCCATTCGTCATCTCCCCGCTGATATCTCCACAATCACTTAGAGCTGTTATCTCTTGGGTTTTGGCCCAGTTAAAGGAAATATTTAATCTAGCTAGCCCCTCTTAACTTTATTCACCTCAGTTAACTCTGCACTCAACTTCCTCAGTTCTAAAGACAACTATTGTCCCTCGTCCAATCTTCCCTACAGTGCAGGCAATATCCTTACGAATCTACTCTGAACCATCTCCAGTGTAATTTTACTTTTCCTGTAGTCTGACTACTACTGTTAATTGTGTCACATGCCATTCTGCCCATCAAGATTATACTGGCTCTTGGAGCAAACTGATTCAGCAATATTTCTTGGAACCAATGTTCCCTGGTGCACCCACGATGTCTACCTTTATTGTCCTTTCAGCCACCTAGATCATGGACACTTCAAGTAACTAGCTAACCTATCAACCTGCATGTCTTTGGGATGAGGGAGGAGACCAGAGCAGCTGGGGGAAAGACACGGTCACAGGTAGAGCATGCAAACTCCACGCGGGCAGCAACAGAGGTTGGACCTGAAATGGTGAGGCAGCAGCACGACCTGCTGTACCAGCGCATCTCTCACACAAAATCCCTGCTCTTACATTCAATGCCTCCATCAAGAAAGGACAGAACACGGTTCCGTATGTCTGGTAAACCACCACGTTGACCTGTGCTGACACCCTCAAGGGGCTGTGGTGTACATTCCAAGATGACCCTGTTGATGCATAGCACTCAGTATACTCCCATTTATTATATCATTACAATTTATTTTCAACCCCCAACGGTTTAAGGCCCCTAACTTTTTATAATCCACATCAATGTGGATCTTTTATTCCAGACATCTTTAAGTACAATTCCGTGCAAACGTCTTAGACACAGATATATATAGCTAGGGCACCCAAGACTTTTGCACAGAACTGTGGTAATTTTATGTGTTGTTCTGTACTGCTGCCACAAAAAAAAATCATGACATGTGAGTGCTGATAAACCTGATTCTGGTATGGGTCTCTATTGTGGACGGAGAGTGGGGAATCGTGGTTTGGAAAGGGGGAAGGGAGAGGGGAGGGAGCAGGAGGGACCAGGGAGACATTCTGTGATGATCAGTAATCCAATTGTATGGAATCAAATGACTTGCCTGGTGTCTCAGGGCTGGGTGTGTCTGCCCCTGCCCCTGGCACGCCTTCTCTGCCACCTGACCCACACCCCTCCTGCGGCACTCCACCATCACCATTCCCAACATCTTTTGCTCCTACTAGAGATTCGAGCTTGCTCTCCGCTCCCAGTTGACAAATATAGTGCGTGCAAAAGTCTGAAGTGCCTTCGCTACATATATGTGCCAAAGACTTTTGCACGGTATTGTAGGTTACAATTTGTTCAGAGATCAGTGAGTGGTTGATAGTGGCGAAGAAGCTAAAGACTAAAGCAACAGCCCGTAGCAACAGGGTGAGCAACTGCGACTCAATCTGGAGAAGGCGAGGAAATGCATTTCGAGAGCGCAAGGTGGTGAGGGAATGCAGACTAGTTGTACTGTAGGTGAGCAGAGGGGTCTGGCATTGTATGGTCACATTTACCTAAAGGTGACGGGGCAGAAAAGGCAGAGGAAGTAGTTTTCTTTAACACTCAAGGTACAAAAGAGACAGGTCAGGAAGTCAGGCTGGAGCTGCAGAAAACACATCAGTTTTACAGTAGTGCTCCGATCACAAGGTTACCAGAAGAATGTGGTGGAGCTAGAGGTGTTTTACAAGGACTTTTCCCGGGGATGAGGAAGTTCCATTACGTTTGTCTCGGCAGGTGTCATTTTCTTAGAATAGCAGAAACCGAGGGGAGATTCAACCAAGATTTTTAAAACTATATGAAACATAGGTGGAACAAAGAGGAACCTGGTTTATTTAAGAGGAAGGCCAAAGAAATCAGGAAGTAGAAAGTTAAGGTAACTTATGGAGTCATACAGCACAGGAAGAGGCCTGTATTCGGCCTGTGTCCTTGCACCCCTTTCCCATCCAAGTACCTTTTAACCATTGTCGTTGTACCCGCCTCCACCACCTCCTCTGGCAGCTCATTCCAGATATTCACCATTTTCTGTGTGAACACTTACCCCTTGGGGGGGGGGGACATGGAGGGAACCCAGAGTGATGGGAGTTAGGTGACAGTGTCTGCGTTGCTGGGTCCATGAATGGATGGATCATTCTGTCACATGGTGGGTGGCGATGGCAGACCCAAATGCAGGACACAGACACTGAAGTACTAGGAACAGGACTTGACTAGAGTAGGGATGTGACAGGATACAGTCAAGGAGCAGGGACAAGAACACAGACTTGGGCTAGGACATGGACTAGACAGGGAACCCGGACAAGGAACTATAAACTAGGAGCCTGGGCTTGGACTCTGAGCCAGAGACTGGACAAGGACCCAGAACCTGGGTCTTGCCTCAGGCTCGGACCCCAGAACTAGGCAAGGACATGACATGGCTACAGGACAGGACATGGCTGGTGTCTTGGATCTTGAGGCTTGAGGCTGGGGTCTTGGGTCTTGAGGCTTGAGGCTGAGGTCTTGGGTCTTGAGGCTTGAGGCTGAGGTCTTGGGTCTTGGATCTTGAGGCTTGAGGCTGGTGTCTTAGGTCTTGAGGCTTGCCCCTTAGATCGCCTTTAAATTCCTCCCCTCGCACCTTAAATCTATAGCTTCCAGTTCTAGATTCCCCTATTCAGGGATAAAGCTCTGACTATCTACCCTGTGTATACCCTATTTATAAACCTCTATAAAGGTCAGTCCTCAGCTCCGGTGAGAATAACCCCAACCTACCTAATCTGTCCTTATCTCCTGACCCCCATTCCAGGCAGTATCCTGGTGAACCTCTCCTGCATTCCCTATTGCTGCAGCATCTTTTCCATATGACACAGTACTCTAAGTGCACTCCCGTGTTTTGTGAAACTTCAACATGACAGCCCAACATTTATACTCAATGAACCAGCCTATGAAGCCAAGCCTACCAAATGCTGTCTTCACTCCCTTATATAACCATCTGGCCTCTTTTTGGGAGCTGTTAGGGCATATTCTGGACTTGGGTATATTGCAGAATAATAATTTCAGCAACCAATCTTTAGACCTGAACACAGACTGTAGATTAAATTTAAAATGTAGCCCTGTTCAATAGGTTTTTAGAGGTGAACAGGAGTTAATTGAGAAACAGACAATGCTGATTAACATTCATTTTGGGTGTCCGGAGCGTGGGTGCGAAGAAGGAGCTGTGAAAGTTATATGTAATTCAAAGGAAGCATTGTAGATACATTGTAACCTTTGATCTCTAGCATATAAAATTTCATGTAATACTGGGTCAAACAGGCCTCTCTAAAATGAGTGTGTCTCATTTTGTCGAATGAAAGACTGCTTTATATCTACAGCTCCATCTCTCCAGTGACTTAATTCACCTTGTACACAACTCTTCTGACATTTACTCTGCATGTCCTACCATGCATCCTTAGACAATCTACTTCGCTGAGTCCTGCAAACTTACTAATCATCCCCCTACATTCTCACGTATATAAATTGTTAGGACATTTAATGAAGTGTGTGAGAACACAGAAAATAGAACAGTACATATCAGGAACAGGCCCTTCAGCTGTGATGTAGTGTCCAACTAGTAATTAAAGTTCAAAGTAAACTTTTATCCAAGTACATATATGTCACCATATACAATCCTGACATTTATTTTCTTGCAAGTATGCTCAATAAATAATGACCATAACAGAAGCAATGAAAGACCACCCAACTTGGGCATTCAACCACAGTGCTAAAGACAACAACCTGTGCAAATAAGAAGGAAGAAATAATAAGAATAAATAAATAAGCAAAAAATATCGAGGACATGAGATGAAGAGTCCTTGAAAGTGCGTCCATTGGTGGTGGGACCATTTCAATGATGGGGTAAGTGACGTTGAGTGAAGTTATCCCCTTTGGTTCAAGAGCCTGATGGTTGAGACCTAACTGATTAAATGCCTGAATGAACTAATCCTTTCTGCCTGCACTATATTCCCCCATTCTCTTCCATTCTCTTCACATGCATTTGCCTATCTATGAATCTCTTCAATACCTCTATCATATTTGCCTACAGTACCCTCCCTGCCACCTCATTCAAGGTACCCAACACTCCCTGTGTAAAGACAACTTGCCTCGCACAACTCCTTTGAAGTTGCCCCCCTCATCTTAAATGTAGACCCTCTACTACAAGACATTTCAACCCTGGGAAAAAGAAGCAGGCTGTATCTTTACCTATTTTGCTTTACTCTGATAATCATATAAATTTCTCTCAGGTCTCCTCTCAGCCTCCAGCACTCCAGAGAAAACTACCCGACTTTATCCACTTTCTCCTGATAGCACATGCCCTCTAATCCAGGCAGCATCCTGGTAAAAAATCTTCCACACCCTCTCCAAAGTCTCTAAATACTTCATGTAACGGGGTGACCAGAACTGAGTGTGGTGCTTCAGATGTGGTCTAACCAGACTTTTCTACGGCTGCAATATGACTTCCCTTGAACTCATTGCCTTAACTACTAAAGGCAACAATGCCAAATGCCTTCTTTACCACCCTGACATGTTTTTAATAAAAAGGCTGTGGTGTCAGAGAGGGGTGGTCGTTGATCGGGTGATGTCAGGTTTGAAAGGTAGTTGGATGTATTGAAACATATGGGTGGAGGGGTGGGTGGAGATACATCTCTACTAAAGGAGGTCTAAGGCACTCCTTCCCTCTGCTAGCCTGCAGGTCACCCATGGGCAAGGTGTAGCACCCGCTTAGCCCCACGATCAGGGTCACGTGAAGCCATGGGAGCAGGTGGTGGACGGTCGTATGAGCAGCTGGTGCATATCGCAAGTCCTGGTTATGTGACCTCTGACACCAGGTAGACAACCTCTGAAGAGTATTGATAATGGCTGGGGTCGCCCGTCTTGTAAAGCACTGCCCAGAAGGTGATGGAAAACCACTTCTGTAGAAAAATTTGCCAAGAGCAATCGTGGTCAGGAAGACCATGATCACCCACTTCATACGACATGGCACATAAAGATGATGGTGTGCTGTCGGACAGCAGCAGTAGTTGATTGGCTGGTGTCAGGTTGAAAGGTAATTGGACGCACTGAAACTCATGGACTGGGACACGGAAGAGGGGAGTAGTCTTAATAGTCTTTTTTTTCAGCTGATATGGACACAATGGGTCGGATGGGGCCCACCTGCATCACAGGTTGCATGATTTCCAACTTGCTGAGGCGCTGCAAAGTTGAGACTGCAGGATTGTTTCATAATCTCTGGAGAGGGAGAAAGTCACCCAGGTGTCTCAGCTCTGGCTACTCTCTGGAGATGGGGTTGGTCACCCAGGTGCCTCAGCTCTGGCTACTCTCAGGAGACGGAGATGGTCAGCCAGGTGTCTCAGGTGGTGGGGAGAGAGACAGGCTGCTTTGCCTTTGTAATGTCAGAAAGTTAAAGAGCCAGGGCTCTGCTCCAAACCTGGTCCTTGATGTCGCTAAGGAGCTCTACATACCAACTACTGCTCTGCATGGATGAGATAGGTGGTGATGCTCCCCCTGCTTTGGTCTAAGGCTGTCGGACATAAACCTGGCAGCATGTAATTTTCAATTGGGAAATGCCACAATCGCCAATCAATCAGAGGAAATAACTTCAGCCCTCATCACAGCTGAGCTGTGCATTTTTATGGTGGAACTGGAATAAGCTTGCTGAAACCAGAAACCTGCGTATTCCGATATCTGCTGCAGAAATCCCAAAATATTTTTGTTTCTTCAGTCACTTTGATGAACAGAATATAACTGTCAAATGATTGCAACATGATGTAACGTAGGAGAGGTAGGAGAGCTTTAGAGAGCTAGGCGCCAAATGCAGGCAGAAGCCTCCAGCTCATTGGGCTGGCATAGGCAAGTTGGGCCAAATGGCCTGCTTTCCTGCTGTATAATGTGGCCTTTCATATTCTTGATTTTGAGGGGCACGTGGCATGGTTGGCAGGGGCACTGCCTCACCGCTCCAGAGACTTGGATTTAATCCTGAACGCCGGTGCGGTCTGTGTGGAGTCTACATGGTTCCCCCAGCCCCACCTGCCGTGATCGCTGGTTGTCTCCCACATCCCAAAGGCATGCGTTGGTCGCGGTAAAATACATTGAGTGTTTGGGTCAGGGGTGGAATCTGATGGCAATATGGAGAGAATTTCTTTTTTAATTAGATTAGAGTAGTCTTATTATAAGGGAATAGCTGATGCTTGGCAGTACCTTAGGACCAGTTTCTGTTTTGTATGAACCCATAATTTAACTGTATCGGTCTCTGCTGTTTCTTTGGCAGTGGATCAACTGACTGGAGAATGTTGGCCTGTTGCAAGGGCAACAGCTTGCTCTCCGTATTATATTGTCCTGGCTCGCGTATCAATTTCGACAGCTGGGGGCGCAATATGTGTGGTTCACCCTAACCAACGGGGGGCCATCAATGCGTTTGATTTTGACTGGTGAGGACCTAAACTATTCAGTGGTATGTTAAACAGGGTTAGTACTCCATTAACGTGGTGTGCTGTAGGATGTTTCTGTGCTGGGTTAGTACTGACGGATACTTGACGAACATGACATGTTGAAGGACAGTTCTGTGCAGTGTGACTCTGCAACTCCAGGGAGGGCAGGCAAGTGACCTACTCCTGCTCCCATTTCTTGGTGTCCTACACCCCTCACTTCCTGCAGTCTTGAAAACGTCAATTTTAAAAATTAAAATAAATAACCAAAATTCATTCTATCTATCCAAAATGATCTACAAATAAAAATCAAATTCTCCTCAGCCTAGACATAAACACAATTCAGAAATCCATATGGCCATATGGGTGGAGCTGAGAAACAGGAAAGGTATGACCACGTTAATGGGGTTATAATTATAGACCACCCAATAGTCAGCGAGAATTGGAGGAGCAAATCTGCAGAGAGATAGCAGGAAACATAAAGTTGTGATAGTAAGGGATTTTAATTTTCCACATACTGATTGGGATTCCCATACTGTTTAGAGTTTATAAAATGTGTTCAGGAAAGTTTTCTAAATCAATATATAGAGGTACCAACTAGAGAGGATGCAATATTAGATCTCCTATTAGGAAACAAGTTAGGACAGGTGATGGAAGTGTGTGTAGGGGAACATTTTGGTTCCAGTGATCATAACACCATTAGTTTCAACTTGATCATGGATAAAGATAGATCTGGTCCTAGGGTTGAGGTTCTAAACTGGAAAAAGGCCAAATTTGAAGAAATGAGAAAGGATCTAAAAAGCGTGGATTGGGACAGGATGTTCTCTGGCAAGGATGTAATTGGTAAGTGGGAGGCCTTCAAAGGAGAAATTTTGACAGTGCAGAGTTTGTATGTTCCTGTCAGGATTAAAGGCAAAGTGAATAGGAATAAGGAACAACAGGAATTCTGCAGATGCTGGAAATTCAAGCAACACACATCAAAGTTGCTGGTGAACGCAGCAGGCCAAGCAGCATCTGTAGGAAGTGGTGCAGTTGACGTTTCAGGCCGAGACCCTTCGTCAGGACTAACTGAAGGAAGAGTGAGTAAGGGATTTGAAAGTTGGAGGGGGAGGGGGAGATCCAAAATGATAGGAGAAGACAGGAGGGGGAGGGATAGAGCCAAGAGCTGGACAGGTGATAGGCAAAAGGGGATACGAGAGGATCATGGGACAGGGGTAAGGAATAAGGAACCTTGGTTCTCGAGGGATATTGGAACCGATAAAGAAGAGAGAGATGTATGACATGTATGGGAAACAGGGAGCAAATAAAGTGCTTGAGGAGTATAAAAAGTGCAAAAAAAGTACTTAAGAAAGAAATCAGGAGGGCTAAAAGAAGACATGAAGACATGAGGTTGCTTTGGCAGTCAAGGTGAAGGATAATCCAAAGAGCTTCTACAGGTATATTAAGAGCAAAAGGATAGTAAGGGATAAAATTGGTCCTCTTGAAGATCAGAGTGGTCAGCTATGTATGGAACCAAAAGAAATGGGGGAAATCTTAAATGGGTGTTTTGCATCTGTATTTACTAAGGAAACTGGCATAGGGTCAATGGAAATAAGGCAAATAAGTAGTGAGGTCATGGAACCTATACAGATTGAGGAGGATGAGGTGCTTGCTATCTTGAGGCAAATCAGAGTAGAATAATTCCCAGGACTTGACAGGGTATTCCCTCGGACCTTGAAGGGGACTAGTGTTGAAATTGCAGGGGCCCTGGCAGATAGATTTAAAATGTCGCTGTCTACAGGTGAGGTGTCAGAGGATTGGAGAGTGGCTCATGTTGTTCCGTTATTTAAAAAAGGTTCTAAAAGTAATCCAGGAAATTATAGGCCAGTAAGTTTGACGTTGGTAGTAGGTAAATTATTGGAAGGAGTACTAAGAGATAGGATCTACAAGCATTTGGATAAACAGGGACTTATTAGGGAGAGTCAACATGGCTTTGTGCATGGTAGGTCATGTTTAACCAATCTATTAGAGTTTTTCAAAGAGGTTACCAGGAAAGTGGATGAAGGGAAGGCAGTGGATATTGTCTACATGGACTTCAGTAAGGCCTTTGACAAGGTCCCGCATGGGAGGTTAGTTACGAAGATTCACTCACTAGGTATACATGGAGAGGTAGTAAATTGGATTAGACATTGGCTCAATGGAAGAAGCCAGAGAGTGGTAATGGAGGATTGCTTCTCTGGGTGGAGGCCTGTGACTAGTGGTGTGCCACAGGGATCAGTGCTGGATCCATTGTCATTTGTCATCTATATCAATGATCTGGATGATAATGTGGTAAATTAGATCAGCAAATTTGCTGATGATACAAAGATTGGAGGTGTAGTGGACAGTGAGGCAGGTTTTCAAAGCTTGCAGAGGGATTTGGACCAGCTGGAAAAATGGGCTGAAAGATGGCAGATGGAGTTTAATACAGACAAGTGTGAGGTATTGCACTTTGGAAGGACAAACCAAGGTAGAACATACAAGGTAAATGGTAGGGCACTGAGGAGTGCAGTGGAACAGAGGGATCTGGGAATACAGATACAAAATTAACCTCACAGGTGGCGTCACAGGTAGATAGGGTCATAAAGAGAGCTTTTGGTACATTGGCCTTTATAAATCAAAGTATTGAGTATAAGAGTTGGAATGTTATGGTGAGATTGTATAAGGCATTGGTGAGGCCGAATTTGGAGTATTGTGTTCAGTTTTGGTCACCAAATTACAGGAAGGATATTAATAAGGTTGAAAGAGTGCAGAGAAGGTTTACAAGGATGTTGCCGGGACTTGAGAAACTAAGTTACAGGGTAAGGTTGAATAGGTTAGGACTTTATTCCCTGGAGCATAGAAGAATGAGGGGAGATTTGATAAAGGTATATAAAATTATGATGGGTATAGATAGAGTGAATGCAAGCAGGCTTTTTCCACCGAGGCTAGGGGAGAAAAAAACCAGAGGACATGGGTTAAGGGTGAAGGGGAGAAAGTTTAAAGGGAACATTGGGGGGGCTGCTTCTTCACACAGAGAGTGGTGGGAGTGTGGAATGAGCTGCCAGATGATGTGGTAAATGCGGCTCACTTTTAAAATTTAAGAAAAACTTGGACAGGTACATGGATGAGAGGTGTATGGAGGGATATCGTCCAGGTGCAGGTCAGTGGGACTAGGCAGAAAAATGGTTCAGCACAGCCAAGAAGGGCCAAAAGGCCTGTTTCTGTGCTGTAATGTTTTATGGTTCCATCCATCTTTTTTCACTTTCCACATCTCTTTCTTTATCAACAGCTTTTGAATTTAGTTTTCTTTTAAACTTTGAAACTGCATACAATCAGATGGGACCTGATTTCCCCCTTCCCCACCTTTAGCAACACACACAAAATGTGAAGGAAGTCAGCAGATTAGGCAGCATCTATGGAAATGAATAGGGCGAAAACCTTCTTCAAGACCAGAAAGGAAGGGAGAAGATACCAGAATACAAAGGTGTGGGGAAGGGAAGGAGAATAGCCAGGAGGAGATAGGCGAAGCCAGGTGGGTGGGAAAGGTAAAGGTCTGGAGAGGAAGGAATCTGATAGGAGAGGAGAGTGGACCACAGAAGAAAGGGAAGGAGGAGGGGACCCGGGGAGGTGAGAAGAGGGAAGAGGCCAGAGTGAGGAATAAAAGAGGGGAGGGGGAGGTCAAAAAAAAATCCTGGAAGGAGAAATTGGTATTCATACCATCAGGTTGGAGGCTACCCAGATGGAATAGAAGCTGTTGCTCCTACACCCTGAGGGTGGTCTCATCTTGGCACAAGAAGAGGCCATGGACCGACATGTCGGAATGGCAGTGGGAATCGGAATTAAAATGTTTGGCCAATGGGATGATCTGCTCTGGTGGGTGGAGCGGAGGTACTCAATGAAGCAGTCCCACAACTTATGATGGGTTTCACCAATGTAAAGGCCACATTGGGAGCACCAGACACGATAGACAACCCCGGCAGACTCACAGGGCAAGTGTAGCCTCACCTAGAAGGACTGTTTGGGGCCCTGAATTGAGGTGAGGGAGGAGGTGAATAGACAAGTGTAGCACATAGGCTGCTTGCAGGGGTAAGTGCTGGGAGCGAGATTAGTCAGGAGGAACAAATGAACAAGGGAATCATGGAGGAAGCAATCCCTGTGGAGGGTGGAGGGTGGTAGGGGGGAAGGCCATAAAGATATATTTAGCAGCAGGAATCCTTTAGAGATGGCGGAGTTGTGGAGGATGATGTGGCGGATGCGGGGGCTCATGAGATGGTATGCAAGGATGAGGGAAACTATCACTGTTAAGATGGCAGGAAGATGGGGTGAGCACAGTTGTCGGGAAACGAAGGAGATGCGGGTGAGAGCAGCATCAATAATGGAGGAAGGGAACCTCCACTCTTTGAGGAGAGTGGGACATCTCTGATGTCCTGGAAAGGAAGGCTGCATCCTGGGAACGATGCAGCGGGGGCGAAGGAACTGAGAAAAGGGAATAGGATCTTTACAGGAGACAGGGTGTGAAGAGATAACTGTAGGAATCAGTTGACAGTTTGCCTCCAGAGATGGAAAGAGAGATAGATCGGGAAAAGGGAGGGAAGTGTCAGGAGTGGACCAAGTAAATTTAAGAACAGGGTGGAAGCTGATGAAATCGATGAGCTCAGCATGGGTGTGTCAATGCTGTCATCAATGTCGCAGAGGAAGAGTTGGAGAGCATTACTGGTGAAGGCTTGGAACAAGGATTGTTCTGTGTAGCCGGTGAAGAGGCAGACATAGCTTGGCCCATGAAGGTCCCCATGGCTATCTCTCGAGTCTGGAGAAAGTGGGAGGAGCTGAAGGAAAAATTGTTGAGGGTGAGGATCAGTTCTGCCAAATGGAGGGTGGTGGTGATGGTGGGGGGGGAGCCAGTGGTTGGTTCTTTTATTGAGAATGAAACAGAGAGCTTTCAGGCCTTCTGGGTGGGGGATTGAAGTGTATAGAGACTGAACATCCATGGTGAAAATGAGGCAGTCAGGGCCAGGGAACTGAAAGTTACTGAGAAGATCGAGGGCATGAGAGGTGACACAGGAGTGTGAGAGGTGCTGCCTGGTCTGAGCAAGATAGATCAAGACTGAACCAAGGGGGATAGAATGGAGTTGAGGTACGAGGACACGAATTCAGTGAGGCAGGAGCAGGCAGGGACAATAGGCCGGCCTGGACGGTGAGGTTTGCGGATCTTGAGTAGGAGGCAGGAGCGAGCAGTACGGAGCTAGGGAAATATGGGATTGGCAGCAGTGATGGGAGTTCTCCAGAGTGGATGAGGTCAGTGGTGGACTCAGACTTCAAGGGGTAGGTATGAGGAGGGGTGATGGTCCGAGGTGTGGTCCCCTTCAAGGGGTAGGTTTGAGGAGGAGTGTGAGAGGTGCTGCCTGATCTCAGCAAGACAGAGGTCAGTGCGCCACACTGCAACAGCACCCACTTAGTCTGCGGGTTTGATGGTAAGGTTGGGATCGGTCCTGAACCCTTTGTTACAGTCCACCTAAAGGTCTTCATGATGTCTGGTCAGGAGCCATCCTTCCAGAGTTTGCTACACTTAATACCAAGTTGCCTAACCTTGTTGAACCTTGTAACCTTTTAGTGTCATTTGGCAGAACTAAAGAGAATAAAATACTCACCACTTGGAGACTTGCTGAAATATCTCCTGACAATGTAAACTGCCAGGAGCACCAATATAACCACAACAATAACCATCGGTATCGTCCATCTATGATGTGTTACACTCTCAGAAACTATGGCATTTTTATCAGTATCCAAGGGTTCTTCTGTAGAAATACAAAAATGTCTGTTGGTTATTGATATAAATACTGAAAACAAAAACCAATAAAAATGTTTGCATCATCTTTGTAGGCATGGAGAATACAATCAATAGTCCATAAAGTTATAAATTGCATTTAATGCTTCAAAGTTGCCAAAATGAGCAGCAGTTATGAGAAGTAACTTATGGACTCAGGCAGCAGTGACAGCCGCCGTTAACAAATTTCAGAGCTACACACAAAATTATGAGAGGGTAAATGCAAGCAGGCTTTATCCACTGACATTGGGTGAGACCAGGACTAGATGTCATGGGTTAAGGGTGAAAGGTGAGATGTTTAAGGGGGACATGAGGGGCAACATCTTCACTCAGAGGGTGGGGATGGTGTGGATTAAGCTGCCAGCGGAAACGGTGGAAGCGGGTTCAATTTCAGCATTTAAGAGAAATTTGGATAAGTACATGGACGAGAGGGCTACAGTTCTGGGTATATGCTGATGGAACTAGGCAGAATAATATTTTGGCATGGTGTAGATGGGCCAAAGGGCCTGTTTCTGTCCTTTAGTGTTCTATGACAGAGGTAATGGGAAATGCAGAGATATAGAAATACTCTCCTGCTTTGTCATTCCTCTTCCCCATACAAAGGAAATTATTGGCATTAAAATCTCTTTCTTTCTTCCCCTTTCTGTAAGTGTATACCTCAGATAAGTATTATGTGGAGATTTGTGACAAGTATGATTATATGGCATATATGTACAGTGTCTGAAATACATCCTGTGGAAATGTTTATTTGAAGATGAAATTCAATAAAAAATAAATTACCAAAAAGAATTCTCCTCTTGATCTTCATAAGTAATGATAATTTTTTAAATTCACTATTATATCTGGGGCAAATTCCTTTGGCTTTCAACTTCCAATTAAGTTAAACTAGTTATTCATTTACCCTTTTCCTTATTTCTGAATCCAGCCATTGGCTCTCTTCGCCTCCTGCTCCTGAAGCCATACACTTTTAACCTCCAGATTCATAATCTATACTGCAGCCTTCACACAGATTCGGTCTAATTGTACAGTTCACACTGAGCACCATGCACCCTAGACACAACTTCCACTGAATCTTGCACATTTGTTGTGTAAATCCTAAACAACACTGAGCTGGCAAGAGCAGGACTGTCCGCAGTGAAATGGTCCCTTCAGCTAGGGCAGCACAGTAGCTTTACAGTGCAGGTGATACGGGGTCAATACCCGTCACTGCCTGTTTGTAGGTTCTCCCCGTGACCACATGGGTTTCCTCCAGGTGCTCCGGTTTCCTCCCACAATCCAAAGATGCACCGGTTGGCAAGTTAATTGATCATTGTAAATTGTCCTGTCAGTACTAGATTGAGGTAGGCTAGGATTAGGCTGGGCAGCGTGGCTTGAAGGCCCGGGAGGGCCAATTCCACGCTGTATTTCAATAAATAAACAAAATGAAAGGAAGTATAAATCATTAAGTGAAAAATAGCTGCATTTATTTTATACTAACAAAATTCTGAGCAACGAAAAGAATGACCCGGAGACCTTTCTCTTTGTAGAACATAGATGAACTTACCCCAACTCGGCAAGCTCTACAACTCATTCCCAAAGAAATCAAATGTCGAAAGGCCTCAGTAGGGTGGATGTGGAGGGGATGGTGAGGGGAGTCTAAGACCAGAGGACATAGCCTCAGAATAGAAGGACACCATTTTAGAACAGAGATGAGGAGGAATTTCTTTAGCTAAGCGTGTGAATATGTGCAATTCATTGCCACAGGCTGCTATGGAGGCCAAGTCATCGGCTATATTTGAAGTTGATAGGTTTTTGATTAGTTAGGGCATGAAGGGATATGGGGAGAAGGCAGGAGAGTGGGGCTGAGAGGGAAAATGGAGCAGTCACGGTGAAATGGCAGACTCGATGGGCCAAATGGCCTAATTCTGCTCCTATATCTTGTGGTTTTAAATGACAATCAAGAGAGGAAAAAAAATAAAGAAACCCTGCAGATGTCGGAAATCTGAAACAAAATCAGAAAATGCTGAAAATGTTTGTCAAATGCAAGGAGAGGGCCAAATGTTTCCGGTGAAAACCCTTAATAAAATCCAGCAGGGTTCAAAGCCTAGGCGCCAGAGGTCTGCAATCACTGCCAGAAACTGTAAATGTAGTAAGTTGTTGTTTTTTTATAAAGTTTTGTAATGAACACAGGATCAAATTCCCTGCTGAAGTCCCCCCAAGGACAAATGATTTTGACAGCAGCTGGAACTGGTTAAAGAATTCGGCACTGCTTTGGCATGGATTGTGAAATCGGAACTCCGCAAATTAACAAACTAAAACAAGAACATGATTATCATCGCAGTGAAAATAAAACAAAATGAAATCTGCAAATGCTAGAAATCTAAAATTAAAACGGAAAATGGATAGTATGGTAAGCACTGCAGTTATTGTAACCCTGTTACAATGACAGTGATCCAGTGAAATTCCTCTGCTATCTGTATGAAATATGTACATCCTCCCATGACTGTGTTGATTTCCTCTGGGTGCTCCAGCTTCCTCTCGCATCCCAACAACATTTGGGTTAATAGGTTAACCGGTCATATGGGTGAAACTGAATGGCACGAGCTCGTTAGGCAGGAAAGATCTGTTACTGTGTTGTATCTCTAAAACAACTAATGCTCAAAAATCTCAGCAGGTCAGAGCACATCTGTGCAAAGAGAAACAGAGTCAACGTTTTTGGTTGAGGCCCCTGAAACTTTCCAACAAACGCACTAAGCTTGTCATCTATATTTCGTTCGTTAGGTGCTGTCATATGACATCATCATTATGTGCCGTGCCATATGACATCATCATTATGCACCATGCCATATGACTTCACCATTATGTGTTGTGTCGTACGATGTGGGCGATTGTGGTCTTTAACCATATAACCATATAACAATTACAGCACAGAAACAGGCCATCTTGGCCCTTCTAGTCCATGCCGAACTCTTACTCTCACCTAATCCCACCGACCTGCACTCAGCCCATAACCCTCCATTCCTTTCCTGTCCATATATCTATCCAATTTAACTTTAAACAACAACATCGAACCTGCCTCAACCACTTCTGCTGGAAGCTCATTCCACACAGCTACCACTCTCTGAGTAAAGAAGTTCCCCCTCATGTTACCCCTAAACTTTTGCCCTTTAACTCTCAACTCATGTCCTCTTGTTTGAATCTCCCCTACTCTCAATGGAAAAAGCCTATCCACGTTAACTCTATCTATCCCCCTCATAATTTTAAATACCTCTATCAAGACCCCCTCAACCTTCTACATTCCACAGAATAAAGACCCAACTTGTTCAACCTTTCTCTGTAACTTAGGTGATGAAACCCAGGTAACACTCTAGTAAATCCTCTCTGTATTCTCTCTAATTTGTTGACATCTTTCCTATAATTCGGTGACCAAAACTGTACACAATACAGTACTCCAAATTTGGCCTCACCAATGCCTTGTACAATTTCAACATTACATCCCAACTCCTATACTCAATGCTCTGATTTATAAAGGCCAGCATACCAAAAGTTTTCTTCACCACCCTATCCACATGAGATTCCACCTTCAGGGAACTATGCACCATTATTCCTAGATCCATCTGTTCTACTGCATTCTTCAATGTCCTACCATTTACCATGTATGTCCTATTTTGATTAGTCCTACCAAAATGTAGCACGTCACATTTATCAGCATTAAACTCCATCTGCCATCTTTCAGCCCACTCTTCTAACTGGCCTAAATCTCTCTGCAAGCTTTGAAAACCTACTTCATTATCCACAACTCCACCTATCTTAGTATCATCTGCATACTTACTCATTCAATTTACCACCCCATCATCCAGATCATTAATGTATATGACAAATAACATTGGACCCAGTACAGATCCCTGAGGCGCACCACTAGTCACCGGCCTCCAATCTGACGAACAGTTATCCACCTCTACTCTCTGACGTCTCCCATCCAGCCACTGCTGAATCCATTTTACTACTTCAATATTAATACCTAACGATTGAACCTTCCTAACCAACCTTCCATGTGGGACCTTGTCAAAGGCCTTACTGAAGTCCACATAGACAACATCCACCGCTTTACCCTCGTCAACTTTCCTAGTAACCTCTTCAAAAAATTCAATATGATTTGTCAAATATGACCTTCCACATACAAATCCATGTTGACTGTTCCTAATCAGACCCTGTCTATCCAGATAATTATATATACCATCTTTAAGAATACTTTCCATTGATTTACCCACCACTAACATCAAACTCACAGGCCAATAATTGCTAGGTTTAGTCTTAGAACTTCCGTGGCCATGATCGTTCTTGAGCAAATTTTTCTACAGAAGTGGTTTGCCATTGCCTTCTTCTGGGCAGTGTCTTTACAAGACAGGTGACCACCCTCCCGCTCCCAGCCATTAACAACACTCTTCCGGGATTGTCTGCCTGGCGTCAGTGGTCGCATGACCAGGACTTGTGATGTGCACCGGCTGCTCATACGACCATCCAACACCCACTCCCATGGCTTCATGTGACCCTGATTGAGGGCGAAGCAGGTGCTACACCTTGCCCAAGGGTGACCTGCAGGCTAGCGGAGGGAAGGAGTGCCTCACACCTCCTTTGGTAGAGACGAATCTCCACCCCTACACTTAACGTCTATCTTGAAGGAAATTTTAAGGAGAAAGGTGTGTTTGCTATTTTCACTTACCCCTGAAATACGTTGCAGTTTTATTCTCCTTCAGCTTAGCGTTGTATATCTTACAGGTAACGTTGTTAACTGGGCTCTGGATCCTCAGAGTGGAGGTAATATTGCAGAGGTGCTCAGGAGAACAATTAGTGTAAACCTTGGCCGTACTGTTTTCATCGATGTCCAGGAAGCCACTGGTCCAGTGTACAGTTGGTTCTGGATAACCTCCGCATGAGGAGCAAGTCAGCCTCATGGGCTCCCCTTCATTCTGTTCTCCCTCTACGGTCAGTTCAGGGTCTTTGTAGTGGGCTAGAAATGAAAATGGACGTTAGTGGTTGATCGCAGGGTCTGCCAGTCAGTTTCATCAGTCAGATCACATCACTTCCAGCAATTACTGAGCATGGATCCACAACCATTCCCCAGTTTTCCACTAGTATCCCAGAGCTTCAAGCTGACTATTCAATTGCTCACTCGGGGTAGCCATCACCGGAAAGGGCATCAGTTTTATCAATTCCAGTTGCCCATGAACTGAGGAGGTATCTGGGCCAGACAAGGACAGCATGAAACAGTCTGTGGAGTAACTCAGTGGGTCAGGCGGTATCTGTGGAGACAGGGACAGTGGGATGGTCAACGTTTCGGATTGTAGGGGCACTGGCCAAGCCCACTTCCTTTCAAATGGGTTGTTATGACAGCTAATTGCTTCATGACTAGGAGCATCTGTTCGTAATTCCTGCTGGGCATGTTATTACTTGAATTTAAATATTAAATTCCCCAGCTGTCATGGTGAAAAACGATCCATGTCACTGAAACCAAGAGTTATAGTGTGATACAGCATAAAAGCCACCCGCCAAGGTCCCCCTCCCCAACCGTCGTCAAGCTCCCTTACCTGCCCTACCCCAGTCTACTTTCCAACAGCCTCAAGTCAGATTCTACCACTCACCTACACACTGGGAAACTTAGTGTTCAGCTAACCTACTAACCTGGCATGTCTTGGCATTACAGAGGGTGGGCTGGTGGGGGGGGGGGGCGGGAAGCACTAGTGAACCTGGGGGAAGTTCATGCAGACAGAGGGAGAACACACCATCACAGGTCACGACTGAACCTGTGAGCTCTATAAAACCATGGTTCCACCATACTTGGAATATTCTGTTCCGTTCCAGTCGTCTCATTATAGGAAGGACGTGCAAGCTTTAGAGAGGGTGCGGAGATGATCTACCTGGATTAGGGAGCATGTTCAAAGCTCAGAGTAAGTTCGTTATCAATGTTCATACATGTCACCACACATTTTCATGTGGGCATTCACAGTAAGTACAAAGAAAACACGACAGAATCAACGAAAAACCGCACACAACAAAGATGGACATACAACTGATATACAAGAGACAACAAACTATGCAAATACAAAAAGAAAAAAAAATAAGCAATAAGTATCAAAAATTTGAATTGTAGAGTCCTTGAAAGTGAGCCCACAGGGTTGTGGAAACAGTTCAGTGATGGGGCAAGTGAAGTTGAGTAAAGTTATCTCCTCTGGTTCAAGTTCAAAGTAAAATATATTATTAGAGTACATACATGTCACCACATACAACCCTGAGGTTCTTTTGCCTGCGGGCATACGTAGCAAATCTACAGAACAGTAACTGTAAACAGAATCAATGAACAACGAACCGTGCAAAAACAAATATAAATAAATTGCAATAAATAAACAAGTATGAAATAACAAGATAAAGAGTCCTTAAAGTGAGACCATCGGTTGTGGGAATGAGTTTAGTTATCCCCTTCTGTTCAAGAGCCTGATGGTTGAGGGGTAGTAACTGTTCTTGAACCCTGAGGCACTTGTAACTTCTACCTGATGGTAGCAGTGAGAAAAGAGCACGACTCGGGTGTGAGGATCTTTGATGATGGATGCTACTTTTCTACGGCAACATTTCATGTAGATGTGCTCCATGGTTGGGAGTGCTTTACCCGTGATGTACTGGGCCAAATCTACTACCTTTTATAGGATCTTCTGCTCAAAGGCATTGGTGTCCCCATACCAGGCTGTAATGCAGCCGGTCAGCACACTTTCTACCACACATCTATAGAAGTTCGCAAGGCTTTTGATGACATGCCAAACCTCCACGGGCTCATGAGGAAGTAGAAGCACTGTTGTGCTTTCTTTGCAATTTTATTTATATGATTGGTCCAGGATAGGTCCTCTGAGATAGTGACACCCAGGAGTTTAAAATAACTGGCTTTCTCCATCTCTGATCCTCCAATGAATACTGACTCATGGACCTCTGGTTTCCCTCTCGTGACGTCTACAATCAGTTCCTTGGTCTTGCTGACATTGAGTGAGAGGTTAGTGTTATTACACCTCTCTGCCAGATTTTCAGTCTCTCCTGTTTGCTGATTCATCACCACCTTTAATTCAGCCCACAACAGTGGTGTCATCAGCAAACTCAATATATGCTGTTGGCACTGTACTTGGCCACACTGTCATAGGTGCAAAGCCAGTAGAGCAGGAGGAGACACACAAAATGCTGGAGGAACTCAGCAGGCCAGGCAGCGTCTATGGAAAAGAGTACAGTCGACGTTTCGGGCAGAGACCCTTCAGCAGGGCTAAGAGCAGGGGACTAAGCACACAGCCCTGTGGCGGTCCTGTGCTGATGGAGATTGTGGAGGAGATGTTTTCGCCAATCCAAACGGACTGGGATCTGCCAGTGAGGAAATTCAGGATCCAATTGCAAAGTAGGCATTGAGGCCCAGGTCTTAGAGTTCACAGATTGGTTTTGAGGGGACGAAGATATTAAATGCTGAGCCTGATAGTTGAGGGGTAATAATTGTTCCTGAACCTGGTAGTGTAGAACCTGAGGCTCCTGTACTTCTTTCCTGGTAGCAGCAGTGAGAAGAGAGCATGGCCTGGACGGCAGCGGTCTTTGATGATAGATGCTACTTTCTGACAACAATGCTCCTTGTACTTTCTCAATGGTGGGGAGGCTTTTACCATGATAGACTGTGCTGTGTCCACTGTTTTTTGTTGGCTTTTCCATTCAAGGAATTGGTGTTTCCATACCAGGCCGTGATGCAGTCAGGGTACTCTCCATTGTACATCTATAGAAGTTTGTCAAAGTTTCAGATGACATGCTGAATCTTTGCGAACTTCTAAGAAAGTATTGGCACTGCCTGTGCCTTCTTTGTAATGGCAAAGTTGCTGACCTGTCTTATGAGGAACATGTCTTATGAGGAAGGGTTGAGGGAGCTAAGGCTTTTCTCCATGCAGTGAAGGAGGATGAGGGGTGTGTTAGATGATAAGAGGCTTGGGTCGAGTGGATAGCCAGAGACTTTTTTCCAGGGTAGAAATGGTTGATACGAGGGGTCATTTTAAAATGATTGGAAGGAAGTGTAGGGGGATGTCAGTGCTGGCTGTGTGCAACGTGCAGCCCAGGGCAGTGGTAGAGGCAGATACATTCGTAATCTTTAACCCTTAGATAGACACATGGATGACAGAAAAATGGAGGGCTATGTAGGAGGGAACGATTAGATTTATCTTAGAGTACATTGAAAGATCAGGACAACATAGGGCCTGTACTGTACCATGCTGTAATGTCCTATGTTGTATGTGAGACACCAGCTCTAATTGCAGTACACTACAAGTACTACAAGAACCAGCATAGTGCTGTCAATGTTGACCAGGGCTCAGGCTTCAGATTTCCCAGTTCAACATTAACTTGCCACTGTCCACATTAACTTGAAACCACGCTGATTCGAAATGATAATGTATTTGCCAAAGAGATGGAGCCAACAGTATGAATTAGTCGTTTTCTCAGAACAAAGGAGACTATCTGGAGTAGAGTTACAGGGGAGAGAGCAGAATCAGGTTTGATATCACTGGCAAATATAGAGAAGAGAAAAACTGAATTACATTAAGTATATATGTATATGGCTATTAAATAGGTAAGTTAAAATAAATAGTGCAAAGAACAGTAATTTAAAAAAGTAGTGATATAGTGTTCTTGGGTTCAATGTCCATTTGGAAATCAGATGGCAGAGGGGAAGAAGATGCTCAGGAATCACTGAGTGTGCGCCTTCAGGCTTCTGTACCTCCTTCCTGATGGTAGCAATGAGAACAAGGCATGTCCTGGGTGGTGGGGGTCCTTAATGATGGATGCTGCCTTCCTAAGGCACTGCTCCTTGAAGATGCTGGATACTACGGATCCTTGTACCCATGATGGACCTGACTAATTTTGCAAGTTTCTGCAACTTACTTCAATCCTGTGCCCCATACCAGACCGTCAGAATGCTCTCCACAGTACATCTGTAGAAGTTTTCAAGTATTTTAGGTGACAAACCAAATCTCCTAATGAAATACAGCCGCTGTCTTGCCTTCTTTACAGCTGCAGTGATATGTTGGGACCAGGTTAGATCCTCAGAGATATTGACACCCAGGAACTTGAAATTGCTCACTCTCTCCACTTCTGATCCCTTGATGGGGATTGGTTCGTGTTCCCTCATCTTACCCTTCCTGAAGTCCACAATCAGCTCTTTGGTCTTGTTGACATTAGGTGAAAGGTTGTTGCTGGGACACCACTCAACCAGTCGGTATATCTCCCTCCTGTATGTCCCTTCATCACCATCTGAAAGGTGGTGAAAAAAAGCCACGTCATCCCACAGAGAACATGCACCGAGTTATTGTTCTGTACTTCATACTCAGTGCAAGAGAGGCCTGGGTGCAAACAACCCAATGAAGCGACCTGGCAGAAACCGTCACAACAGACATTAGAAGAGAATGGTGTCAACAGAAAGTCCCCGGAAGGAGTGTGTGACCAGTGACACATAGGCAACTTCAAAGGGGGAGAGGAGCAGAGCTAGGTGTGAGGTGTGATCTGGTGGCTAACCCTTATGCTTTTGATCCGTCAGGTTGTGGTTTCCATTAAAGCAGTCTGGCCACAGGCACCAGCAAGGTGCTGACTGAGCGATGTCTGTCAGCCGAGATCTTACACAAAGCGGATCAAGGGCGATCCCGCAGCACAACCTTAACTCAGATCGAAGGAGTTCCCCTCATGCCCTGGCTAGTTTTTATCCCCTGGCCAGTACTGCTAAAAGTACAGATTATCTGTCACACTGCTTGTCTGGGGAACTCTGACACATGTGAAATGTCCGAGCTCAAGGACAGATACTACCCCTGCTATTATAAAACTATTGGATAATTCCCTAGCACAATAACATGGTCTCTTGACATTGCAATCTATCTCGTTATGATTTCACTTATTTTATTTCGCCATACCACTCCCTTCCGGCCCTTCGAGCTGCACCACCCCAGCAACCCCGATTAAGCCTAGCCCAATCACGGGACAGTTTACAACGACCGATTCACCTGCCCAGTACGTCTTTGGACCGTGGGAGGAAACTGGAACACCCGGGGAGAACCCCACACATTCTGGGGGGAGGGCGTACAGAGACTCCTTACAGAACGGCACCGGATTGAATTCCGATCTCTGGAACGCGCCAAGCTGCTGACCGCTATGCTTCCGCGCTGCCTTTTTCTTGCGGTTTGTTGCTTACACCTTACCCTGAATTCTGGTATTGGTTTACCTTCTTCTACCTCAATGCAGTGTGTGTGAACAGTACACAGGATAAGTTTTCACTGTATCTCAGTAATAAACCAACTGGAGAGACAGCAGTGGCAGAACTTCATCAGAAGTTCTGTGCCAGGATGGCCAACTGCTTGCTCACTAACAGTCGGAGGCACTTCAAGGTCCCGGCATCCAGAAATCGACCTAAAGGTTAATAACCACATGCATTGTCGGGGTGGGAAGAGAGGAGAGGGGAGAGATGAGAGAGAGGGGTAGCAGAGAGAGTGATTAGGGAGAGAAGGGGAAGAGAGGAGGAAGGGAGAAACGGGATGGATAAAGTCAGGGCACGAGAGGGAGCGAGGAACCAGAGCGGGAGTGAGTGGGAGTGGGGAGAGTGGGGGAGAGGGGCCGGGGGAGGGAAGGGGAGAGAGGAGGGAGAGAAGGGGAAGAGGAGGAGAGGGGAGAAAGGGAGAAACGGGATGGATAAAGTCAAGGCATGAGAGGGAGCAAGGAGCCAGAGGGGGAGTGTGGAAGTGGGGCGAATGGGGGAGAGGGGCAGGGAGGCAGGGGCCGAGGGAGACACAGAAGGTGGGATAAGGAGAGATGTGTATCTGGCCTTTGGTTTTGACTGTCCTCAAGTGTATCGCATTCACAATGCTACTTTTAAATAGCGCTCCTCGTCTGGCTGTCAGCCAAGAGCCTATTGAATGCTGTTATTCAAAAACTGTTGAGTGAGTCAGAGAGCTTGCTTGAAAGCGAATGCCAATTACTGATCCAAACAGGTTCCATATTGAAGATCACAATGAGTTACTGGAGGAGCTACCAACACGTCTTTTCAAGTCAATGTACAATTAGCAGGCTTCAGTAATCACAGAGCAGGAGGGGGAGGTCTCCGTTTTGTATTCTGCAGCTAAAACGTACTCCTCTTGTGAACCTGGAATTATAGAGTCATTAAAACACTACAGCACAGAAACAGGCCCTTCAGCCCCTCTACTCCGCGTCGAGTTGCACCCAGATTTACACTATTGAATCCGACTTCCACTTCAAATTATTGAAATAAAAAAAATTTAGTAATCCCACTGTTTTGAAACTGGAAGGCAATTCAGAATTAATTCTGTAATGTAGTGAAAAGCTGAAACAGAAACCAGTCAGCGGAGTGGTGTGTATGAAATCGATGGAAGGGTAGTTCCAATTTGAGCTCCTTATGTGCGTTGTTCGTCTTAAAACTCAGCCACGGACATATTAAAGCCATGGAAAGGGTGGCTTGGTTAGTCACCAGACATCATGTTTATCAGATCATTAGTGGACTGACCTCTGGAATGAGAATACATTCCCCCTTACTTCAAGAGCAGGGAATTTGAGAAGGAACAGCAGCACAGCGTGAGCTGAGATGTTAAACTTGTAATCTCTTGACCTTAAGTAAAGATTAAGGAATTTTAGCCTTTCTTAAATCTGTTTCATTGGGACTTGTGTGCATCTGGCCAGTCGTAACTCACTTACTGATGCCCTGTAAAAACAGACCAGCAGGAAAAGAAACCCATCCTACGACAGTGTCTGGTAGATTCACCAGGGAAATGCTGGGAGGACATCAAAGACTTTTCTCCCCATAGCCAAGCTTACTTGAGAATCTATTTCTTTAAACTTTCATTCAACAGGCAATTTGGAATAGGGAAATAAATGCCAGCCTCCCAACAAGGCCGACATCCAGTGAAGGAATATTGAAAGAATCATTGCTTATTTGTTCATCTACAAGCAAGGCAACAGCTCGAGTTTCAAAGTGGACAAGACCAAAGAGATGATTGTGGACTCCAGGAAGGGGGAGGCTGACCATTCCTCCCTGTACGTCATACACGGCTCCTTTCTGGGAGTGCACACAACACGCGATCTCACCTGGACCCTCAACACCACCTCTTTAGTCGAAAAAGCACAGCAGCATCTCCACATCCTGAGGAGATTGAGACAAGAACCCACCCCACCCCCACCAACTATCAGGCAGGAGACACCATAACATTAGGACAAGAACTGTTAGGATGGGAAAAAGCTTCTTCTCCCCAGGCCACAGGACTACTGAATTCACTGCTACCAAGCAGGACTCTTCACCAATGAGGTGCTAGTAGAGTAATGCTGCTCAATTTTTAAACCTGAATTGCACATGCACCTTATTATTTGTGGTAATATTACTTTATATGTTATGTGTGTGTGAGATATATGTACTGTGTTGTTCACCTTGGTCCAGAGGCACATTGACTTGCTTGGCGGTAGATATGTGTACGGTTGAATGACGGTAAACTTGACATGCTGTAGTCTCTAAGTACTATTAAACCTTACCCCAACAACCATGTAATTTCCTGAGAGACAATTTACTTTAGTCCTATTTAAATGAATAAATAACACTACCTATAACATCTTTTCTGAAGCAAATCACCACAGACAGAGAGGAGGAAGGAAGAAGGGAGGCTGGTTCAGGGGTGGGGGGTGAGCCGTGCTGGGGCATTGCGAAGCGCAACATGTTTGAGCCGGGGTTGCAGATGGAGATGGTATCGCTGTCACAGTTAGAGTGAGCGATTTGGAGAGCAGTCGATGAGGGGAGAGTTTTGATGCCTGTCCACCCCTAACCCAGGTGCGAGGTTGGATCACCCCAAGCGCCGAGCGATTCGGGCTTCGGGCTTTGCAGTCTGGGTGTGTTGCTACAGGTCCTAGAGCGAGGCACTTCTCAGAGCCTGAACAATTTAAACATCAGCACAGGTAGACTGGAAGCCCGAGTGTCAGGTACAGAGGCGAGGGTGGGGCTGATTTCGCGTCGTCTCCCAAGAATGTTCATTCCCTTTTCCGCAGCGTCAAGGCTGCGAACTGATCTGGTTGCTGTGCATTTTTGCCCCGCTGCTATGATGAATTTGGACCTACTCCAGCTGCTCCTGATGGTTCAGTCTGGTTCAGAATGCCGTTGGCTTGCTTCTGTAGTTTGCATCATCTGTGTTTTTTTTCTCTCTCTCTCTTTCTCTGCACAGTGGCTTTCTGGTCTTTTTTTAAATTCGGTTATTCGGGTTTCTTGCTTTGTGGCTGCCTGCAAGCAGACAAATTTCAAGGTGTATAATTTATACTTTCTTTGATAATAAATGTGCTTTGAACCTTTGAACATTTGAAGGAATATAAGAGAAGTTCCTAACACTGGAAGATGAATAAATTCCAGGAGATCACAAAATCTAGGAGGTACATGGAGAGAAAAGATTTAATGTGATTATGGTCCAAATGGAGGCTGTGAGATTCAGTTATATAGGCTACTTGGTCAAAATGGATGAGTCAGGCTGAATGAACTATTTCTGTGCTGTCTGCTTCTATGAATCTACACTGTCTTTCATAGCCTTTGGCTGGTCCTATACATTACCTCATCTTAGTAACATAACAAACCATCAGCCTGAAATTCTTGAGTCCACAAATATCTGAAATCCAAGCTTTGTAAAACAAATGGCTCTTCAAGAAAGTGTTAATAAACGCACTTCCACAGGTACAACAATCTTTTGAGGGAAAAAAAAGCACATAACTTTCATTAATTTACTTACATGTAAAAGCAGAGAAATTGAACATGTAGAAACACAGAATCTGTGAACAGGCCAAAATGCAATTAGCTTCCAAGCTGGGTGGGGTGAGAAAGTTAGTCCATGGTGAGTGTGGCATAATTAAACACTAGAACCAAGAAAACCAGTGGACCTTTTACAAACTAAGTGAGGACATTGATAGAGTCTGAGGATTGAGGAATAACATAGGAGAGGTATTTGCACAGGCTTTGCACTGATTTGGAAGGCATGACTGAGAGCTACCAGCAGAACATACCACTGTCTCTGGGGTACTTTCAGAGGCCAAGGACATTCAGGCATTCTTGCCCATGGTTAAGTATGCAATTTTGTGCTTAATAAATTCTTGATCTTTTATACAAAGCACTGGTCACCGCTCTGTTTTTTTCTTGTCCATGAACCGTCCCGGTCTGCAACCGGGATCTATCTATAATCACCTACTGCTGGGTCCAAACAAACTTGCACTGGAGACCCTCCCTGTACACTGCGCCATTAGAAGAGCAACCGCCAACTACAACATAGGAAGTGACACGCCCATTTCAAACACAATTCTGCTGAAGGGTCTTGACCCAAAGCATCGATTGTCCACTTCACTACACAGATGCTGCCTGGCACACCGAGTTCCTCCTGCTCCTTTGTGTGTTTACCCCATTTCTTAAGCAAGCTCCGTTTTCCATAATATACGGCAAACCCTTTCAATTTGGCTTTCCCTTCCAATTTGTCACTACCCTTGCTCTGATCAAGAAAAGTTTAAAAACAAGAAGCAAATCTTTACCTGCTATTTGCAATGTAACTGTAACTTTTAGTACCACGTCGTAATTCAAAGACGGCGTTTTCAACTGAATGAGGCAGATGTACTTGGCTTCGTCACTCACTTGGAGGTCAGTCAGAAGGAGGGAGAAGTTACCTTGTTTAAACTCTGTGGAAAATAGCTTTGCTCTGTGGCTGTAGTTCTGGTCGGGATGTTCCTGACCTGAGTAAAAGGCATAAATGCACTGGGACGCCACTTGCCAGTAAACACGTATCTCATTATTGACTTTTTTTCCCAACTCGGTGTTCATGCAAGGCAGAAGAGAACTTTCTCCGACAATTCCTGTCACGGTAAGGGGAGTCAATGATTCTGGGAGAAAATAACAAAAAATATGTGTAAGTGTGGTTTGCTGATTCTGAAGTATGTTAACCATTAAGGGTAACGAACTTCTGGAGAAGAAAGTTCAAAGTAAATTTTATCATTAGGAGTACATACTGTATATATCACATACAGTATACATCCTCAGATTCTTTTTCCTGCGGGCATATCCAGTAAATCTATAGAACAGTAACTCTAAACAGAACCAATGAAAGATCAGGTAGAGCATCGAAAAGAAAACAAATGAAAATATAAATGAATAGCAATAAATAATGAGAACATGAAATAACAAGATAAAGAGTCCTTAAAGTGAGATCATTCATTGTGGGAATATTTCAATGGACGGGCAAGTGAGTATAGTTTTCCTCTTTCATTCAAGAGCCTGATGGGTGAGGAGTAGTAACTGTTCTTGAACCTGGTGGTCCGAGTCCTGAGGCTCTTGTACCTTCTACCTGATGACAGCAGCAAGAAAAGAGCATGGCCTGGGCGCTAAAGATCCTTAATGCTGGATGCTATTATCCTGCAGCAGCGTTTCACGTAGATGTGCCCAAAGGTTAGGAGATGTACTGGGCTGAATCCACTACCTTTTATAGGATTTTCTGTTCGAAGGCATTGGTGTTCCCATACCAGGCTGTGATGCAGCCAGGCAATACACTCTCCACTACACATATGTCAAAGCTTGTCGGGAGATGCATTCATGGAACAGATAGACTCGTGCTTGGTGAAATCTGTGACCACACCAGATGCAAATGGAGGGACTATCCACCAGCTGAGAAACTAAGTCTCCGGAACAGACAAAGTTCCTGCTGAGTGACTATAAAATGGGAGTGAACGTGATAACAACTTGTCTCCCACATCTGAGAAGGGGACCAACATGGCAGATGACCTCAAAGATACGATAATAGTATCATCTTTAAGAAAGATGATGTTCCTTTGGTCAGAATTACACAGGGGTCATCCTGCTACCTGACACTGGGAGTGTCATTGCAAAACACCCCCCACCTCCATTCACCTCAAAGAATTCCTTCCAGGTTCAGAATGTTGATCCCTTCTATCAACAGCTCCAAACGACATGATCTTTATCATGCAACAAATCCAAGAAAAAATTAGAGAAGCAAACTAACCACCGTACATGGTTGTTTTTGAGCCTAGGTAACCTTCAGAAGTTTGATCTAGTGCTTTCCTGGCATATACGACAAATAAACTCTTCTCGGGCTTCTAGCCGGGTACAGGTAATGATCGTAACCAAAGTTTCGATGATCCCTGAAGAAGATGGCAGAGTTTGTCATCGAAATGCCGGTTATAATCGATATCTGTACCGGGCTGGAGGCCTGAGAAGAGTTTATTCTTCTGAAATTTGTCGCCATTCTGCATCTGTGACGCTAAGGCATGCAAACTGTGATCTTACACAACTGTTCAAATTACAGAGAAACTCAGCAAGTCAGGCAGCATCTATAGAGGGGAGTAAACATTTGATACTTCAAGCCAAGGTTCCTCTTCATAGATGCTGCCTGACTTGCTGAGTTTCTCCAGCATTTTGTGCGTGTTGCTCCAATTCCAGTACAGATTGGGGTCAAGAACAAAACCTCCTCTTGCTGTAATGCTGTATCGCAATCCTTACAACCTTCAGCTAGAGAGGTGCTGACCCAGAGGGAATGAGAAAATGTTCAACCTTCATCATCTTTACTCCAGAACCAAGATCACCTTAACACTTCTCAATGAGTTAAGAGTGTGAAAACCATATTTGTGTATTTGCGCATTCAGAGGCCAAGATCCAAGCCATTGCTGATGACTCCACTCAAGTATAAGAGAGAATCAGCCTAACACAGAAACCTAAAAGACCCAGATCTTCTACTAACCCTCTCTCCCACACATCACACCAACAATCAAGAACCTTAACTGCACCCTAGAAATTTGAATCATTTTCCATTTCTCAGGAGCTACTTCTAAGCAGACATCAATGACAAAATTCACTATTTCCCCCTGTTTGCTTGCATAGTCTTCAGCCAGCTGAGGAAAAACCTGGTCTACTGGCCAGTAGTGGACACTGCCCTCATACACACTGCAGAGATGCAGATAACATGGAAGAGGAACTTCAAAGCATTGAAGATGGACAAATGTTGCCACTGCAAGATCCCTAAAAATCCCTTTGCAGAATGCATGGACCAATAAGCAAACATCCTCTCCCAGGACAATACGCCCAGAGATGTGGCACACTCATGCTTAAGGGTTGGCCTCCCCAGGGCTAAGATGAAATCTATCCAAGGATGATCTAGGAAGGAGATAGCTGAGAACATGACGGAAGTGTGCACTTCTTCATTAGCCACAGGAGATTGGAGGACAGATAATGTTGCTCCTTTATTTAGGAAAGACAGCAGAGATAAACCAGGTTGATTAGCTTTACATCAGTGGTGGAGAGAATTCTAAGGAATAGGAATTATGTACATTTGAAAAGGCAGGGGCTACTCAGAGAGAGTCAGCATGGCTTTGTGCATCACTAATTTGATTATTTTCCGGAGGAAAGCAGTAGATGTTGCCCATATGAACTTCAGTAAAGCATTTGACAAGATCCCACATCTTGGCTGGTCCAAAAGATTAAGGTCAAAATGGATTAACTAACTGGATCCAAAATTGGTTTGATGATAGGAGGCAGAGGACTGTTGCGGAAGGATACATTTTTGACTGGAAGTCTGTGACTAGTGGTAAACCACAGAGATCAGTGCTGGGACTTTTGTTGTTTGTGATTATGCAATAACAACTCGGATGTGAGGTATGACTGGTAATTTTGTGGATGACAAAACAATTGGTGAAGGAGGTTATCCAAGGCTACAGAAGGATAGAGATTAGATGGAGCAGTGGTGGATGGAAATGAAGACCAACAAGCACATTATCATACATTTTGAGAAGTCATTTTGGGCAGCGTATACACAGTAAGTGGTAAAGTGCTTGGGCACTATAGAATGCTTATGACCTTGGGGTCCAAGTCCAAAGTTTCTGGAAAGTGGCAACACAGGTAGATAGGGTGGTGAAAATCGTGTAGGCTACAAGAGTTGGGACAGTGTTTTGTAACTTTCAAAAACACTGATTCGACTGCACTACTAGCATTGTGTGCAGTTCCGGTCACTACACAAGACAAAATGCTGGAGAGAGTGGGGATGGGATTCACCAGAATGTTGCCTAGATTGTAGGAGTTTACTTGTGGGGAGAGATTGAATAGCCTGAGCTGGTTTCTCCAGGAATGAAGGGAGCTGTGGGGTGAGCTGATAGAATTATATATAGTTATGAAAGACATAGACAATCAGAATCTCTCTTCTAAGGTAGTGGTTAATACCAAAATCAAGAGATTATGGTGTAAGATGAGAGGGGAAAGTTTCGTTTTACTTCTGAAATGTGCTGCTTAGAAGAGATGCTGGAATCAGAAGCAACCTGAATTTTTGACAGGCATCTGAATACAAAAAGACACAGATGTATTCAGACCTAATGCAGGCAGACGGGATTGGTGTAGATGAGAATGCATAGCATGATGGGCCAAAGGGCTCATTTCCTCTGTACTGTCATTTTCTGTCATTCCTATGACTGAACCAGCTCTTGGTGGTTCTCATGCTGTCTGCATGCCTCTTGAAGCAAGCACTCTACTCCAAGTTCTGCCAACTCTAAAGCATTCAAGGCAAACTTCATGGCCTTCACAGTATCTCAGTGAAAATATGTGACTTCTTCACAGGAAGGCCCGGCATACAGTCACCTAAAGTGTAGAAGAAGCATCAGAAAAGGCACTGAGTAACTTGTGTCTCTAGACTGAGAATTTATAGAAGTTTATTTATTGATTGATTGATTGATTGATTGATTGAGATACAGCACGAATAAGCCCTTCCAGATCTTTGAGCTGCCCAGTAATCCCCCGATTTAACCCTAGCCTAATCACAGGACAAATTACAATGCCTAATTAACCTACCAACGGGTATGTCTTTGGACTGTGGGAGGAAACCGGAGCACCCGGAGGAAACCCGCGCGGTCACGGGGAGAACGTGCAAACTCCTTACAGGCAGAGGCGGGAATTGAACCCAGGCCACTTCCCCACAGAGCCGCAAGGACAGAACATCCTCAGCAACTCACCCTCCCTCCCTATCAAGTACAACCTGCCCCACCAGCTACGAAAGACAAGCGGCCTGCAATCTCCTCGGCCACAGAGGAACTTGGAGAATTCTGCTGTGAGCAAATCACCCTCACCCCAAGTATCTGCCTAACAGGAAGTGCATACCATTGCAGGGTTTGATAAAAGTGGCTTAATGTTTTCTGCAAACCAGAAAGCAACACACACAACATGCTGGAGGAACTCAGCAGGTCAGGCAGCATCTATGGAAGTGAATGAACAATTGATGTTTCGGGTTGAGATCCTTCTTCAGGACTGGAAATCAAGGGGGAAGAAGCCAGAATAAAAAGGTAGGGGGAGAGGGGAGGGGAAGGAGGATAGCTTAAAGGTGATAGGTGAAGCCAGGTGGGTGGAAAAGGTAAAGGGCTGGAGAGGAAGGAATCTGATAGGAGAGGAGAGTGGATCATGGGAGAAAGGGAAGGAAGAGGGGACCCAGAGGAGGATGATAGGCAGGTAAGAAGAGGTAAAAGGCCAGAGTGGGGAATAGAAGAAGATAGGAGGGTGGGGGAGAGTAACTTTTTTTTTAACGGAAGGAGAAATTGATATTCATGCCATCAGGTTGGAGGCTACCTAGATGGAACACAAGGTGTTACTGCTCCTGAAGGTGGCCTCATCGTGACACAAGAGGAGGTCATGGACCGACATGTCGGAACAGGAATGGGAATCAGAATTAAAATGTTTGGTAAAAGACCTGGTAAACTCTTTTCTTTTCCAGATTCTGGTGAACATCCTTATGTCACCTGATCTGTGGAGCGAATACTAATAAATAGGACATTCTCCCACAGAAAACAGCTTCCAAATAATCTTCGGCCATTGAGCACAGTTCACAAGAACAGATAGACAGCTGGTTAATAGGAAGGGAAGCAGGATACAACTTGGGGTAGAGCTGGAAAGGATCTCTGAGCTCTATGGATACTTTTTACATGGTTGCCTCTTTCAGGAGACAATAACATTTGAACATCGATTTCTCAAACTTCCAGTAATTGCCACCCTCTCTCCTCCACCATCCCCTGCTCCCACTTCCCTCTCTCACCTTACCTGCCTACCTGCCCAACACCTCCCTCTGGTGCTTCTCCCTCTTCCCTTTCTTCCATGGTGCTGTACCCTCTCCTATCAGATTCCCCCTTCTCCAGACCTTTATCTCATTCACCAATCAACTTCCCAGCTCTTTACTTCACCGCCTCCCCCACTCTTGGTTTCACTTCGTCACCTACCACCTTGTACTTCTTCCTCCCCTCCCCCCACCTTCTTACTCTGTCTTCTTTCACCCTCTCCCCCTCTGCCAGCTTCACCTGTCACCTACAACCTTGTACTTCTCCTTCTTCCAGTCCTGATGAAGGGTCTCGGCCCAAAACATCAACTGTTTACTCTTTCCCATGAATGCTGCCCGGCCTGCTGAGTTCCTCCAGCATTTTGTGTGGGTCACTTTGGATCTCTAGCATCTGCAGACGTTGTCATGTTAACATTTGGATGGTGAAATTTTAAAAATGTAAAGGCCCATAATTAAAGAATTTAGGATGTCCAAACAGTTGTTCGCTTGAACAGCTGCATCCTCCATGCATAACTAGGCTACATACACCAACTCTGAGCCATGCAGACGGGTGAAGTAATATGTTTTGCCTCCTGGAGAACTGAGTCATTCTGATTCAAGAAAGTGGCCAAAGACATCATTTTCGGTGCCTCAAAATAATCCCAGAACAAAAAAACTCAGCCCAAAGTGCCCTTAGGGAGTTCTTAGGGAGGTCTTTGTTCTGTCTGCCCTGCTGTAACGACAGCTCAAAACGTGGGCAGATTAGCGTCGTCCTGTAGTGATCAGTTCCCACATGGTGATCCCTTTTGAGGGAGTTCTGAAACTCCAAGGAAAGGGAGAGATAATTCAGCTGGGATCGAGATCCTGCCCAGGTACATGTCCCACACTCTGGTACTGGAACGGGTGTGCGGAAAAGATTGGTGTGCTGTACACGATAGGAGAATCATGCATAGAGGCAATCTGGTGTACCGTTATGAAGAACTGAAAATGCATTTTTACCTGCTCTGCAACACAAAAGCAATATTCCCGATCCAAACAGCCCAAGTGTCAGCCGGGTCACCCTAAGGCAAAGCAAATGAATTGATATTTCAAAGGTGAATCCATTTATAAGTCACTGACAACACATCTATGACAAAAATTAAACATTCTTCTCAATGATTCAATGTAGAATCAGTTCTGGGGAGTCGAGGAGTGATGCAGCATTGAAGTAGGAACTTCAGCCTATCAGGTTTATGCTAACATCAACCACCTATCTACACGAATTCCATTTCCCCAGTACTTGGGATGTAGCATTCAATGCCTTGCTGATCCAGGTGCTTATCATTAGATAATAGAGTCACGGAAAAGTACAGCACAGAAACAGGCCCTTTGGCCCATCTAGTCCATGCCAAACCACTTAAACCACCTACTCCCATCGACCCACACCGGGACCAGAGATCTCCCGACCCCTATCACTCACATACCTATCCAAACCTCTCTTATACGTTGAAATCGAGCTCACGTGCGCCATTTGTGCTGGCAGCTTGTTCCACTCTCATGACCCTCTGAGTGAAGACGTTTCCCCTCATGATCCCCTTAAACTTTTCACCTTTCACCCTTAACCCATGACTTCTAGTTGCAGCCCCATCCAGCCTCAGTGGGAAAAGCCTGCTTGCATTTACTCTATCAATACCACATAATTTTGTATACTTCTATGAAATCTCTGCTCATTTTTCTACGTTCCAAGGAATGAAGTCCTCACCTATTCAATCCTTCAGGTCCTCCAGTCCCGCCAACATCCTTGGAAATGTACTCTCTGTACTCTTTCAACCTTATTGACCATCTTCCCTGTCGGTAGGCAACCAAAACTGCACACAATACTCCAACTTAGGCCTCAGCAACGCCTTATACAATGCCAACATAACAGACAAGTTCCTGTACTCTAGGTGCTTCTTCAATAAAAAATGAATAACTGAAGTAAGAAGGCAGATGGAATTGAAGTCCTCATTTATGATCAATTATTTGTTACTCTCACGTTTCCTCATGTTTTGCATCCTGTGGGCTTTACAGTTTGCTGTGATCAAAGCTCCAAAGCACAAAAACTATATGAATCAGAATCAGCTTTACCATCACTGTCTTACATGAGAAGGTTTGTCGTTTTACAAAGTCTTAAATTACTATAAACTATAAAATAAATAAATAGTGCAAAAATAAAAGGGATAATGAGAAACACAAGAGATTCTATTGATGCTGAAAATCCAACACACACTAAATGCTGGAGGAACTCAGCAGGTCAGGCAATGAACAAACAGTCAACGTTTCGGGCCGAGACCCTTCTTCAGGACCAAGAAGGAAGGGGGGAAGATGCTAGAATAAACAGGTGGGGGGAGGGGAAGGAGGATAGCTGGAAGGTGATAGGTGAAACCAGGTGGGTGGGAAAGGTCAAGGGCTGGAGAAGAAGGAATCTGATAGGAGAGAAGAGTGGACCATGGGAGAAAAAGAAAGAGGAGGGACCCAGGGGAGGCGATAGACAGGTGAGAAAAGGCAAGAGGCCAAGAGTGGAATAGAAGAAGAGGAGAGGGGGAGGAGAAATGTTTTTAAAGGAAGGAGAAATTGATATTCATGCCATTAGGTGGTAGGCTACCCAGACGGAATATAAGGTGTTTCTCCTCCTCCCTGAGGGCGGCCTCATCTTGGCACAATAATGGATATTGAGATAGTGTCCCTGGACAGTTCATAGATCTGACGGTGGAGGGGAGGAAGCTGTTCTGGGGTCGTTGAGGCAGCTGAGGCAGAACCTGGAGGGAGGATCCGCCTTCACCACCCACTCAAGAAATGTGTTCCAGATTCCAATCACCCTCTGCATCATATCCCCACTAAAGCTCTTACCCTAAAGATAGATAAATAGTTACTGTAGATACTTGATTGATCCCCAGGTATCTACAGTGTCATAATATCACCACAAGTGCACAGATACAGTATACAAATATTAGAAGAGAAGTAAGAAAGAGTAAAAAATAAGTTACCTCAAACAGTCTAACAGGGGGTGGTCATCACTTCTCCAGCTATAGGTTGACTCATTATAGAGCCGGATGGCCAAGGGTAAGAATGACCTCATATAGCGCTCTTTGGAGCAGTGCTGTTATCTATTACTAAAAATGCTCCTCTGTTCAGCCAAGGTGGCATGCAGAGGGTGAGAAACATTGTCCAGAATTGTCAGGATTTTCTGTAGAGTCCTTTGTTCCACCACAGCCTCCCGTGTCTAAACACAGCCTCTAGTTTTAGACACCTCTGTTATGGGTAAAGGCTTCCTACCATGCACCCTACCAATGCCTCTCATCATTTGTATACCTCTACCAGGACAATCCTCAGCCTTCCCCGCTACAAGGAAAACAAGACCCAACCCATCCAATCCCCCATCGTAACTCAAACATTCCATCCAGGAAACATCCTGGTGAACTTTCCCTGCGACACTCCAGTCCAATCATATCCTTCCTACAGTATACACAGTATCTCATCTGTGGTATAACTAATGTTCTATAAAATTTAACCACACCCTCCTTATTCCTATATAATGTGCCCCAGATAATGAAGGCAAGCATCACATAAACCTTCTTCACCACCTTATCTACCTGCAATGCTCCTTCGGGCATCTTTGAGTTTGCACACCAAGTGCCTCTTTCCTCAACACTCCCCAGCACCCTGCCATTCAAGTGTGAGGTGAGGCACTTCAGGAAGCAAAGAGTAATTAAACCTCCAAATTAAACTCTGCCTTAGCCCTACTGAGCTGCTGATCAATAATTCTCTGGCCTAACACCATGCTCCGGTATCAACGACACCACAATTCGCATCCAGGTGATTAAATTACATCTTAAAAACAGCAAGGTTTCCAGCACTGGTCCCTGTGCGCACCACTGGTCACAGGCTTCCAATCACTAAACCAAACCTCTACCATCACCAACAAGAGAGAATCTGCAGATGCTGGAAATCTGAGCGACACGCACAAAATGCTGCCTGGCCTGCTGAGTTCCTCCAGCATTTTGTGTGTGCTCCTCTACCATGACCTTTTGTTTCTAAAGATTCAAAGTACATTTACTATCAAAGTATGTATGCTGTATACAACCCTGAGATTTGTCTTCCCACCGACAGCCACAAAACAAAGAGAACCATGGAATCCGTTCAAAAAGAAACATCAAACCTCCCCCAACATGCAAAAATCAGATTGCACAAATGGCATCAGGCACATCAACCTCCGTTAAAAAAAATCATGTATACTTAAGGCAGAGGCTGATAGATTCTTGATTGGTCAGGACATGAAGGGATTCAGGGAGAAGGCAGGAGATTGGGGCTGAGAGGATAATTGGATCAGCCGTGATGAAATGCTGGAGCAGACTGAATGGGCCAAATAGTCTAATCCTGCTCCTAAATCTTATTGCCTTATCGTCAGATGGCAACAAGAACATCAACCCCTGCGCAAAAAAAAAAAACAAATTGTGCAAACAGCAACAAAAACATCAACCCCCTGTGCAAAAAAAAAACAAAATGGGCAAATGGCAACAAAAGCATCAACCCCCTGCGCAAAAAAAAACAAATTGTGTAAACAGCAACAAAAACATCAACCCCCTGCACAAAACAAAACAAATTGTGTAAACAGCAACAAAAACATCAACCCCCTGCACAAAAAAAAACAAATTGTGCAAACAGCAACAAAAACATCAACCCCCTGCACAAAAAAAAACAAATTGTGCAAACAGCAACAAAAACATCAACCCCCTGCACAAAAAAAAAACAAATTGTGCAAACAGCAACAAAAACATCAACCCCCTGCACAAAACAAAACAAATTGTGCAAACAGCAACAAAAACATCAACCCCCTGCACAAAACAAAACAAATTGTGCAAACAGCAACAAAAACATCAACCCCCTGCACAAAAAAAAACAAATTGTGCAAACAGCAACAAAAACATCAACCCCCTGCACAAAAAAAAACAAATTGTGCAAACAGCAACAAAAACATCAACCCCCTGCGCAAAAAAAAAAACAAATTGTGCAAACAGCAGCAAAAACATCAACCTCCACACAAAAGACAACAAGAACATCACCCCCACCCGCCCAAACATGTGCAAAGTCAATCACCAAGTCAATTTTGTACACAATTTGACAACTTGTGTTGGATCCCATGGGTGTTAACTATTCGAACCTGTCAGTAGTGTGGAACTTTGTCAAATTCTTCCTGAACTCCAAGTATAGCAGATCCATCTCACTGCCCTCATCAATGCATTTCCTCTTCGTAAAAATTCAATGAAGACAGCCAATCAGGATCTCACCCTAACAAAACAATGCCCTTTCAAGCATAGATTAATCATTTTCCTCAGACTTTTTCCCCTATTGCTCACATCAACTTTAGCATCATTCACACACACAATCCTACAGTACAAGTTCTGTTTATATTCAGACACAGCAATTATATCAAATTTCCAAGGAAGATGTAATAGCATTAAACATTTGACAGGAACGTCTTTTAATAAGAAGATGCCCAGAATGGGCAGTTAGGGTGGCAAAGCAGTCTAAGGTGCCAGAAGCAAGGAATGAAATTCCTTTTGTAGAAACGTGGGTGTTCTGGTCTTCCAACAGGAGATATTGGTTCGAATCCCACTCCTGATGCCTACTCATCTTAATACATTTGCAGTTTGGAGAATCACAGTAGAACAGCGGCTAGCATAATGCCATTACAGTGTCCTGACGAAGGGTCTCAGCCCAAAACGTCGACTGTACCTCTTCCTAGAGATGCTACCTGGCCTGCTGTGTTCACCAGCAACTTTGATGTGCAGTGCCAGTGACCTGGGTTCAATTCCGGCTGCTGTCTGAACTGTGTTCATCCCACAATCCAAAGACATCCAGGTTAGGTTAATTGGTCCCATGAATGGAAGGGCATGTGCTGTATCTCAGAAGAAAAATAAAATACGTCCTTATCTGCCACCCAGCTCCTCTTGCCAGGCCATTTTACTTACCAGAAGTCTTTCTTCAAAGTGGGTAATCTGTCGGTAAGAATTTGTAATGAAAGCATTTCCATGGCGATGCAGCAAGGAACAGAATATTATGATGCCATGAGGCTTTCAAAATTAAAAGTGCACTTGCTATTATGTGAAAGCAGCAAGCATTGACAAACATTGAATGCAAAATAGAGAAAAAAGCTGCAGCCACATGCCAGGACACGTCAGGAGTGAAATAGTTAATGGTCTTCCAACGGAACTGAAAGATGACTTCACCTTCTGGAAACTTTTTCACTGCCTTCACCACAACCTCAAGCCACAGCGTCCAACATGCAGCCCAAGCAAGTCCCGACCACTTCATAGCTCACTTTTATTCTCTTCCCTTGACCCACAAATCGCATCGCTATGTTCCTGGGCCATATCTTCCACAAAGCCAGCATGTCTGTTCAGACATCCAGGTCTTCTGCCCCTTCCGTTGGAGAATCTCCCAGACTGACCTGGTCCAAGTGTAACGGGCCACGATTTCAATGGGTAAAAATTGTAGTGCAGGAAGTTTGAGCAAATATTCATGTGTTAAAATTGAGTTAGTTTAAACCTATAGCACTGTGCAAAGGTCTTAGGCACATCTATATAGCAAGGGTGCCTAAGATTTTTGCACAGTACTGTAGTAATTTTATGTATTGCACTGTACTACTGCAACAAAATCAAAATTAATTTCATGACATATGTGAGTGATGATAAACCCGATTCTGACAGGGGTCTCTATTGTGGACTGAGAATGGGAAGGAGGCAGGGAGAGGGGACTCATGGTTGGGAAAAGGGGAAGGGAGACATTCTGTAATGATCAATGAACGATTGTTTGGAATCAAATGACCTGGCCTGGTGTCTCAGGGCTGGGTGTGACACCTCCCCCGACCACCGGCCCCGGCACTCCTTCTCGACTGTCCCACACCTGTCCCACAATGCTCCACCCTCACCATTCCCAACATCCTTTGCCCCTGCCAAATACACAAACTTGCTCTCCTCTCCACATTGATGAATACAGTACTGAGCAAAAGTCTTAGGCACCCTGGTCGTATATATGTTCCTAAGACTTTTCACAGTACTGTACTTAATTGTTTCTTATTTTAAAAAATATTAATTATTTGCTTTTGAATAGCTTTGAGTTTGTTCGAATCATGAGTGTCAAAGATAGAATTGGTCTTGCCACCACAAACTTGATTCTGCCCAAACCCCTCATTTACATCACCAGGCCCTGCCCACTGTCTTCCTATATCCCCAGCAGATGGCTGCCTGCCTCCCACTCTGACATCATCCTAAAGCACAATGCCAGGCCAACTTGATTCTCTCCCACAATGCCAGGTTTCCTGATGCCCACTCACCACATAATGATTTTCTGATCACCCCAGGCCAGTCCTTGCCCACACCCTGGCACCTGCCCACCTTCCCAAACTTATCACCCAAATGTTCAGGGGCTGGTGATCTGTCTTTGACCAGAACGTAGGTTCTGGTGACCACCTTTGCTGCATGCTACTGTGGTTTCTTCCCCACTGCCCAAACTCCCTGCAGGTCTATACCAATTCAGTACACTCTCTTGGGTTTTATCCCAAAGCTTGTACACCCTTCCTTATGTTGCTGATTGAACATCTCTGGCCAATGTCCCCACCAGGACCCGTGGGAGTGTGGTGACTCATTGCAAACAACTCTCTGCAGATCCACTCTTCTCTTATCGTCATTCTAATCTTTTCAATGTAATTCCTATGTCTCTGAGAACTTCTATCAGAATTGCATTTAATGTCATTGGCATACAGTATGTTGTGAAATATGTTGTTTTGCAGCAGCGGTACTTTGCGTGGGAGTGAGGGGAGAAGAACCTGTTCCTGAAACATCAACTGTGTGTCTTTAGGCTCCTGCATCTTCTCCCTGGTGCTAACAATGAGAAGAGGGCATGTCCTGGTGACAGAGGTCCTTAACAGCCTTCTTGAGGTATTGTCTATTGAAGATATCCTCGAAGCTAGGGAGGTTAGCGTCCATGATTGAGCTGGCTGGGTTTACAACTTTCTGCAGCTTTTTCTGATCCTGTGCAGATAGAAAGCTCTCTATGGTACGCCTGTAGAAATTTGCAAGAGCCTTTGGTGTCATACCAAGTGTCCTCAAACTCCCAATAAAATACAGCTGCCATCATGCCTTCTTTGTTCTACCCAGGATAGACCTTCAGAGATATTATCACCGAGGAACTTGAAACTGCTCACATTTTCCATTGCTGATCCCTCAGTAAGGGCTGGTGTTCCCCCGACTTCCCCTTCCTGAAGTCCACAATCAATTCCTTGCCCTACTGACATTTTGCAAGGTTGTTGCCATGACGCTGGTCAACCAGCTGAGCTACCTCACTCTTGTATGTCTCCTCATCACCGTCTGAAATTCTGCCAACAATAGTTGTGTCACCAGCAGATTTACAGATGGCACTTGAGCTGTGCCTGTCCGCTGTTGTGGGTGTAGAGAGTGTAGAGCATTGGGCTAAGTACATGTTCTTAATGTGCGCAAGTCTCTATTCTCAGCGAGGAGGAGATGCTACTTTGGATTCGCACAGGCTGTAGTCTCTCGGTGAGGAAGTCAAGGATCCAGTTGCAGAGGGAGGCACAGAGGACCAGGTTTTGGACCCAGTGATTAGAACTGAGGGGATGATTGTGTTGAATGCTGAGCTATAATCAATAACCGGCAGCCTGTGGTAAGTATTGCTGTTGTCCAGGTGATTCAAGGCTGTGAGGAGAGCCAGTGAGATTGCAACTGCGGTAGGCAAGTTACAGTGGGTCTCACTACCTTGCTGAGGCAAGAGTTGATTCTAGCCATGGCCAACCTCATCACAGTGGAATAACTGATAAATTTAAGAACATAGATTATTACAGCAGAGTGCAGTCCTTCAGCCCATGATGTTGTGTCAACCTTGTAACCTATTCTAAGATCAATCTAACCCTTCCTTCCTACATAACCCTCCATTTTTCTACCATCCACGTGTCTATCTAAGAGATTCTTAAAAGTCCCGAATATTCTTGCCTCTACAACCACCTCTGGCTGCACATTCCATGCATCCACCAGTCTCTGTGAAGAAAACTTACCTCTGATATCCCCCCTATTGTTTTCTCACCTTAAAATTATGCCCTCTTATATTAACCCTGGGGAAAATTCTGTTTGTTCTCTCAATCTACATGCCTTTTACACCTCTATCAAGTCAGCTCAGATCCTCCTTTGCACCAGAGAGAAAAGTTCTATCTCACTCAACCTCATTCATAGGCATCCGTTAGTCTCGTGAGACCATGGATTTGCACCTTGGAAGGTTTCCAGGGCACAGGCCTGGGCAAGGTTGTATGGAAGACCGGCAGTTGCCCATGCTGCAAGTCTCCCCTCTCCACGCCACCAATGTTGTCCAAGGGAAGAGCACTATGGCCGATACAGCTTGGCGCCGGTGTCGTCGCAGAGCAATGTGTGGTTAAGTGCCTCGCTCAAGGACACAACACGTTGCCTCAGCTGAGGTTCTAACCAGAGTTTTTTTTAAGAGTTGCTATATTATCTCACCGCTCTTGAACTCAGTCCCCGACCAATGAAAGCCAACATACCCCGCACCTTCTTAACCATCCTATCAACTTGCACTGCAACTCTGAGGGATCTGTGGGCGTGCAGCCCAAGATCCCTCTGTTCCTGCACACTGCTAAAAGTCCTTCCATTAACCCTGTATTGCCTTCAAATTTAACCTTCTACTTCTGAATTACTTCATACTACCGCATGTTGAAATCCATCTGCCACTTCTCAGCCCAGCTCTAAATCCTATCAACATCTTGCTGTAACCCTTGACAACTTTCTACACCAGGGGTTTCCAGCTTGGAATCCATGGACCCCTTGCTCCATGGTATGGGTCTATGGTATAAAAAAGGTCGGGAACTCCCGCCCTACACCACTAACCTTTCCTCTTTTAAGTCTGCTTACAGGTCTAGCAATCATAGCTCCAGGACGGGCTCACACCAGACTGTCTACCCTCACTGCACTTTCTCTGTAACTGTAACATTTAATCCTGCACCCTGCCACACAAGAGATTCTGTAGATGAGGGAGGAGAAGATGGCGGTGCGACACAGCGCGCGTAGCCTCTCCGGTGAAATGATATCATATCTGTTAAATAGGGGCCGTGGACAATTCTGATTTGATGGAGACAGCCGTGAGAGCACGGAGGAACATCTGGAGAAATTTCTGAAATGCCCGGTTCGCTGCCGCTGCTACTGTGTGATCCAGAATCTCCGGAGGGAAGGCCGCAAAATCCCCGGCTTCGCCTGCTGCTGGTGACCGGGGCTGGGGTTAAGGCGTTCGGCAGAGATGGTGCTCGGTGCTCAGTGTCGGAGGGCTGGTCGGAGCTCGAAGTTTTCGGATGACTCAGAGTCGGATTGTGGTCGGGTATGGCAGGGAGAGTTTTCTTCCTTCTCTCATCTGCGTGAGATGTGGGACTTTCAAGAGACTTTGAACTTTTTACCGTGCTCACGGTCTCTTCATCAAGTTACGGTATTGCTTGCGCTGTTGTGACTGTATGTTATAATTATGTGGTTTTTGTCAGTTTTTCAGTCTTGGCCTGTCCTGTGTTTCTGCGATATCACACCAGAGGAATATTGTATCGTTTCTTAAAGCATGCATTACTAAATGACAATAAAAGAGGGCTGCGTGTCCTCATAATCTAAAAAAAAATCTTTAAAAAAATCCAGACTAACACAGAAAATGCCGGAAGAACTTTATCAGAATCTCAGCCCAAAATGTAAATGTTTATTCCTCTCCTTAGCTACGACCTGACCTCCGGTATTTTGTGTGAACTATTCTGCACTCTGTTATTGTTTAACCCAATACTACCAAAATGCACTGTTGTACTGAACTTGTGCAACTTTTGTTCTGTGCCTCGGTACCAGTGTCAATAGTAAACCAACTTACCCTCCCTCAGCTTGCACACCCAGCTGATAACAAGACAGCTGGAATGGAAAGACCCCTTTGGTCAGTTTCTGTGATTCCTAAACACTATCGGCCGTCCTCAACTACTATAGGCCATCAGACGTCAACCCAAAGCATTTACAATTCCTCCCACCAGTGCTGCTTGACCACAGAGCCTCTGGACCCACTTTTTGTTTCTTTGCTTGTCTCAGTCTCACTCCCATTTACTTTCATTGTCATCTACTATATCTCTTGCTTTCCAAACTCACAGAGAATTCTTCTCATTGCTTCCATCAGGGAGGAGGTACAGGAGCCTGAAGACACACACACTCAATGTCTTAGGTCCCGCTTCTTCCCCTCCTCCATCAGATTCTGAAATGGACAATGAACCAGCCCATGAACACACTATTTATTTAATTTAATTTGTTAATTTGCATTTATTATTGCAACTTATCATTTTTTATGTGTTGTTTTGTACTGCTGCCACAAACCAGCACATTTCACAACATACGTCGGTGATAATTAACCTGATTTTGATTCCACACTTCCACCCTTTCCCTGCCGGTCTTGTCTGAAACCTGTACCGGTAATTCCTTCCCTTTCTCAATGACCATTGATCCAAAATGTTTCCCTCTTCACAGATGCTACTGATCTGCTGAATAGTTTCTCCCATTACGTCTTGGGCAGGCTGTGGAGATCTCTTATAGGTCGACTATATCCTTCAACCTGAAACACAAGACTCGTTCAACATCTCAAGATGCTGGGGGGGACTCAGCAGGTCAGGCAGCAGCTCTGATGGGGATGAGACGGTCAACATTTTGGGTCAAGTCAGACCTTGGTGCACAAGTGCCAAAGAGTGACACTGAATCCTCCAACACCAAGAGGAGCTCTTGTAATCCTCCCTTCTGAACATTCACAGGATGCCAAAGGTTTCATCTAGGCGCTGTCTTAAGACAGCGTTGGAGTCCGCACAGAAGAAGCAATCTACTTTGATAGGACAATCAGGAAAACGAAATATCAATTAATCTGTGTGAAGCTATTAAACGTGCTCAAAGAGATATATATGTCCTTTTATGAAAAACACAGAGAGATACAGCAAATGGTTATAGAAACAAATAAGTTGGTAACACAGACAAAATGCTGGAGGATCTCAGCAGGTCAGGCAGCATCTATGGAGAAGAATAAACAGTCAATGTTTCCAGCTGAGACCCTTCTTCAGGACTGAGAAGGATGTGGGAAGATGCCTGAATGATGCAGGTGAGAAGGGACTGTATTAAGGGGAAGGGGTGTAGAATGGAATTGAGATATGAGGTCACGAGTTCAGTACAGCAGGAACCGGACCGTCCAGTCTGTGGATCTGGGTAGGAGGTACAAGTGAGGAGTGCGGGGTAAGGGAACTATGAGCTTGTTGGCAGCGGTTGGGAGTTTTCCCATCTAGATGAGGTCAGTGATGGTGTCGGAGACAGTTTTCTGATGGTGTGGAGTGAGGTTCTCCTTGAGGAGTAGGAATGAGGAGGTGTCTGAGTGTTATCGTCTAGCAACAGCAAGGTAGATGGTAGTCATTGTTGGAGTACAAAAGGAAAAGTTTTCGTACAGTTGGTCAGATCAATGGTGAGACAATATCTGGGCTATCACATACAGCCTTCGTGAAATTTAAGGGAGAATATAATTCCTGTGGAGGTGACATGAGACTGACATGAGAAGGTAGTTTTCCCTTTGGCAAATTATGATCTTTTGGATTTCTCAGAGGGATGTGGAGGGTGAATCTTTTGTATATTCAATGGTGCCCTCAACATTACAGGAGCAGCTGTTTCCCCTCCACCAACAGATTTCTGATGGACAATAAACCAATGAACATTTCCTTGGTAACTTTTCCCTTTCTTTTTGCACTACTAATTTATTTATATTTATTTCTTATTGTGGTTTATAGCTTTATTACTCTGAATTGTAGTGTCCTGCTGCTGCAAAACAACAAATTTCACCACAATACACCAGTGATATTAAACTTGATTCTGATGCCAACTTAAACTTTTAGACTTTCAGGGAATAAAGATGACCAGGACAACTTAGAAAGGAGATGAGGCTAAAACCTGAGTGAAGTAGCAGGTTACAGGGGCCAAATGGTCCAGCCCTGCTCCTATTTCCTACATCCTTATCTGTAAGGATCATTACAGTGATGGGAGTTGCCAATAGACAAGTGTTATTCTTCTTAAAGCAAAGAAAATTAAAAATGAGACCAGGTCAAAATGCTCAAAACCATATAGACAAATTAACATAGAATTTATGTTTTGCTTTCACAGATGGAGGCCATTCAGCCCATTGTGTCTACAATAGCTGCCAGTAGAGGGAAATCCCCTCAGTCCCAGCAAAACTCTTTTTATTCCTTTGTATTATTCCAACTTTTTCTCTCTCGCATCAACTCCCTTTTCAATTTTTGTTTTGCCATTAACCCACGCCTATGGGAAATTTACTGCAGCCAATTAACCATCCAGCACTTCTGTTCACAAGTAGGAGGAAACCCATGAATGATGGATAGAACGTGCAAACTCCACACTGACAGTAACAGAGGCCACAATTAAAACCCCAGTCACTGGAGCTGCCTGGCAGCAGCATTACCCACTATGCCATTGCGCCACCCAGTGGCGGGAGGATAGATATTGGTGAGCACACTGAGCAAAAGTGATGGAAAAGTGTAAAGTTATGGAAAAATTGCCTGAGACTCTAATAATACATTTGTTGACACAAATCTAGCAAGAAAGAAAGTAGGATTTATTTTCACTAAAGAGTCCGAGGGAATTTCCCAAGTTAAAAAATTGCACTTGGTGAAAAAAAGAAAATGTCACTAATTAAAGGGGGATTTTCTAATGGTCACTAGGAGTGGAAAAAGAAACTAGTTCCCTGTCCCAAACAATTTTTTTCCTCCTCTGCCTCTTCCCATTCACTTAAGAATTCCCCTGCCTTCCTAGATTGCATTCATGTTAGTGAAGTTGGGTATTTTTGGCTGAAGATTTTAGGGAAGAGTGTATCAGCATCGTGCCTTTGAAGTTTGGAGTTAGAAGGTCCTTCAGCACATCAGCTGTTTGATCCAAAAACAGGATTAATCCCCACGTGTGGTTCCACCTGACAAGTTTTTTGAATGCCAAGACCCTGTTCTATGGTCTATTTTTGTCATTTAAGCATAGTGGTTAGCACAACGCTTCACTGTGCAGGTGACCCGAGTTCAACTCCCGTCACTGCCTCGAAGGAGTTTGTGTGTTCTCCCCGTGACCTTGCGGATTTTCCTCCCACAGTCCAAGGACATTCCGGTTGATGGGCTAATTGGTCATTGTAAATTGTCCCATGATTAGGATAGGATTAAAACAGGGGATTGCTGGGCAGCATGGCTGGAAGGGCCAAAACGGCCTATACTGCATGGTATCTCGATAAAATTAAAAATAAGTATTTAAAAATCATACTAATTGGGAATCGGTTGATTATTACCACATATACTGAGATACTGATTGTTCAATCGTAAGTATATTGAAGCAGTACAAAATGAAAAGAAACAGTGCAGAATATAGTTGCACAGATACAGAGAACACGCAGTGTAGGCAGAGTACAGGACCATCATGAGGTAGAATAAGAGATAAGTTCATCTTTATCATACAAATGGTAGGTTCAATAGTCTGATTACAGCAGATTAGAAACTGTTTTGTCATACGTGCTTTCAGGCTTTTGTATCTTCTGCCTGATGGAAGACAGGAGAAGAGAGAATGTCTAGGGTGGGAGGGGACTTTGATTATGTTTGCTGCTTTCCCGATATGGCGTGAAATGCAGACAGAGTCGATGAAGGGAAGGTTGGTTTTCACAGACACAAAAGATTCTACAGATGCTGGAAACCTTGAGCCAGACATCCCACCCTGCAAAAACTCATTTCAGGGAGGTAACACCCCCGCCCCCCGCAACCCCACATCCCCACCATGCCGGTCGACCCCCAAGGGTGTATGTAATACTTTGTTTAGTGATTTTGTCTAATCTGTAAACCAAGCTGGGTATATGCAGAAAATATGACATCAAAATATGTACTTATATTATATTATATTATCATGTTTATTCTATTACAACTTTAAGCAAGTCTACAGGGAGTTTGGCCTCATCATGTAAGACATCAATAGCTCCTCAGCAGCTAGCCAGCTAGTTTAAATAATGTTAGCTCTGCTAATGAACGAATGACACCTGCTAAACTCACCTCAACATGTCTTTTACATTTTAACTCACCATGGGCAATAGAAATTTTCAGTCACTGTTGCAAACAGTGCAGCGAGCAACACTGTCATTATTTTGAGGTTGACTGTAAAGCTCGCCCACAGAGAAAACTGATACGTCTACTTAGCACAGAAGAGAGACCAATCAGGATGCTCCCTCTCACTCTCCCTCTCCTTCTCCCGCTCCTGCGCTCCTGCTCACGCGCTCCCGAACCCTCTCGCTCTCAAAAAAATCGATTTCCGGGATATTGTATATAATTTCCGGTCATCAGGGAGTCGCTACCAATATGCGGGAGGCTCCCAGAATTTCCAGGAGAGGTGGGATGTCTGTTGAGCAGCAAATGCAAAATGTTGGAGGAACTCAGCAAAGCAGGCAGCATCTACGGAGGGGAGGCAGGAGCAAGGAAAGTCCCAGTGTCTGAAGCACCGGGCCGAATTTGAAAGGTTGGGTTTGGGCTGAATTGTGGTGGGGGAGGTCCAGGCCCCAGGGCTGTCCAAGAGTGAAGAACGGCCCGATATTGGGACAATTTAAGCACTGGGCTGGGTTGAAAAGGTCAGGGTGTTGGGATGGGCCGTTTCTGCCTCGTTCTGCCCGCTGCTCGGCGAAGCTTACTCAGCTCTGCGCTGAACTGAGGCTGCGGCCTACTCTGACTACAGTGACGCCTGGCTTTAGAATATAGAACATAGAATAGCACAGCACAGTACAGGCCCTTCGGCCCACAATGTTGTGCCGACCCTCAAACCCTGCCTCCCATACAAGCCTCCACCTTAAATTCCTCCATATACCTGTCTAGTAGTCTCTTAAACTTCACGAGTGTATCTGCCTCCACCACTGACTCAGGCAGTGCATTCCACACACCAACCACTCTCTGAGTAAAAACCTTCCTCTAGTATCCCCCTTGAACTTCCCACCCCTTACCTTAAAGCCATGTCCTCTTGTATTGAGCAGTGGTGCCCTGGGGAAGAGGTGCTGGCTATCCACTCTATCAATTCCTCTTATTATTTTGTACACCTCTATCATGTCTCCTCTCATCCTCCTTCTCTCCAAAGAGTAAAGCCCAAGCTCCCTTAATCTCTGATCATAATGCATACTCTCTAAACCAGGCAGCATCCTGGTAAATCTCCTCTGTACCCTTTCCAATGCTTCCACATCCTTCCTATAGTGAGGCGACCAGAACTGGACACAATACTCCAAGTGTGGCCTAACCAGAGTTTTATAGAGCTGCATCATTACATCACGACTCTTAAACTCTATCCCTCGACTTATGAAAGCTAACACCCCATAAGCTTTCTTAACTACCCTATCCACCTGTGAGGCAACTTTCATGGATCTGTGGACATGTACCCCGAGATCCCTCTGCTCCTCCACACTACCAAGTATCCTGCCATTTACTTTGTACTCTGCCTTGGAGTTTGTCCTTCCAAAGTGTACCACGTCACTCTTCTCCAGGTTGAACTCCATCTGCCACTTCTCAGCCCACTTCTGCATCCTATCAATGTCTCTCTGCAATCTTTGACAATCTTGTACACTATCTACAACACCACCAACCTTTGTGTCATCTGCAAACTTGCCAACCCACCCTTCCAACCCCACATCCAGGTTGTTAATAAAAATCACGAAAAGTAGAGGTCCCAGAACAGATCCTTGTGGGACACCACTAGTCACAATCCTCCAATCTGAATGTACTTCCTCCACCATGACCCTCAGCCTTCTGCAGGCAAGCCAATTCTGAATCCACCTGGCCAAACTTCCCTGGATCCCATGCCTTCTGACTTTCTGAATAAGTCTACCCTGTGGAAACTTGCGTCTGCGGTCCTGTGACATTCCCTCAGCCCTATGATGAACTGAGGCTGCGGCCTATTCTGACTACAGTGATGTCTGGCTTTGCATTTGCGGTCCCGTGACATTCCCTTGGCCCTATGATGAATTGGGATGTGGCCTACTCCAACTGCAGTGATGCCTGGCTTCACATCCTTTGTAAAACTCCAGCTCTGAATGCTTTCTGCTTACTTTTATTGTTTGCACGATTTGTTTATATCTCTCTCTCTCTGCACATGGGATGTTTTGATTTTTTTTTAATGGGTTCCTTTAGAGTTTGTTTTTTGGCCGCCTGTAAGGAGAGGAATACTTTGATAATAAATGTACTTTGAACTTTGAAAAGTTTTGGTTTTCATGTTTGACTGGGCTATGTAAACAATGAGAAACTGCAGAGCTCTGAGACGCAGAGTGTGTGAAAGGGTCTGATTCACAAAAGGCTGTTGGATAGATACAGCCAGCAATTAGGCAGACTAACAGAGTGCTCTGCTTATTGGGAGAGGAGCTGAACATTTGAATAGGGAGGTTACGCTCCAGTTAATCAGGATGCTGGCGAGAGCACATCCAGATGAGAATTTTCAGCGCTACTTTCCTTACTTAAAGATGTAAACGTTAGAAGAAATTCAGAGTGTATTTAGCACATTGTGGCTGGAATTGTTTTGAAGTAAGATTGGACAGGCAGGGCATGTAATTATCACTGATCTTGATAGTGAATGCAGAGAAGATGTTTCTGGGAGAATCTAGAGCTAGGTTAAGAAAGATTTTGTGATTTCCACCCCCCCACCCACACCACCCTGAACTGGTCATGAGTACATCAAACTTTTTTTTGTTTGTGAAGAGTGCTGGACATGGAATCTTTAAATATTCTTAAGTCAGAGTTAAATACATTTTGATAAACATAGGTCACCATGGATCGATGGGAACACAGAGGTGTCACGGTTGGATCAGCTATGGTCTCGCTGAATGTAGAGCAAGCTTAAGAGACCAGGTAGCCTACTGTTCCTAATTCCCATGCTTGTATGTTTAAACCCTAACCACAAGTGACTGTGTTATCTCGCACAGTGCTGAGTCATAGGGTGACTGTTCCATGGCACAGTGCTGAGTCATAGGTGAGTGTTCCCTGATACAGTGCCGACTCATAAAGTCCAGGGAACTTCCAAGCCTATGTTTAGTTAACTGCCTGACCTCCGGAGTACTTCAACATTTTCCCTTTTCTGTGCATGACACCTTGATGTATTCCCCTACTCCTGTGATTTATCACTATGCATTTGGCAACCAACTCATATTCTTATAAATGCATTTTAATGGAAATTGTTTAGTCAAGGGAGACAAAATATTACATAATAATTATGCTATAGAACCACACTCTTCAAGCCCAACTGGTTAAGATTCTGCTGTTTGCAGGACAGGTAGGAGGTACTAGAGTGGACTCCCCTCTATGAAATTAATCAGTCAGGCATCAAACTAAATCAAAGTACGAAAGACTTCCAAACTTCAGCCAATCAAGTGATCTATGTGTCCAATTATTTCTCTCACATTCACCTTTCTTCCTTTGAATGCTATTCATCTCATTTATTGTATGTGGATTCCAGATTCCAACCTCTCTCAGAGTAAAAGGTTTCTACAAATGTACTGTGGAGAGCATTCTGACTGGCTGCATCACCATCCGGTATGGAGGGGGCGGGGGGCACAGGATCGAAGTAAGCTGCAGAGAGTTGTAAGCTTAGTCAGCTCTGTCATGAGTATCTGTAGTATCCAGGATCTTCAAGGAGCAATGCCTCAAAAAGATGGCATCCATCACTAAGGACCCTTATCACCCAGGTCACGCCTTGTTCTCCTTGCTACCACCAGAAAGTGTGAAGGCATACATTCAATGATTCAGGGACAGCTTCTTCCCCTGTCATCCAATTTCTGAATGGACATGAACTCGACCTCCCTGCTTTTTTATTTCTATTTTTGCACTACTTACTTAATTTAACCGTTTAATATACATAAACACATAAACACACTTACCATAACTCAGTTTTTTCCTCTATTATTATGTATTGCATTACACTGCTATTGCAAAGTCAACAAATTTCATGACACATGCTGGTGACATTAAACCAATTCTGGAAGCATTTAAATTCTCTGTTGGAGTTATAAATAATTTTCATATAGCTACAATCCTCTGTTTTTACTTTAAAGAAAAAGTCTTTTTTGTTCTAATTATGTTTTTTTGTAAAAAATTGTATTACTTTATGTTTAATTTATGCTTATCCTGAGAATGCTACATTTCTGATGCTATGTTCCTGTGATGTTGCTGCAAGGTCTTCATTACACTTGTCTATACATGCACTTATCTAAACTTGACTTTTAACTTTATTATGTAACAGAAGTATGAGCAAGATATTTAGATTAGTAAAATTTAATAATAGCTAATGAGGAATCTTCAAATATTGGAATCCTGAATTATAAACGAAAAAGACTGGAAATGAAAAGTAGCTGTTTCTTTAGCAAAGGAGTGATTGGACACACTGACTACCCAGGACCAGAGTGAACTGGAAGAGTAGTGTTCTGATTGATAGGACACATTGACTACCCAGGACTACCCAGAGTCAGCATCTGAGAAATGGCCCTTCCTAACACCATCACTCAAGTGATTTGGGAATCCCAATTTGGTTTTGGCTGGTCTTTATCTTTCAGAATTAGAATCAGGTTTAATATCACCAGCATACATTGTGAAACTTGCTCTCTTTGTGTGCAATGTAATACATGACAAATACAAGAAAAAAAACTGAATTACTGCACGATGTTTGTACATATATTAAATAGTTAAGTTAAAATGGATAGTGCATACACAAATAAAAAAAGTGAGGTCGTGTTCATGGGTTCATTGGCCATTCAGAAATCGGATGGCAGAGGGGAAAAAGCTGTTCCTGAATCACTGACTGTGCCTTCAGGCTTCTGCACCTCCTTCCTGATGGTAACAATGAGCAGAGGGCATGTCCTGGGTGGTGGGGGTCCTTAATGATGGACGCCACCTTCCTGAGGCACCATTCCTTGAAGATAATAAGAACATAAGAAGTATGAGCAGGAGTAGGCCATCCGGCCCATCCAGCCTGCCCTGCCATTCAATAAGATCATGGCTGATCTGTCCATAAACTCAGCTCCATCTACCTGCCTTTTCCCCATAACCTTTAATTCCCTTACTACGTAAAAAAATTATATAGCTGTTTCTTAAATATATTTAGTGAGGAAGCCTCAACTGCTTCCCTGGGCAGAGAATTCCACAGATTCACCTCATCTCCGTCCTAATTCTTCTCCCCTGAATCTTGAGGCAATGTCCCCTAGTTCTAGTCTCACCTACCAATGGAAACAGCTTTCCTACTTCTATCTTGTCCCGCTTGGTGGCGCAATAAAATCAGCACCGGACTCCGGAGCGAAGGTTCCCGAGATCGAATCCAAGTCGGATTGAGTGTCGAGCTAGCAACTCGACCTCGCAACTCGACCTCGTAAAAACAAGAATAGCTTGCTACAGAAATACCGTCAAAAAGACGGTGCCCCAATAACTCCACTGCCGAGTTAAGAGCTATTCTTCTTCTTCTCCTCCTATCTTATCTATCCTTTCCAAAATTTTGTATGTTTCTATAAGATCCCCTCTCATTCTTCTGAACTCCAGAGAGTATAGTCCCAGGCAACCCAAACTCTCCTCATAGGTTAACCCCTTTTTGATGTTTTGGATACTATCAAGGCTGGTACTCATGATGAAGCTGACTAATTTTACAAGTTTCTGCAACTTACTTCGATCCTGTGCAGCAGCCTCATCCCATTGTACATTCTCAGTACTGTCCGCTTCCTTCCTAACTAACATCATTGATTTTTGTAACCTCAGCATTGTTCCATGACTGACTGTTTGTCTCCCTACCCACCACCTTGCCTACAAAACTGACATGACTCTCAACCACCCTTTCCCTTATTAATCTCAGACAGGCCTTGTTTTGTTTGCCTAAGTTTACAATTTAGCTTATTTGACTTCCAGTCCCAATCAGCACACTACCTGTGTTAATTTTTGAAAAAGACATTTCATTCCTGAACTCTTTGTGCTAATGCTTCAAACAATGAGAATTGAGTGCAATTAGTCTCCCGACCTTTCCTGAGAATTCTGGAGTTTTCTCCATTTTTCAATATCAGTCATTTCCCTTTTGTACTTAACAATTGAATTTGGTCCCATTCCACTAAAGTTGCAGGCCAAAACAACTCACCGCACAACATAACTGCCTCAGGGCCTTTCCTCTATCTGATACATGTTGTGTCATATTGGAAATGTAAATGCATTCTATGTTACTGTTTGACAAACTTATTGACAGATCAGTCAGCAAAAGGGAATTTCAACCATTTAACATACACTTTGTTAGGTATATCTGTACACCTACTCGTTCATGCAACTCAGTGCATAAAAAGCACGCAGACCTGGTCAAGAGTTTCAGTTGTTACCCAGACCAAACATCAGAATGGGGAAGAAATTTGATCTAAGTGACTTTGATTGTGGAATAGTTGTTGGCACCAGATCGGGGTGGTTTGAGTATCTTAGAAACTGCTGATCTCCGAAGACTTTCATGCACAACAGTCTCTAGACTCAGAGGATAGAGTACAAAAAAAACAAAACAGCGTCAAGTGAGTGGCAGTTCTGTAGATGAAAGTGCCTTGTTAATGAGAGAGGTCAGAAGAGAATGGCCAGACTAGTTCAAGCTGATAGGAAGGTGACATGTTACAACAGTGATGTGCATAAGACCACCTCTGATAGCACAACCCATTAACCCTCGAAGTGGGTGGGCTACAGCAGCAGAAGACCATGAACATACACCCTGTGGCCACTTTATCAGGTTGAAGAGGTGCCTAATAAAAGTGTCCACTGAGTATAAACTGAAAAGGGTGGACCACTTCGGACTGAGATGAGGAAGAACCTCTTCACGTTGAGATTGGTGAATCTTTGAAGTTTACTTGCTCAGGAGGCTGTGGGAGCTCAGTCACTGAGTTCATTCCAAACGGAGGTGAATAAATTTCTGTACATTAAGGGATTGAAGGGATATGGGCGTAGTGCAGGAAAATGGTGCTGAGATGGAGGATCAGCCATGTTTTTAATTAATTGCAGAGCAGACTCAAAAAGCTAGACGGTCTCCTTCAGCTCTATTTCCTTATGACCTTTCCGTCCATTTGTCTTTTATTTCCTCACACAATTATAGGATGGTTACAGCACAAGACACCGAGTCGAGGCTGGTTCTTTGTGGAAGCAATCTCATTTGTTCCCCAACTCTCTCCCTATAACTTTCCAGATTCAATCCTTCCAGACATTATTCAGCTCCTATTTGAAAACACAGTCCATCTCCTGTGCAGTTCTCCCAAGACCCTAGACATTCACTGTGTGATGAAGGCTTCTCCTTATGCAGGTTTTGGTCCTTTTCTATTCACTCTCATTCCATGTCCCACTGATTTTCAATATTGCTGCCAATTTCTTCCTTACTTCTCTATCTATACCCTCTGTGGTTTTAAATAAGATCTCTTTGCCTCTAGTCCAAAGAGAACAATCCCATTTCCACTATCTATTCACACATTTAGACTCATTTTGGCGTACCTTGAGGTTCATGTTGCACATGTTCCTGGATTCTGGTCTCCCTTTCTTTTTGCTGTATTTGAGCAGCTTGAGAATCATGTATACCACCTCAGCATCATCCTCTCCGCGACTTCATCAAAAATTCTCATCGTTAGCTTGAGGTATTGGCATTGCAGGCTGGGCTGATATCTCATCCCTTGTTCAGTCATTTCAAGAGGTAAATATTCAACCACACGTCTGTGTGTCTGAGTTACAAGAAACCAGACCATCTAAAGACCAACTTCGGTCCTTACCAAACATTACTGAACTTATTGGCTTTTTAAACAGCACTTCATAGTTTTGTCTCAAGATAAATATTCTCAGACACTCATCCACAACTGAACTATGCATTCTGTTGATACCTGTGTTCAACTCAAGCAAATCTTTGCAGATTTTTAAATTTAGAGATACAGTGTGGAATACGCCCAGCAATTGCCTAGCCAAACCATGGGACAATTTACAATGACCAATTAGCTTACCAGCTGGTAGGTCTTTGGACTGTGGGAGGAAACCAGAGAAAACCCACCCCATCACAGGGAGAACTAACAAACTCCTTACAGACAGCAGCATGTTGCTGAATGTAAAGAGTCATGCTAACCACTACACTACCTTGCCATCCAGATGTCTTTCTATAAAATTATCAACCCAAGTGCAAAATTTCAAGGAATGGCTGACATATAGCCAAGGAAACAATGGGTTCAGAAGAAGGGAATCACTTGTCCCCACAACCTCTACAATCGCTATATCGGGACAGTCCTGCCTCATCAATATCGCATAGTACCAGATAAATGACTCAGCTGATCAACTAATAAATTGTAAATTAAAAGCGAGGAAATGTTAAAGACCTTCACACACTGAAAATATAAGCAGCCCTTGTACAAAGTGTATAGGTGATGCTTCTGAGGGTTTAGCGGCGCGCAGTGGAGCGCTGTACAACCAGGTACAGTTCCCTCTCCGCGGCTTGTCACTTGTGCAATTGAATGCTTCAAGGTCCCTGAGCAAAGGACGCTAACCATTCTAGGTGAAGGAAGGAGGTTCCGCGCTACCAGCCCTGGTGTCAGCGGGGACTCCAACCAGCCGGTCGTCGTCCATCTTTGCGTTGAGACCCCGGCTCCCGTGCAGTCGGGCCATGCAACGAACTCGGAAATGTTTCTCTTCACTCGCCTCCCCCTCCATTTTACTTCAGCCTTCGGGTAAACCGCGGGGATTTAAAATTCCCGTCCGTAGCCAATACTCACAGCAAATCAGACCGTGCATACATACCTTACTGCTCGCCTGACCCCCGGATCCATCGGCGCGGACGACGTCCAGTACGATTTCAGTGCAGAATCACAATTATTTTTAAGTTAGACTTCTGAATCAGATGGAAAAGAAAAGGATTATATGTTTATATCTTTGTACTTGGATCGTCAGTTTCACTCTTGGGTCTGACGACCGAAACTGATCCTCCTGGAGTGAAATTGCCAATCGAAAGTATTGAGAAATTTTCAAAACTTTCTTCAGGCGGAACACTGGAAGAAACACAGGCACGGCCGCAAAACTTCCGACACGTACTTCGGATTTTTTTTCATTTCTTCTTTTCCTGCGGCCGCTCGCTCGGCTGCAACGGCCAACTCCCCGCCGCGGGTCCACCGAGCCAAATGCGCGCCTGTCTTCCCTGGGGGGAAAGGCGCCACGTGAGGAGGAGGAGGAGGAGGTGGAGGAAGATGCCAACAGCGTGACATTTAAAACTGGATGATAATGAGAGATAATATCTCACCTGTCTTCCGGGTAAGAATACAAAATACCGCAGGACGGCCAAACCCCTGGATGGTGTGTCAGAGGATTCACCTTTCAAAAAGAACAGAGTGGGAGAGGAGAACTGGCACGGAGAAGTCTCGCTTCAGCTACCCTTCAAACTCGCTAGACTTAGATCAAACCAATCAGTTAAGCGTAAAATCTACTTTCGACAACGTCAAAATGAAAATGTATAAAACAATTTTTTAAAAATTCATTGCTTGCAACGGACAAGTTTTTCTGGGCTCTGGGTATCTCTGCCACACAAGGTGGAGAACCAAAATTTGGAGTGGTATTGGGAACTGGGAGCGCAGCGTTAGCAGAAGCGAGTGTACTAGTTCATAAAGACTGTCGCCCTCTCGCCCTGTGTTTCGCGTCTTGGATTCATCACTCACCTGACAGCCCAGGGATCCAAGACAAGTTGGCAAACTGAACTAAGTTGGGCTGGTGGAGGGTTGTTTTTGTGATTGGAAATCTGGGAGCTACACAGGACTTTGTCAAACAATGTCCCTGTAAATGTGGGAGAGACACTGAAGGGCCACTTTATTACGAACCTCCTGTGGCCACTGAAGGCACGTTCGTGGTCTTCTGCAGCTGGAGCCCATCCACTGCAAGTTCTGAAGTGCTGTGCATTCAGAGATGCTCTTCTGCACAGCACTCTTGTAACGTGTGGGTTTTTTTTTGAGTTGCTGTCGCCTTCCTGTCAGCTTGAACCAGTCTGACTATTCCCATCTGACTGTTCTCATTATTATTATTAAGGCATCCGTTAGTCTTGCGAGACCATGGATCTGCGCCTAGAAAGTCTTCACTCTCCAGGGCGCAGGCCTGGGCAAGGTTTTTACGGAAGACCGGCAGTTGCCCATGCTGCAAGTCTCCCCTCTCCACGACACCAATGTTGTCCAAGGGAATGGCATTAGGACCCATACAGCTTGGCACCAGCGTCGTCGCAGAGCAATGTGTGATTAAGTGCCTTGCTCAAGGACACCACACGTTCCCTCGGCTGGGGCTCGAACTCACGACCTTCAGATCGCTAGTCCAATGCCTTAACCACTTGGTCATGTGTTCACACGTGCTCTCATTAACAAAGCATTCTTGCCCACAGAACTGCTGTTCACTGGATTTCCCTTTCTGTTTTTCCCCACAAACTGTAAATTCTACAGACTGCGGTGCATGTAAATCCCAGGAGATCCCGGGATTTCAGAAATACTCAAACCACCTCATCTGGCACCGCCAATCATTCCACCCACGGTCAAAGTCACTTGGACTAAAGTTCTTCCTCATTTTAATGTTTGGTCTGAGCAACAACTGAACCTCTTGACCATGTCTGTGTGTTTTATGCATTGAGTTGCTGCCACATGATTGGCTGATTAGATATTTGCATTAACGAGCAGGTGTACTGGTGGAAGCTGCGTGGATAATTAGTAAGTTTGCAGATGAGGCTGGGAGGGGCAGCCAAAAAGAGGCATGATCTTCTCAGGTTCTGCCTCGCGACTGCAGAATTTGGAAACAAAGCACTCAAGGACACCTGATCTGTTGATGGAAGTGTGCGTACTGCAATTTATATGTTCTGGAGACTGCAGGAATACATGTACATTTTTGTTGGGTATCAGCACAAGTGGGTGTATCAGGTAATGAAAGGGCAGCTCTTATGGCAAAGAAGCACTTACTAAGACAGAAGTAGACATTATAGACAATATAGGAAAGTCAAATTTTGTATTAGGTTGGCAGGGATTAGAAAATGGCAGAATTTGTGGGAGAGGAGTGAGACAGGGAGGTAGTATTATAATTTGGTTCCATCAGATCAGGGGAGGCACCTTTTGGGAAGGAATAGGAGGGAGGATGTGTGGTTGGCAAAATTGAGGTTAGGATACACAGGGTTTGCACTCTACTTTGGCACTTGTTGGTAAACATGGGAACGGGAGGTGTGACTTTTGTAAGGTACTGGAGACAGTGGAACACATGATCATGGTGTGCCACAGATAGTAATTGGAATGTAGGAAGGTGCTTAGGTAATTATTGGGTAGATCTGGGGTGCCTAGGTTGCAGGATATTCTGGCACCTGCAGCAGGGATGGTTACGACATGTAGGGCCCTGGTGAACTTTTTAATTAAAACGGGTTTGGGAGGCAGGATCTGATCCCCGTGACGGCTCCTGTCATACTCCATTACAGTAGGTGGCAGTAATGAAACTCCATGATCTGTGTGAGCCGCGATTAGCACAAAAGAAGAAGAGATTTAGAGGTCTATGGGCCAAACACTAGCGGATGGGGCTAGCTCATCAGGCAACACAGTTGGCATGGTTGAGTTGGGCCAAAGGACTTTTTTCCACTCTGTAAGGCTCAATGAGTCTTTGGCATGGAAATTGACGGTGGTGTTGATAGTGAGGAGAACAGTCAAAAGCTATAAAGGATATTAATCAGCTAGTAAGCCAGGCACAGTAATGGCACATGGAATTTAATAAGTGTGAGGTGATACAATTTGTCTGGTCTAATGAGGGTAGGACACATGCAGTACGATGAATGCATTGAGGAACAAATGGATCATGATGTCCAAGTCCAGAGATCCCTGAAGGTGGCCGCACAAGTAGAAAAGGTGGGGAAGAAGACACATGAGGTGCTTGCCCTCTTTAGCTGTGGCACAGAACATAAGAGCAGCAAAGTCTTGGTTGAACTTTATAAAACATTACTTTGGCTACAGCTGGAACATCCTGTGCAATACTGGTCACCGCACGACAGGAAGAGATACACATGGAGACTGGATAGGCTGGGTTTGTTTTCCTTTGAGCAGAGGATGCGGGGATGGATCGCAGATTGAAGAGTACAACATTAAGAAAGCCATAGAGAGGGTAGACAACAAAATATTTTTTCCTGTGGCAGAGGTGTTTAACATCAAAGGTCAGAGACTTAAGGTGAGGAGTGAGAAGTTTTGAAAGAATAGGAGGATGTTTTTTCACCCAGAGGATGGTTAAAATACAGAGCACACTGCCTGAAGTGGTGTTGGAAGCAGAGATTCTCATGACATTTAAGGAACATCTGGGCAAGCACTTGAATTGCCAAAGCATAGTAGGGATTAGTATAGATTGGCAATTGATGGTTGGCACTGAAATAATGGGCCGAAGGGTCTGATTTTTTAAATGCTAAATTACTGAATGACCCCCCCCCCCAAGCAAGGTATCCTGGATTTGAGAGAAACTGCCTAAGGAGAAGATTCCCAAGTCAGTATCCATAGGAATCAGATGCACAATCCATCTTACATAGCATTCTAACCCCCGCACAAACATATGCCCTCTGCTCTGCTTTGAAGGGCAGCAAGGAACGGCTAAGGCTCCAACAGTGATGTACCCATGAAGATCAACCAAGCTACTGAAAATACCAAATCCAACACAAACACATGAAACACAAGAGACAGTCAGCAGGTGAGGCAGTACCTGCAGAAAGAGAAATAGACTGAATGTTTAATCTCAGAGGGGTCTTGGATCAAAAATGTTAACCTTTCTCTTCCCACAGATGCTACTTAGCCTACAGGATGTCTACAACCTGCTAGAGCAAAGTGTGAACCAGACTTACAGACTGTTGTCTCAGGAAGTTCTGTGTGCACATCTGTGGCAGGATCCTGCAGAGCCAATTCCCCTAGACCAAGGATCCAGTGTGATTAAGCGGGGGCCTTTCAAATGTATTATTCTATAACTTATCTGGAAATCTGAAGCCAGTACTACTAAAAGTGTTCATGAAGCTGTGGGATTGTAAGGGGAAAAAAAAACAGTCAGGTAACTTAGAAGTTTAAAGGAAGTTTGCCATCATTATCCGATGTGGTAAATTTAGTAAGTTAGTGAAATTGATTAACCATTAACAGGCCTTTGGACTTAGCTGTTGTATCTAGAACAGCTAGATGATGGACAGGAAATGCTGGGTTTTCACCAAGTCCCAGAACAAATGTTTTATGAGTCAGGAAGTCCCTTTACCTTGAGCATCCAAGCAGACATTTAAAAACTCACCAATTTCTGCTTGTGCTTAATTAGTCAATGTTGAATTTATTGTTGAAGTTAGACCATTGAATCATTTGATGGTAATGGTTAGGAACTTCTTACTGCTTCCTTCTCGCCATTTATTCATCAAAAAATCCCCAAGCTTTGTTTTTAAATAAGCTGACGTCTGAAGACTAGGGTAAGAAAATATTGATTGTGGAAAAAGAACATTGGGTTTAAGGGTAACGGTTGGAGGTTTTGGTAAGAAAATAATTAGGAATACCACGTTGGGATTCTGCAGTGTTGAGTGACAGGGAGAGAAGGACTAAAGGATTTGTGTTTCATTTGGAGGATGTGGACATCAGTGGCAATTCCAGAATTTATTGCCCATCCCTAATGCCCCTGCGGGTGGCAAGGTGGAGATACATCCCTACCAAAGAATGTGCAAGGTGCTCCTTCCCTCTGCTCTTCTGTAGGTCACCCATGGGTAAGGTGTAGCACCTATTTATCCCCCCCCCCAACAATCAGGGTCACATGAAGCCTAGGGACCAGGTGTTGGATGGTCATATGAGCAGCTGGTGCATATCTCAAGTTCTGCTTATGTGACCACTGACACCAGGCAGACGATCTCTGAAGAGTACTGATAATGGCTGGGGTCACCCATCTTGTAAAGACACTGCCCAGAAGGCGATGGCAAACCACTTCTGTAGAGAAAGAAGGCACAAACAATCATGGTTGTGGGACCATGATCATCTATGTCATACGATATGGCACATAATGATGGTGATGAATGCCCCTGGTCTGAAGAGGCAGTTGAAATTCAGCCACTCTGGTTGACCTGAATCACTCTAGGTCAGATAGGGGAAAGATAATGGAATAATCAGCAGCTGAGAAGCTGTTCTGAGTGGCATTGGAAGGATTTATGGAGTGTGTAACACAGAATCAGGCCAAGTAGTCAATCTGGTGTATGCTAAAGCCACAGATGTAGGCTCCTATAAGAGAATGAATAGATTGGCTGAACAGAAGTCTTTAATTTCTGTTAAAAGTTTGAATGTTCCAAGTGCTTTAATAACCAAAAGATGTTCAGCTAACTTGCTGTTACTTGGATAATATAGGAAAAACACTCAGCAAATGTTCACAAGCAGCAGCCACAACCTATGGGCTTGTCATACGGAGGTGGCTGGGAACGGACCCAAGTGCAAGACACAGACACTGAAGTACCAGGGACAGGACTTGGATACGGGGTGAGGGCAAGGACATGGACCCAAAAACCAGGAACCCGGAACAGGACTGGACAAGAGAGCTAGGAGCCTGGGCTCGAACTCCAAGCCAGAGACTGGACAAGAACCCAGTACCTGGGTCTTGCCTCTGGCTCGGACCCCAGAACTAGGCAAGGACGAGGCTTGGCTGGTAGGCAAGACGAGGCTGGAGTCTTCAGGCTTGAGGCTAGAGACTAGAGGTGAGGCTTGGCAGGCGGCAGGAGGCCGGAGTCTTCAGGCTTGAGGCTAGAGGCTAGAGACGAGGCGAGGCGAGGCTTGGCAGGAGGCAGGAGGCTGGAGTCTTCAGGCTTGAGGCAAGAGGCTAGAGGTGAGGCTTGGCAGGAGGCAGGAGGCTGGAGTCTTCAGGCTTGAGGCTAGAGGCTAAAGACGAGGCGAGGCGAGGCTTGGCAGGAGGCAGGAGGCTGGAGTCTTCAGGCTTGAGGCTAGAGGCTAGAGGTGAGGCTTGGCAGGAGGCAGGAGGCTGGAGTCTTCAGACTTGAGGCTAGAGGCTAGAGACGAGGCGAGGCTTGGCAGGAGGCAGGAGGCTGGAGTCTTCAGGCTTGAGGCTAGAGGCTAGAGGCAAGGCTTGGCAGGAGGCTGGAGTCTTCAGGTTTGAGACCAGAGGTTAGAGACTTGAGGCGAGGCTTGGCAGGAGGCTGGAGGCCGGAGGCTAGAGGCTCCCCCTGGACAGGGCGCGGTACTCCTGGGCAGGGCGCGGATCACCACCCGACAGAGGCAAGGGACAGGAAAGGACAGAACCAACCATAGGTAACGGCAATACGGCCTGGTTTACCCGACAGAGGCAAGGAATAGGAAGGGACAGAACCAACCACAGGTAATGGCAAGACAGCCTGACTTACCCAACAGAGGCAAGGGGCAGGAAGGGACAGAACTAACCGTAGGTGACGGCAATACGGCTTGGCTTACCCAACAGAGGCAAGGGACAGGAAGGGACAGAACCGACCGCGGGTAACGGCAAGACGGCCTGGCTTACCTGGGCAGAGGCAAGGGACAGGAAGGGAGCTAGGTACAGGGTGGCTCCAGGACAAGACTGCAGGCAAGACGAGGCGAGAGTTACCAGCAAGACAAGGCAAGGCTTCAGGCAATGCAAGGCGAGACAAGGACTTCAGGTGAGGTGAGAGTTACCGGCAAGACAAGGCAAGGCTTCTGGCAAAGCAAGGTGAGATGAGAACTTCAAGCGAGGTGAGAGTTACCAGCAAGACAAGGCAGGGCTTCAGGTGAGGAAACAGAAGGCTGAGGAAGGGATACAAGGAGTAAGGACAAGAACAATCCAGCAGCCACGCCCTGGTCTCTGAAGGTATTTATGCAGCCAGCCCCAATGAGCATCAGCTGCCTCAATTAGAGCTCAACAAGAACAGAAACAGGGTAGACAGGAAAACCTGGAGCAAGGGTCAATGGATCGGACCGTGAACCGGAATACGGACTTCACAGACCGGACCATGACAGGGCTAACTTTCAAGGACTCTACAATTCTTGTCCTCAGTATTATTTACTCATTTATTATTGTTTTTATTTGCATAGTTTGCCTTCTTTTGCACAATGGTTGTTTGTCAGTCTTTGTTTGTGTGTAGTTTTTCATTGATCCAATTTCTTTGCTCCAATGTGAATGCCTCCAAGAAAATGAACCTCAAGGTAGTATATGGTGGCACAGGTACTTTGATGTCAGTGAGCAGCTTCAGCAATGAGATGGGGAGAGACACTTGCCACTGAAAGGTATCGGTGTTCATAGAGACCAGGTGTACCTGTACACAAATCACTTATATTTAATATGTTTGTTAAGCAAGCAATTAGAAAGGCAAACAATTACACTCACCTTTGAGTAAAGGGTAGCAAGAGCTTGTTCTAATTACACTCATCAAAAAAGATTTTGCTTCCTGAATACTTTTGGGTGTATCTTATGGATTTTCGACCACCGATCATGAAAATCATCTTTTTTTTTTATAATCACATAGACTTGTTATTTCAATTCATAATTCAAGTCAGAGTAACTGATGCCAAGATTAAGGAAGGCATTTTTGTTGGTCTACATATCAAACTGGTCAACAATGACAGGCAATTCCATGAACTTCTAGTGGGACCGGAGAAAATTGCATAGAAGGCGTTCAAGGTAATCGCTGAAAATTTTCAGTCTAACTACTGAGCATCAAACTATGTGCAGCTGGTTGACATCATACTTCAAGCACACAAAACCATGAAGTGCAACATGTTACTAAAGATTCATTTTCTGCATTCCCATTTAGACTTCTTCCCTGAAAATCTTGGCACTGTCAGTGACGAGCATGGTGCATGGTGGACGTGGTGAAATGGTATCAGGGCAAATGGAATTCGTCAATGCTGGCTGATTATTGTTGGACACTTAAGTGAGAAGCCTCGGACACAGTACAAATGAAAATCATCAATAAAACATTTCAAGTTTATTTGAACTATTGCAAAGCATCAGCACCATTATACCATTAAACACATTATAATCAATAGAAATTAATTTCTTCTCCAAATTTCTACATGATACAAGTAGTCTGAAATTATATTTGTGTTCAGCTTCAACATCAAAGTACATTTATTATCAATGAATGTATAAATTATACGCCTGGAGATTTGTTTGCTTACAGACAGCCACAAAGGAAGAAACCCAAAGAACCCAATTTTAAAAAAAGAAAGACCATAACCACTGCTCAGAGAAGGGGGGGGGGGTGGGAACACACATCATGCCAATGACAGCGTTCAAAACCAGATTCAAGCCATCATAAACCAAAAAAATTCCGGAGAAGCAACACTTGTGAAAAAAAATTTATGTCTAAAATATTGAGCCTTAGTGATGATAAGGAAGATAAACTTATAATAGACTAAATACATGTTCCATCTGATTGTTACTGGAATGCTAGATTAATGTAAGATTTCATCTTCCACCTCTGTGCTTCTTTTCATCTCTCTGTGGTGAAATTTCTTCTTAATCCATTCCTTCACACTCTACTGCATTTCCTCCAACTTTTGAGCAGTAAGGAATTCATTTTGGCTTAAATTACAATGAGGGGGTTATTCATACCTTTGAAGTCATCTGTAAATATATTTGATATGTTTTTAAACACTATCTTTCTAGATATGAGTTTATAATTGACATTTTCAGTGAAATCAAGCAAGCAAATAGGGCACAAGAGAGACAACAGATGCTGGAAATCTGATGCAACACACAAAGGTGCTGGAGGAACTCAATGATTCAGGCAACATCTATGAAGAGAAATGGATAGTTGGTGGTTTGCTTCGAGAACCTTCATCTGGACTGGAAAGAAAGAGAGGATATAGTAAAATGGGTGGAGGGAAGGGAAGGAGCAAGAGATTGTATGTGATAGATGAGTCCAGGTGAGGGGCAGATAGGCAGATGGAGGAGGGAGAGAGTGTGAATGGTGTCAGAAGCTGGGGAGAGATGGGTGAAAGTGAAGAAAAGGTGAAGAAGATGGAAGCTGATGGGTGAGAATGGTGAAGCAAGGAATGGGGTGGGGGTTATAGTTGCATAGTTTCAGTCTTTTCTGTCTAAAATGCTGCCAGCAACGTTCACTTCCCATTCCTGCATTTGGTATTCCTCCAAAGATCTACCCTTGGCCCTTTCTACTTCTTATCTTCTTGGCTGCATCATTCAAAAACACTGTCAGTTTCTTCTCGTAGATGATGACTTGACGATGATCTTGAAGAAGATGGCACCAGCGAACAACGTGGCTAAAGGCAGCATCCTTCAGACAGTTCACAAACCTACTTCTTTCACTTCCTGTACTTCTTCGTCAAATGCGATTCTGCTACTTTTGGAGACTGTGATCCACATTTTGATGGTGTGTTTTTGGGCCAATTCAGCGACCTGGTGCTTTCCTGTCACCTAGCGAGTTCGGTGAGGTTTCAAACGGAGTGTGTGGTCTGGGGGGGGGCGGGCAAGCAGCCTGGAGACCGGGCGCAAGCCCATGGTCGACTGCATTTCTCACTGATTAAAGCGTCGGGGAAAATTGAAGTCGACGAGGACAAGAACAGAAGGTGAGTGGGTGTTCAGCATCACCTGCCTCAGTCTGACTGGTCTCTCTCTCGCTCCCTCTCTATATGATTGAAACATATAAGATTATTAAGGGATTGGACACGCTAGAGGCAGGAAACATGTTCCCGATGTTAGGGGAGTCCAGAACCAGAGGCCACAGTTCAAGAATAAGGGGTAGACCATTTAGAACAGAGTTGAGGAAAAACTTTTTCACACAGAGGGTTGTGGATCTGTGGAATGCTGTGCCTCAGAAGGCAGTGGAGGCCAATTCTCTGGATCCTTTCAAGAAAGAGTTGGATAGAGCTCTTAAAGATAGCGGAGTGAAGGGATATGGGGAGAAGGCAGGAACAGGGTACTGATTGTGGTTGATTAGCCATGATCACAGTGAATGGCGGTGCTGGCTCGAAGGGCTGAACGGCCTACTCCTGCACCTATTGTCTATTGTCTCTCAATCGCTGCTGCTGGAAGAAGGTGCCTACGTTCGATTGGTCCCTCTCTCTCCCTCTCAGTCAATGCTGCCAGAGTCTTGTGTTTTGGGCAAGGTTGAATCAAAGTGGTTTGTGGATTGGACTTTGTAGCTCATGTTATAATGTGTTTTTGGTTGTTCCTTTTTTATTGCTATTTTTGCGATTTTGATAGGGGCAATCTGGCTCTGCGGCCTGCAGTCAACAAACGATACAGCGCTAGATCGAAGTAAACTTTCCTGGACTGTTTTGATGATTACTTGGAGTTTAATATTTCATATTATGTGTTTTTTACTTGTTTTTTTTGCTACTTGCATGATTTTTTTTGCACATTTGGGGGTTTGATGTCTTTCTTTGAATGGTTCCATGGTTTTCTTTGTTTCATGGCTGTCTATGGGAAAACAAATCTCAGGGTTGTATACCACATACATACAGTTGAAGTCAGAAGTTTGCATACACTTAGGTTGAAGTTATTAAAACTTATTATTTAACCACTCCACAGATTTCATATTAGCAAGCTATAGTTTTGGCAAGACGTTGAGGACATCTACTTTGTGCATGACACAAGTAATTTTTCCAACAATTGTTTACAGTCAGATTATTTCAGTTTTAATTGACTATATCACAATTCCAGTGGATCAGAAGTTTATAAACAAAATCAAAAAAAATCAGCCAAGACCTCAGAAAAAAAAATTGTGGACCTCCATAAGTTTGGGTCATCCTTGGGAGCAATTTCCAAACACCTGAAGGTACTACGTTCATCTGTGCAAACAATAGTACGCAAGTATAAACACCATGGGACCACGCAGCTGTCATACCGGTCAGGAAGGAGAAGCATTCTGTCTCCTAGAGATGAACGTACTTTGGTGCGAAAAGTGCAAATCAATCCCAGAACAACAGCAAAGGACCTTGTGAAGATGCTGGAGGAAACAGGTAGATGAGTATCTATATCCGCAGTAAAACAAGCCCTATATCGACATAACCTGAAGGGCTGCTCAGCAAGGAAGAAGCCACTGCTCCAAAACTGCCATTAAAAAGCCAGACTACAGTTTGCAAGTGCACATGGGGACAAAGATCTTACTTTTTGGAAAAATATCCTTGGTCTGATGAAACAAAAATTGAACTGTTTGGCCATAATGACCATCGTTATGTTTGGAGGAAAAAGGGTGAGGCTTGCAAGCCGAAGAACACCATCCCAACTGTGAAGCATGGGGGTGGCAGCATCATGTTGTGGGGGTGCTTTGCTGCAGGAGGGACTGGTGCACTTCACAAAATAGATGGCATCATGAGGAAGGAAAATTATGTGGATATATTGAAGCATCATCTCAAGATATCAGCCAGGAAGTTAAAGCTCGGTCGCAAATGGGTCTTCCAAATAGACAATGACCCCAAGCATACCTCTAAAATTGTGGCAAAACTGCTAAAGGACAACAAAATCAAGTTATTGGAGTGGCCATCACAAAGCCCTGACCTCAATCCAATAGAAAATTTGTGGGCAGAACTGAAAAAGTGTGTGCAAGCAAGGAGGCCTACAAACCAGACTCAGTTACACCAGTTCTGTCTGGAGGAATGGAACAAAGTTCCAGCAACTTACTGTGAGAAGCTTGTGGAAGGCTACCCAAAACATTTTGACCCCAGTTAAACAAATTAAAGGCAATGCTACCAAATACTAACAAAGTGTATGTAAACCTCTAACCCACTGGGAAAGTGATGAAAGAAATAAAAGCTGAAATAAATCATTCTCTCTTCTATTATTCTGACATTTCACATTCTTAAAATAAAGTAGTGATCCTAACTGACCTAAGACAGGGAATGTTTTCTAGGATTAAGTGTCAGGAATTGTGAAAAACTGAGTTTAAATGTATTTGGCTGAGGTGTATGTAAACTCCTGACTTCAACTGTACTTTGATAATAAGTGTACTTTAAATCCTTGATTATACTTGATACTGTTTCTGTGGAGTAACTCTCAATGACTAATATGTGAAGGCAAAGGGTAATGCATCACCTTCCATCACTCAGATCATTAAAGTAGGAAGTCTGTGATATACGAGTGCATGTCACCTTACCTCACCTGTGAACCTCTCCACCATTCCTAATTTATTTGACTGCTTGATATCCACTAAACACAGTCTTGATTGAAATGCATGTCTTTGGATACTGTTACCAACACTGTTCTTTATCCAGTAATTAAATTAGATTAGATTAGATTATGAGGACACCCAATCCTCGTTTATTGTCATTTAGAAATGCATGCATTAAGAAATGATACAATGTTCCTCCAGAATGATATCACAAAAAACACAGGACAAACCAAGACTAAAACTGACAATACCACATAATTATAACATATAGTTACAACAGTGCAAAGCATTACCGTAATTTGATAAAGAGCAGACCATGGGCACGGTAAAAAAAAGTCTCAAAGTCCCAATAGACTCATCATCTCACGCAGACAGCAGAAGGGAGGAACTCTCCCTGCCATGAACCTCCAAGCGCCGCAAACTCGCCGATACAGCACCATTGGAAGCACCCGACCGCAGCCGACTCTGAGTCCGTCCGAAAACTTCGAGCCTCCGACCAGCCCCTCCGACACAGCCTCTCGAGCACCATCCTTTACTGAGTGCTTCAACCCCGCCCCGGCCGCCAAGCAACAAACAAAGCCGAGGATTCGGGGCCTTCCTCTCCAGAGATTCTGGATCACACAGTAGCAGCAGCAGTGAAGCAGGCATTTCAGAAGTTTCATCAGATGTTCCTCCGTGCTCTCACATCCGTCTCCATCAAATCAGGATTGTGCACTGCACCCTACTTGACAAATAACAGACATCACCACCGGAGTGGCCGCTGCGAGCTATGTCACTCCGCCACCTTCCCACGGGAAGAAACATTCCCTGATAAAGAAGCATTGGCTATTTCTCTCTCCGCAGATGCTGCTTGACTTTCTTAATCCTCCGGCTTCGATTGTAATTATACACCTCTGAAGCTGGGATGGTTATGCTGTTAAAAGCATTGTGTAAATGGAAATCGCTGCTGTTCAAAAACAAGAGAAGATCTGCAGATGCTGCAAATCCAAAGCAACATACACAAAATGCTGGAGGAACTCGGCAGGTCAGGCAGCATCTATGGAAACACGTGAACAGGTCGACAGGACTCGGCCTGAACCGTCAACTGTTTACACTTTTCCATTGTTGCGGTTATTTGAGCAAGTCTGTCTAATGAGTGTTTTCATTCAAATATTGTTTTCCCATTTAACTCAGTGGTATTTCTAGTACTTTCCATCTTTATACCACAATTCTGTATTTTTTAAATATTAATGGACTTTGTTCAAAAACAAGGGTAAAAACACAAGAAACCTGCCCAATGAACTGCTCCAGGCCAAGTGGGTAGAATGATGTCTCTTCCGCTGTATCCGTGCATAACATAATAACACGTCAACAAGAAATCCATAGTTCCAAGTACATTTTTAAATCAGAGTATGTATACTTTATACAACCTTGAGATTTGTCTTCTGACAGACAGCCATGAAACGAAGAAACTCAATAGAACCCATTAAAAACAAAAGAAGGCTATCAAACACCTAGTGTGTGTGTGTGGGGGGACGGGAAGGAGAAGAAGAAGAAGAAAGAAAGAAAGAGAAAGAAAGAAAACAATAAAAGTAAGCAAACAGCATTCAGAACTGAAGTTTACAACAGCAGCCATCACTGCAGACACTATTGCAGGCCACAGCCTCAGTCCAGTCCAATTCACTCCTTGTGAACCACAATTTTAATCTACTTAAAGGTGATGAGTAATTAAAGATGACACATTAGTTATCTGCCCTCAAATGTTAACATAAAAGATAAAACTATTCTATGTTACGTAAATATTAGTCATAGAGAATTATAGCAGGGATATTGTATCCACACCCACAACCACACAAATCCCATTTGATTTCCCCCACATTCATATTAACTCCCTCCCTCCTCAATTCTATACTCACCTACACACCACGGACAACTTATAGTGGCCAGTGAACCAACTAACCCATGTCCTTGGGATGTGGGAGGATACTGTGCACCTCCACCAAGGAAAACCCACTTGGTTGCAAGGGGATGCACATTTCACACAGACAAGGTAAGGATTGAACCCTAGTCTCTGGTGCTGTGATGCTCCACCAGCTTTGCCATTATGCTGCCCTCAACTAGATGGGCCGAAGGGCCTATTTCTGTGCCATACTACTCTATGACTAAGCAACAGAGTGATAATTGCAATACAGGGTCAACTCTCTGTCTTGTTCAAAATAGTACCAAGAGGTTTTTGATTGAATTCACTTGTTTACAGGATATAAGTATCATTGACAAGGTCAATATTTACTCTCTGTCCCTGACTAGTTCTGGGGAGGGTGGGAGCTAATATGAATGTGGGGGAGATCAAATGGGATCTGTGTGGTTGTGGACGAGGATGCAATATCTCGCGACTTACTCGGCCATTCTAGAGGGAAGATACAAGGCAGTAACACAGATGTGGCTGGAGACACATTTAGGCCCATCGACAGTTCTGCGCAAAAGTCTTATATAGCAAGGGTGCCCAAGACCTTTGCACAGTAGTGTAGTAATTTATGTATTGCACTGTACTGTTGCCAAAAAAAAACAAATTTCATGATATATGTGAATGATGATAAACCTGATTCTGATATGGGTCTCTGTTGTGGACTGAGAGTGAGAAGGGGGCAGGGAGAGGGGATTTCATGGTTAGGAAAAGGGGAGGGAGCAGGAAGCACCAGAAAGGCATTCTGTAATGATCAATAAACCAATTGTTTGGAATCAACTGACCTTGCCTAGTGTCTCAGGGCTGGGTGTGTCTGCACCCAGGCCAGCCCCTGGCCTGGCAGTTCTTCTCTGCCACCTGTCCCACACCCCTCCCACGGCACTCCACACTCACCATTCCCAACATCCTTTGCTCCCGCTAGATTTACAAACTCACTCTCTGCGCCACATTGACGAATACAGTCCGTGCAAAAGTCTTAGGCACCCTAACTATACGTATGTGCCTAAAACTTCTGCATAGTACTGTAACATGGATCCTCAGCTATTTTAGATACATGTAATCTGGAGCACTTGATCCTAGTCCAGTGATTTAATCACTCTCCCATTGTTTTCCTTGGAGCAATGTCAACGTAAGAGGGAAGGGTTCACCTTCTGGTATCTGTTTACTATTGTCATATGTACCAAGTTTGTGTGCTATCCAGACATGATCATTCCATAATCAAGTACAAAGGAAAATATAAATTGTGAGGTAGATTGGGAGATTTCAGTGTATGAGATGTCCTTTCAAACCTGTGGGATAAAAGAGCTTTTCCAAACAACTTTACTTCTTACTCTGTGCTTGTCCCACACACTAGATGATGTGCCGAGGTTTCCATTTTCAATTCCTAGACAAGATACAAATAAATTGAGCTGAAGGTAGATGTTGTAATGATCTAGCTCAATGTCAGAATGTGTTTGTGGGGCTTCAATTTTCTTATCATATGCACAAGTGCGATTAAAAACCAGCTAGAAGCAGCATCACAGACTCATAGAATCATATAACTGGTATTCACGGGGAAATCGTAAATTCGATATAAATTATACACTATTTTACAAGAAAGAATATAATGAGAAGATCTTAGTACAAAGTGATCTAAGTGGACATGGTGTTATTATACCGAGGTCATGATTCAAGAACCGAATGGTTGAAGGGAAGTAACTGTTCTTGAACCTGATGGTGTGGGACTTCAAGCTTCTGCATCTCCTGCACAGTCGCAGCTGTGAGAAGGTGCCATGGTCCAGGTAGCAAGCATCTTTGATGATGGGTGTCTCAAGGCAGCAGCTCCTGTGGATGCTACTGATGGCGGGGCAGAATGTGCCTGTGATGTATTGGGCAGAGTGCAGCTTCATACGTGCCTGAGCATTCGAATTATTTCCTGTAGCACCTGAATGTTGGAGTAGGCTGGAGTCTAAGAAGAATGTGGTAACCTGCCTCAATGACTATCATCACGTAGCACTTACATCCGTTGATGAAGTGCTTTGAGAGGTCGGTGATGACGTATGTCGATTCCTGTCTGAGAAGCAATTTGGCTCCACTCCGATTTACCTACAACAGATCAAAGCAGATGCCATTTCATTGGCTCTTCACTCAACTCTAGAACACCTAGACAGCGAAGCTGCATACATCAGGATGTTTTTCATTGGCTACAGCTTGGCATCCAATACTATCATCCCCTCAGAACTAATCAATAAAGTTCAAGACCTTGGCCTCGATTCCTCCATGTGCAACTGGTTTCTCGGGTTCCTCACCTGCAGACCCCAGTCAGTTCGGATTGGCTACAACTTCTCCTCCACAATCTCCTTCACCACAAGACTGTGTGCTTAGCCCCCTGCTCTACTCACTTTATACTTATGACTGCGAGACTTAGCACAGCTCCCATGCCATGGTTAAATTTGCTGATGACACCACTGCCGTTGGCCGAATCAAAGGCGGTGATGAACCAGCATATAGGAGGGAGATTGAACATCTGGCTGATAGGTGCCACAACAATAACTTCTCACCCAATGTCAGCAGGACCAAGGAGCTGATTATTGACTTCAGGAGGAGGAAACCAGAGGTCCATGTGCCAGTTCTCATTGGGGGATCAGAAAAGGAGAGGGTCAGCAACTTTAAAATCTTTCAGAGGACCTGTCCTGGGTCCAGTATGTAAGTGCAATTGCAAAGAAAACATGACAGCACCACTACTTACATAGAAATTTGCAAAGATTCGGCATGTCATCCAAATCCATGACGAACATCTATAGATGCACGGTGGAGAGTATAATGACTGGTTGCATCACTGCCTGGAATAGAAACACCAATGCTCTTGAATGGAACAGCCTACAAAAAGTAGTGGATATGGCCCAGTCCATTATGGGTAAAGCCCTCCCCACCATTGAACAGATCCATACACAGAGTATTGTCGCAGGAAAGCTGCATACATCATCAAGGACCCCCACCAGGAAGAAGGAAGAAGACCTCAAGTCCTACGTCACCAGGTTCAGGAACCCCTCAACCATCAGGCTCTTGAACCAGAGAGGAAAACTTCACTCAACTTCATTCTCCCCATACTAAACTGTTCCCACAACCTATGGACTCACTTTCAAGGACTCTTCATTTTAGCTTCTCGATATTGTTTGTTTTTTTCTTGTATTTGCACAGCTTGTTGTCTTTTGCATGGGTAGATTGTCCACCTTGTTTTCCATTCTGTGCTGTTTCTTTGAGTGGATACCAACAAGAAAATGAATCTCAGAGTTTTGCGTGGTGACATATATGTACTTTGATGATAAACTTACTTTGAACTTTGACCACCCTCTAGTTCCAGTAAAGGAAGAGGTTATTTCTACACCCATCCAATGCCATCTCCAATCCAGTCTACAATCTCAAGGCATCTTTCTATCCAAGCAACACACATCAAAGTTGCTGGTGAACGCAGCAGGCCAGGCAGCATCTGTAGGAAGCGGTGCAGTCGACGTTTCAGGCCGAGACCCTTCGTCAGGACTAACTGAAGGAAGAGTTAGTAAGAGATTTGAAAGTGGGAGGAGGAGGGAGAGGGGAGATCCGAAATGATAGGAGAAGACAGGAGGGAGAGGGATGGAGCCAAGAGCTGGACAGGTGATTGGCAAAAGGGATACGAGAGGATCATGGGACAGGAGGCCAAGGGAGAAGGAAAAGGGGGAGGGGGGAAAACCCAGAGGATGGTCAAGGGGTATAGTGAGAGGGACAGAGGGAGAAAAAGGAGAGAGAGAGAAAGAATGTGTGTGTATAAAAAATAACGGATAGGGTACGAGGGGGAGGTGGGGCATTAGCGGAAGTTAGAGAAGTCAATGTTCATGCCATCAGGTTGGAGGCTACCCGGATGGAATTTAAGGTGTTGTTCCTCCAACCTGAGTGTGGCTTCATTTTTACAGTAGAGGAGGCTGTGGATAGACATATCAGAATGGGAATGGGATGTGGAATTTAAATGTGTGGCCACTGGGAGATCCTGCTTTCTCTGGCGGACAGAGCGTAAGTGTTCAGCGAAATGATCTCCCAGTCTGCGTCGGGTCTCACCAATATATAGAAGGCCACATCGGGAGCACCGGACGCAGTATATCACCCCAGCTGACTCACAGGTGAAGTGTTGCCTCACCTGGAAGGACTGTCTGGGGCCCTGAATGGTGGTAAGGGAGGAAGTGTAAGGGCATGTGGAGCACTTGTTCCGCTTACAAGGATAAGTGCCAGGAGGGAGATCAGTGGGGAGGGATGGGGGGGAACGAATGGACAAAGGAGTCGCGTAGGGAGCGATCCCTGCGGAAAGCAGAGAGAAGGGGGATGGAAAGATGTGCTTAGTGGTAGGATCCCGTTGGAGGTGACGGAAGTTACGGAGAATAATATGTTGGACCCGGAGGCTGGTGGGGTCGTAGGTGAGGACCAGGGGAACCCTATTCCTAGTGGGGTGGCAGGAGGATGGAGTGAGAGCAGATGTGCGTGAAATGGGGGAGATGCGTTTGAGAGCAGGGTTGGTGGTGGAGGAAGGGAAGCCCCTTTCTTTAAAAAAGGAGGACAGCTCCCTCGTCCTGGAATGAAAAGCCTCATCCTGAGAGCAGATGCGGTGGAGACTGAGGAATTGCGAGAAGGGGATGGCATTTTTGCAAGAGACAGGGTGAGAAGAGGAATAGTCCAGATAGCTGTGAGAGTCAGAAGCCTTATAGTATACATCAGTAGATAATCTGTCTCCAGAGATAGAGACAGAAAGATCTAGAAAGGGTAGGGAGGTGTTGGAAATGGACCAGGTAAACTTGAGGGCAGGGTGAAAGTTGGAGGCAAAGTTAATGAAGTCAACGAGCTCAGCATGCGTGCAGGAAGCAGCGCCAATGCAGTCGTCGATGTAGCGAAGGAACCACCAACCAACCCTCCTCCACCACCAACCCTGCTCTCAAACGCATCTCCCCCATTTCACGCACATCTGCTCTCACTCCATCCTCCTGCCACCCCACTAGGAATAGGGTTCCCCTGGTCCTCACCTACGACCCCACCAGCCTCCGGGTCCAACATATTACTCTCCGTAACTTCCGCCACCTCCAACGGGATCCTACCACTAAGCACATCTTTCCATCCCCCCTTCTCTGCTTTCCACAGGGATCGCTCCCTACGCGACTCCTTTGTCCATTCGTTCCCCCCCATCCCTCCCCACTGATCTCCCTCCTGGCACTTATCCTTGTAAGCGGAACAAGTGCTCCACATGCCCTTACACTTCCTCCCTTACCACCATTCAGGGCCCCAGACAGTCCTTCCAGGTGAGGCAACACTTCACCTGTGAGTCAGCTGGGGTGATATACTGCGTCCGGTGCTCCCGATGTGGCCTTCTATGTATTGATGAGACCCGACGCAGACTGGAAGACCGCTTTGCTGAACACCTACACTCTGTCCGCCAGAGAAAGCAGGATCTCCCAGTGGCCACACATTTTAATTCCACATCCCAATCCCATTCTGACATGTCTATCCACGGCCTCCTCTACTGTAAAGATGAAGCCACACTCAGGTTGGAGGAACAACACCTTATATTCCGTCTGGGTAGCCTCCAACCTGATGGCATGAACATCCACTTCTCAAACTTCCACTAATGCCCCACCTCCCCCTCGTACCCCATCTGTTACTTATTTTTATGCACACATTCTTTCTCTCACTCTCCTTTTTCTCCCTCTGTCCCTCTGAATATACCACTTGCCCATCCTCTGGGTCCCCCCCCTCCGTCTTTCTTCCCGGACCTCCTGTCCCATGATCCTCTCGTATCCCCTTTTGCCTATCACCTGTCCAGCTCTTGGCTCCATCCCTCCCCCTCCTGTCTTCTCCTATCATTTTGGATCTCCCCCTCCCCCTCCAACTTTCAAATCTCTTACTAGCTCTTCCTTCAGTTAGTCCTGACGAAGGGTCTTGGCCTGAAACGTCGACTGCACCTCTTCCTACAGATGCTGCTTGGCCTGCTGTGTTCACCAGCAACTTTGATGTGTGTTGCTTGAATTTCCAGCATTTGCAGAATTCCTGTCGTTTGCGTTTAAAATCTTTCTATCCAATCCAAGGTACAATCTCAATGCGTCAGTCCAGGTTGTCACACACACACACACAACTTGCTGCGCCACACGTGACCTTAAGGTCCCCTCCCCCCCGCCCCCCCCCCCCCACACACCACACACACACACACACACACACACACACACAACTTGCTGCGCCACACGTGACCTTAAGGTCCCCTCCCCCACACACACACACACACACACACACACACACACACACACACACAACTTGCTGCGCCACACGTGACCTTAAGGTCCCCTCCCCCCCCCCCCCCCCCCCCCCACACACACACACACACACACACACACACACACACACACACACACACACACACACACACACAACTTGCTGCGCCACACGTGACCTTAAGGTCCCCTCCCCCCCCGCCCATTGTGCGTCGCGGTTACGAGAGGATGACCCCGCCCCTCCCGTTATAAACGCGTGACGTCAGGCGCAGTCAGAAGGTGACGGCGGCGGCGAGAACATGGCGTTGAATCGGAATCACTCGCAGAATGGCGGCGTCATCATCCATAACGGCGAGAGGTGAGGCGACTCCTGATTGCTGGAGTTTAGGAGTGGCTTTCCGCGGCCGGGTGGACGTGTCAGGCCGCTGTTGCCCGCGTAATTACCGAGCCTGCCTTCCGTTGGCGCTGTCTAGGGCCAAATGCGTATTTTGTTCCGGAACGTTCTGCCCACTCACGGACAAGCTTCCCGTGGGCAGTAATATTGTTGTGGTCGGTACCGGGGTACATGGTAATCCCCACGATCATCTAGCTCACTGCAAGGATGGGGGAAAGTCCGATGTCATAAAATTGCCCTATTTCCATCAATTTATGTACGCCCTCTTCATACGGATTGGCTAATTTCCTCCGGACTCGCGACTCTATTGGCTGAGGGGGCTGTCTGTCAAGCGGATGTCCCCCCCTCTTCCTTAAAGGGATGTAAACATTAAATGCGATGTCATTTTCTCGTGATGTGAGAGATCTGCTGGGCCTGTGTTAATCCAGTTTTCTGCCATTGGGTGATATTTTGTTGCCAATTATATGCCATCGCTTGGTAGCAAATTGCTTTCGGTGAAATCTTTGGCAGTAAGAACTCTGGCACCATACTCAACTTCAAATTTATTATTACGGGCATAAACTATAAATGCCTTTACTTTATAAACAAAAATTAACATGAAAAATCCAGAGACTGCAAATGCTGCAATCTGAAGCAATACAGAAAACGCTGGTGAAACTCAGCAGAACAGACAGTGTATTTTTTTTAAATGGGAAGGATCTCGGCCTGAAACGTCGACTGTGCTTCTTCCTATGGATGCTGTCTGGCCTGCTGTGTTCCACCAGCATTTTCTGTGTGTTGCATACAACTGTTTAGGCTGACTGAAACATCAACTGTCCATTTTCCTTCATGGATGCTGCCTGTCTTGCTGAGTTCTTCCAGCATTTTATAAATGGACTGATTCAATTTAACAAATACTATATAACTTGTATGAGAAAGTAAACGTAATATTGGTGCAAGTTGAGATAGAGAAAAACAAAATATAGTCTAAGGTAGTTTTACAGGTTCCTTTTCCTCCTGGCTGTTGAAGCTGTCTGGAATTGAGAGCAGCAGCTTGAACTTGGGTATAAAATTTAAGAAACATCATCAAGGAGAGTGGAATGGAAAGATGTAGAAGCAGAATTCCAGAATTTGGCCTGAGCATGCAGATCAATAGGAGTAGGTGTTGTAAGTAGTTCGGCAATGGCTAGATGGGCTGAAGGGTCTGTTTCTGTGCTGTACTGTTCTGCGACTCCATGATGCTCAAAATGTTTTATTTGCTCACTGGATGTGGACATGCTGATGAGTCCAGAGCATTGCGCCTGGAATTTGTGACAATGAACTCACGAATTCCAGGCTTTCATTTAACTGGAATGAAGGATCAGTAACATGTAAAAACAAAAATTCCATTACCAGACACCTATTCCGCTGCCCTCCTCTTTCTGAAATTCAAATTAATTACTCCACAGTGCCCTCATCCACTCTTCATCCTCATCTTTCCACTGTGTATTGTATGGCACTTTGCTGTGTAACAACAGAAACCTGTTTTTTCTTCATTCCAAGGACCTAAATAGTCCCTCTAGGCTGGAGGTTCCCAACCTTTCTTATACCATGGAGCTTTACCGTTAATTGAGGGATCCGTGAACCCCAGGTTGAGAACTCCTGCTCCGGGTGAAGCAGTGGTTCATTTACACATCTCCCTGCATAGTTTAATACATGCAGAGTCATAAAGTGGTCTCCTTTAATTTGGGGAAACTGAACACAGAGCGGGTTGTTTGAGGAGAACCTGTGCTCCATCTGAGCTTCCGTTGCCTGCCCCATCTCACTGACTCTGACCTTTCTGTCTGTGGCCTCCTGCACAATTACAGTAAGTACCAACACAAGCTCAATAAACATTTTGTTGTGTCTCTAGGCACATTGCATTCTTAGGGGTTTACTATCAAATTTTTTAACTTCAGACAACTGGCTCTCTCAGTTTACATGAGAAATGGGTAGTTTTGCCTGTGTCCTTTTCAGTTTGTTTTGTACAGTCAGGCTAGGTGACTTTAGCAACACATCTCACAGGCGAAGGAGCTTAATCTTAGCTATCCCTGTTATTTCATCTGATCAGAAAAATTTGTTCTAATCGTCAATCCTCTCTGGATTTATCTATTGCAGAGACAAACTTGTATCGGTTCTGATGAAGGCTTATGAACTGGAAACATTTCTACTATTCTACACCTGAGTTTTTCTGACATTTTCTGTTTTTACTACAAATGTTCGACACTTAGTTTTTTTATTTTTGAAACATAACTGGACTGGTGCTAAACATGCCCATCTCCCTGCTACACTTTGTCCTTCCAGTAGTTGTAGCTGGACTACTATTATTAATGAGGTAAGCTCCCAAAATGTGATAGTGGAGGGTATGAATGTTTAGCATGGTGGATTGGTCAAATTGCTTCCTTCTGGATAGTATTGAGCTGCTTGAGAATACAGGTGTTACGTACTCCGTAACTGGGTTGCCAAACCAGCAGAAATGGATCACTCAGTTGGAGTCTGGATTACTAGAACTAAGAAAGTTTTGTTAAAGAAACAAGCAACACAGTAGTCGAAAGGATAATAGATGCAACAGTTCAGCAATGATAAACACACATGTGCACAGAATTAAGATAACAGCATCAATCAAGCTCTATCGTTGTCTAGGGGTAAATGACCAATTTCAAAGTGACACAAAAGTCCAGTTCGATTTAGTTCAGTTCGCAGTAATCGTTGCCATGGGATGGACAATGTGGGGGGGGAGGGAGAGAGAGAACGAGAACGAATGATCATTCAGAAACGGCTTCCACTCACAGACCGGCGATATTGCTCACAAGCAGCTTTCGGGTGGGTCCTTTGTGATGTCACCTGGGGTCACCGACTGTGACCCCTCCTCCAGATGCGGTCGATCCTCTGCAGTGAAACCGGCACCCAAGCGAGGGTGGACACACACCGGGTTCCCGCTGATTGTACCTTTCCACCCTGTGCGTTTATGGCCCGGTACTTTCCACCGACTGGTGAGAGGCGCACCGCTTCCAGGGTCTCGTTACCTCGGGTGTCGTGTGTGTCCTGCCTTAGCGAACCTGTCCCTTTTTATCCCCCTGCTGGGGTATCGCCTGTCCATCACTTCAAACAGTTCAGGGTTCAAAGGGGGAGCCGCTCTAGACAGCTCTCTCTCCCGTCCCTTCATTACACATCTCCAGATCGCCTGTCCATCACTTCAAACAGTTCAGGGTTCAAAGGGGGAGCCGCTCTAGACAATACCCAGACTGATGGCTCCTTCATTAACATCTCCAAATGCTGCTTCATTGTTCCTTATCTCTCCCTCCCCTGAGGACAGGTGGCAGACCAACTGCTGATGCCACTGGTGCTAGCCCAGGCCAGCAAACATCTTAATTTATGTGTATTCTCGTCACACAGGCATGAGGAGGGTATTCTAACACTGATGATATGCTTAGTAAATAATTTCCTCTGGTTTTGGGAGGAATTTATGGTGGTTCCTTCAGAATGTTGATTAAGGGAGATTTGGTAGTAAAGTCATTAAATCTCATTGTGGTATGGGTTAACACACAACAGTACAGCACAGGAACTGGCCCATAATGTTGCGCTGACAAGCTAAAGTGCAAATCAAAAATGCCCAAACACTGAGCTACACCATGCCCATATCCCTCCACCATCCGTACTCTATGTTGCCTATCCAAACGTCTCTTAAAAGCCTCTATTGTATTTGCCTCTACTATCATACCAGGCATCCACACTCTCTGAGTAAAGAACTTGCCCCTCACATCTGACTTGAAGCTATCCTCTCTTACCTTCAATGCATGCCCTCGGTATTAGACATTCCAAAGCTAGGAAACAGATACTCTCTGTCCACTCTATCTATGCGTCTCATAATCTTGTAAACCTCTATCAGATCTCCCCTCAGCTTCCTGGTAAACCTTTCCTGCACCCTTTCTAAAGCCTCAACATCCTTACTGTAGTGGGACAACCAGAACAGCATGCAATACTCCAGATATGGCCTAACCAGAGTTTTATAAAGTTGTGACATAACCTCCTGATTATCAAATTCATTGTCTCAACTAATAAAAGCCAGCATTCCATAAGCTTTCTTAACCATCTTATCGACCTGTGTAGCCACTTTCAAGGAACTGTGTGTGCTCACAACACTGTTTAAGATCTTGTGCTTCAGTGTACTGTCTCCTTGCATTTGCCCTGCCAAGGTGCAACACCTCACATTTATCTGCTTTAAACTCCATCTGCCATCTCCCAGCCCATATCTGCAACGGATTTATATTGTGCTGTATTCTTTACCAATCTTCTACATTATCCACAACTCCACCAATCTCGGTATCATCTGCAAATTTACTAACCCACCCATCTATATTTTCATCAAACACCTTACTAAAATCCACGTAGACAACATCCACTGCCTCATCAATCTCTCTAGTCACCTTGTCAAAAAACTCAAATCAAGTTGGTAAGGCAGGACCTGCTAAGCGGGCTGTCCTTAATTAGGCCATGCGTTTCCAAATGTCCATATATCCTATCCCTAAGAATTTTCTCCAGAAATTTCCCTACAACTGATGTGAGACTCACTATTCTATAGTTCCCAGGAACCTGTGCCAAGAGATGGCATGAAGATACTGGTCAAGGCCCTAACAATCTTGTCTCTTGCCTTCTTTAATAACCTGGGGTAAATCCCATCAGGCCTTGGGGACTTGTCCACCTTTGTACTCCTTAGGAGGGTCGACACTTCCTCCTCCTTGATCTCTAAATGATTTTAATATATTTATGCATTCAGCACTGACACCCTAGTCCTCCATATCCTTTTCCTTGGTAAATACTGAAGCAAAGTACTCATTAAGTACCTCACTCACATTCTCAGCATCCAAGCAAATGTTCCCGCCTTTATCTTTGAGTGGTCCCACCCTCTCCCTAGTTATCCTCTTGCTCTAGATGTATGTATAGAATGCCTTGGGATTCACCTTAATCCTACTTTTCATGGTCCCTCCTAGCTTTCCTAATTCCCTCTAGTTCTTTTCAGGCTTTTTTATACTCATGTGCTTCATTTGATCCCAACTTCCAAAAATCTACATACTTTTCCTCTTTCTTCTTGACTAAATTCGTCACCTCTCTGAACATCCAAGGATCTCTTATGTTTGCATCCCTGTGCTTCCTTCTAACAGAACATACATTGCCTTTACTGTGTGCAATTGATCTTTAAACACCCTCCACATGTCTGATGTGGACTTACCAGAAAAAAGGTTTTCTCAAATAATGTTTCTTAGTTCCTGCCTAATGCCCTCAAAATTTGCCCTACTCCAATTTAAAACTCTCCCAGAAGGACCATATCTATTCTTATCTATAGCTATCCTGAAATTAAGGAGTTGTGGTCAGTGTTCCCTCACTGTTTGCCCACTGAAAGGTCAGTCACCTGGCCGGGCTCATTGCCCAACACCAGGTCCAGTATAGCCCCTCCTCTTGTTGGACCATCCACATATTGATTTAAATAACTTTTCTGGATACATTTAACAGATTCATCCTACATCTAAACTGCTTACACTAAAAAGGTCCCAGTTTATATTGAGGAAGCTGAAATCCCCAATGACAACAACACTATTATTTTTACACATTTCTGTTCCTCAACGTCGTGATGCCTTTTGGCGGGAGGGGGGGTGGTCTATAATACGATCCCAGCAGTGTGATTGCATCCTTCCTATTCCTGAGTTCTACCCAAGTAGACTCAGTGTCTGACCCTAAACACCCCTCCATTATGACTCCCTGAGTAGTTCCATATACTGATCCATGCTCTTAAGTTTATCAACCTTACCCAGAATACTCCTAGCATTAAAATATATATACTTCAAACCATCTGATCCATCATACCTGTTATTTTGATTTTGCCTTTCAATACTTTTCCCTGGCATCTACCTGCTGGTCTGATCCTTTCCTTACTGATCTGGGACTCCGGTTCCCAGCCCCTGCAAAACTAGTTTAAACTTTCCAGAGTAGCATCAGCAAACCTCCCAGCAAGGACATTGGTTCCTCTCCAGTTCAGGTGCAACCCGTCCCTCCTGTACAGGTTACCCCTTCTCCGTAAAAGTTTCCAGTTTTCCAAGAACTTAAAACCCTGTTCCATGCACCATCTCTGCAACCACTCATTCATCTGTGCTATCACCCCATTCCTACCTTCACTAACCCATGGCACAGAGAGTAATCCAGAGATAACAGCTCTTTCCTAACTCTGTACTCACTGCATAGGACCTCTTCTCTCTGGATAATGGGCATTGGGTGGAATTTGTCCTCTGACCTAATCATCATTTAAACTTGTAAGCAAAGGTAGTGCTGTAGTGCTTGCATGAACTGACCTCTTATCTTAGAATCCAAATGCCAGCTTTTGGATACTGACTCGTATCTTCCTTCTGCATCTTGTCCCCATCCCTGCACTTTGGGTCATTGTCTCCCAGAAAATCTAATGTGTCATTCCACAGTTCCTGTCATAGGGTCTCCCAACTCTGCCCAAGATTCACAAGCAGGATAGTCCACTCAAATGCATCGTTTCAACCTGTTCTTGCTTCAGAGATTTTGTATTTTCCAACCTTAACTTCATCCGTTCTCTCCAGTCAGGTTGTACTCCCATCTGTAAGGCCTCTGATGCTTTCCACCTCCTCAATAGCTTTCAGTTTTCTGAACCCAACTCCATCCCACACCAGGATCACCTGAGAGGCCTTAAATAGAGGCCCAAGCAATTTGCCAATGCCTTCATTTGCCTGGTTAAACCTATTCTCATGTTGAACACTATGAAGAGGTTCTTTGCTGCTTCATGGCTGCACCCAACCTTTAATTCTAATTCTTTCCTGTGATCTACCAAACCAATGACTGTACTAAACACAAGCGATTCTGCAGATGCTAGAAATCCAGAACAACACACACAAAATGCTGGAGGCACTTAACAGGTCAGGTAGCATCTGTGGAGAGGGATAAACAGTCAATGCTTTGGGCTGAGACCCTTCATCAGGACTCAGGAATCCTGTATTTGTATATGTATCCTTCATTTTGTATGTGTTCCAACTACTATACTGATGTCAGCCTTTGTTAATAATAGCACCCTTACCATTATTTCATTTTTGCTTGTTCTTTCTAAATTTTAAATATCCTGAGACACTTAGTTCCCAATTTTGGTCACAGCGTCTGCCATGTTTCTGTCATGGCAAACAGAAAACAGATGATATTATTTGATGACTAATATGTGCCATTAATATATCCATTTCTTAGATGACACAGCATGCATTTAGATATCTGGTTTAATTTTTATAAAGCCTTTCACAATCTGGGAGCTATTTAAGGGCTTGTTGGTTCAAGTCCAACAGGTTTCTGTGAGGAAGAAAGAATGAATGGCAAAGTTCAGGAACCTTGAATGTCTTGAGATATTGCAGGTTAATTTAAAAAGGAAGAGCAAACATATTGAAGGTTTAGAAAGCTGAAATGCAACAGGGCCTTTGAGGATAGTGAAAACCGGGGAAAACAAACAGAAATCAAGAGAACTAAAAGGGACCATGGAATGTCTTTTTGGAGAGTAGGGTTAAAGAAAGTCCCAAGGCATTTTATATATACATATTAGAAACAAGGGTAACTGGGCAGAGGGTAGTACTACTCAAGGATAAAAAAGGGAATTTATGTCTGGAAACCAGTGGAAATAAGTGAGGTATTAAACCAGTACTTTGCGTTAGTATTCACCACAGAGATGGGCATTGAAGATAGTGAAATCAGAATAGTACTATGTTAATGTATAACAAGAATCAATCAGGCAGCATTGAGGCTCTTGAACGTTAAGAAGGACAAGTCCTCAGGGCCTAATAAGGTCTATCCCAGGCTATTGAGAGAGATGAGAGAAGAGATTGCTAGAGTCTTGACAGAAATCCTGATAGCCTCTTTAGCCACAATTCCCTGTTAGGCAGATTAACGGTACGTGGGCATTATTTGGACTGCAGGTCTGTGACTGGTAGTATTCTGCAAGGATCTGTGCTAGAACCCTTGTTTGTGATATTTTGGACAAAAAAAAAATGCAGGTGGGCAGATCAGTAAGTTTTCAGATGACACAAAGATAATGAAGGTTGTCAAAGGACCATTTAGAATTGAGGGCAGAGATGTGGCAGATGGAATTCAATCTCAACAGATGCGAGCTATTGTACTTTGGGAGGTCAAATGCAAAGGGAAAATGTGCATTGAATAGCAGGATGTTCAGAGGGATCTTGGGCTGCAGGTCCATAACTCCCCAAAAGTGATATCACAAGTAAATAGAATTGTAAAGAAGACATTCAGCATAATTGTTTTCACTGATTGGATGTTAGTTATAAAAGTCAGGAAGCCTTATTTCAGTCCAGCAGAATATGAAATAATTTGCCCACTGATATGTGCTTTAAAAGTGTCCCATAATACCCCGCTGGAAATTTCTTCTGTAAAATTTGTTGAAAAGAAAAAGTCAATCTGTTCCTTAATAAAATTAACAAAGTCCGAGTCCTGAAGCAGATTGGAATTGAACTGCCATTGTCTAGCACTAGAATATGTATCCATTAACTTAATAGATAGTTTCAAGGGTGCATGATCGGAAATGGCAAAGGGATCATAGTTGCAGCCAATAACAAATGGAATTAAACAAGAATCAATAAGGAAGTAATCAATTCTAGAATAATTATGATATACATGAGAAAAGAATGAAAACTCTTTATCCTTGGGATGTAAAAATCTCCAAATTTCTGAAACTCCAGAATCAACCATAAAAGAGTTAATAAGAGTAGCCGATTTGTTCGGGAGTGCCTGATTAGACATAGATCTATCCATTGAGGGATTTAAACAACAGTTAAAATCTCTACCCATTATCAACATATGATCATTTAAATTAGGAAGGGATGTAAACAGATGCTTAAAAATTCAGGATAATCAACATCTGGAGCACAAACATTAACCATATCAATTTTTTCGTTAAAGAACAAGCCAGTAGTTAACAAAAATCTACCATTCGGATTTCATATTGAACAAATGAGATTGAAGAATCTATAAAAATAGAAACATCTTTCACTTTGGCCTGAGAATTCGAATGGTATTGTATGCCAAAACCTAAAAAAACCGCTGATTATCCTCTTTCCTCATGTGAGTTTCTTGTGCAAAGATGATATGAGCATTCATTCTATGGAATACTTAAAAAAAAAATTTTACCGCTTAATCGGATGGTTTAAACCATTTGTATTCCAAAAAACAAAATGAATAATATTATCCATAGAACTGGAATCGAGCATATGGTACATAAAGGGTTAACCAGAATGCAAATTCATGAACCTGGAAGAGGAAAAAAAAGGTTCCATGAGGAACCGGAAGTTACGACATTTTGGACATTTTAGTAGTTTCAAGTCAACCCATTTCAAAAAATTTAAACCAAAAATAAAAATAGAAGTACCCCCTCCCCACCCCCACCCACAAAAGCCAGGAAAAAAAGCCAAAAGACAGCCAAGGAATAATCTAATGCTAAATCTAACCCCATCTCTCCAGAAGGCAACCCAAAAGATAATTTTTTTTTTAAAAAAACACCTATAGTCAAAAAAGTAAAAAAGAAATTACCATAAATGTAAAAAAAACTACAATTGCAAACATAGAGTATCATCTTACTAATATTTCAAAAAAAAACAAGTGCCAATTCATATTGTTAGTTCTTTTCAAACACAAATGATTGAAAATAACGCACCAAAAAAAAAAGTAAGGTCATGGGGAAGAAGAAAATGAGGCGCCATCTTAAGATGCTTTTAAAAAAGCCAAATACTTCCCCAATAAAGTTTCAAAGAAAGAAAAATCAAACACCAAATCTACTACTTAATTACTTTCAGAAACAAAAAGATTAAAAGTAAAACAAACAGAATCACTAAAAGAAAAAGAAAACTTTTATCTAGAAATAAGAAAAATACCTACACTACAAACCAAAGGCGAAAGCCCTCAAATTATAAAAGTCTAGATCTGTAAACTAGTTATTAGCTTTTTTAAAAAAAAGCAAATAAGAACAAAGATTAAAAAAAACCAGTACATTAATTAGTCTGTAGCAGAGGAACGCTGATCGTCAAGAAGGCTTTGAGCTTCGCTTGGAGAATTAAACAGACGACAAGAGCTATCGGCAAGAACGATTCTGAAACGCGCTGGAAATAGCAAAGCTGGTTTAAGGCCCTTTCGATAAAATTCGGACATCTGTGGTTTAAAAGATATCCGTTCCCTTAGAACTTCAGGACTGAAATCCTTGACAAGGCAAAATTTGAAACTTTAAAATTCGATCATACCTTTCCGCTGGGCAGCTCGTATCAGATGACCTTTGATGTGAGCATAATGGAACGAAATTATCACGGGTCTTGGTTTGGATTCTCTGGGAGGTTTGGCCCGGAGAGTATGGTGTGCGGGATTGAACAATGGAGGGGCATCCAGCACTTCTGAACCAAACGATTTATTAAAAATTGAGAAAAGTATTCAGTAGGATCACCCTTCTCAACGTCTTCGGGAAGGACGATTATCCGCAGATTCTGTACCCGGGATCAATTTTTGAGGTCGATAACCTTGGATTTATAACGATCCAACAGTTGAGATGTCGAAGATAGATTTTTCCCCAAGGTTTCAATCCTTTGGTCTCTCTGCTGAGTGGCTTCCAGTTCTGAAATTCTTGCTTGTTGTTGTTCAATTTCACATCTAAACGATTTAATGCTACCTTCAGCCGTCTTTAAAACTCCTTCAAACACGGAGAATCTTTGGTTAAGTTTTCCCTCTAGAAGCGTCGACATTGTTTCAAAAGTTAATGGATTTAGATGATTTAGGATCACCATCTTGTTTTCTTCTGTTGCCATCGGAGTCTTTCCTGTTTTTAACTTCTCGTCCTCTGGTAAGCATTTCCAGCGAGTTAAAATCAAAGTTCAAAAATATAACTTTGGTATAAACCCTTTAGTGTTGGTATAAACAGAATAAATTAGGGTGGTTACGGGTAAAAGAAGTAAAGGGAGTGGAGCAAAGCCAAAATGTACCTCACGCCATGAGCGCCTCCTGGAGAGTCCAGGAAGCCTTGTTTCAATTACCTAAAAGTTTGGTTAGGCTGCATTTAGAGTATTGACTATGATTCTAACTGTGACATTACAGGAAGGACGTGGGGGCTTTGAAGCAGATGCAGAAGAGGTTCACTAGGATGTTGCCTGGTTTAAAAAGTATTAGTTTTAAGGAGAGGTTGGACAAACTTAGGTTGTTTTCTCTGGAATATCGGAGGATAGGACGTGACCCGGTTGACTATACAAAATATGAGAGGCTTAGATAGGTAGTCAAAAATCTATTCCCAGAGTGGAAATGTCAAATACTAGAATCAGAATTCAGGATTAATATCCTCAACCACTACCTCTGCAAGCTTGTTCTTTATACTGCAAAATCAAGTTTATTATAGAGTTCTAGATCTGCCTGCACCTGAATCATAGCCGTCTATACTCCTACTATCCATGTACTTACCTAAGCTTCTATTAAGTGCATCCACCACCTCCGCTGGCAGCTTGCTAAAATCTCTGACTACCCTCTATGAAGAAGCTCCTCCTCATATTCCCATTAAACATTTCACCTTTCACCCTTAACCCATGACCTCTAGTTCTACTGTCACCCAATCTCAGTGGGAAAGGCCTGCTTGCATTTACTCTATTTATACCCCTCATCATTTTGCATACCTTCATTCTCCTGCACTGGAGGGAATGAAGTCCTAACCTGTTCACTCTTAGTCTATAGCAAAGGTCCTCAGGTCCCAGCAACATCACTACTATACATCATGAAATTTGTTGTTCTGTGCCAGCATTACAGTACATTAAAAAATAATATGTCACAACAAATTAATAAATAGTGCAAAAGAACAGTGTTCAGAGGTCGTTTAGAAATCTGATGACATGGGAAGAAACTATTCCTAAAGTATTGAGTGTGGGTCTTCAGGCTCCTATACCTCCTTAATACAAAATACTCTGCAGATGCTGGGGTCAGAGTAACACTCACAACATGCTGGAGGAACTCAGCAGGTCAGGCAGCATCTGTGGAAACAATGAGTCGACGTTTCCACGGATGCTGCCTGACCTGCTAAGTTCCTCCAGCATATTGTGAGTGTTCCTATACCTCCCTCCTCCCTGATGGTGGTAATAAGAAGAGGCCATGTCCCGGATGGTGAGGGTTCTTAATGATGGACATTGCGTTCTTGAGACACTGCCATTTGAAGGTGCCCTTGATAGGGGTGGGCAGGAGGGAGGCTTGTGCCCAGGATGGATCTGGCTGGGTGTATAATCCTCTAAAGCCCCTTTGGATCTTGTGCATCGGAGCCTGCATACCAGGCAGTGATGCAACCAGTCAGAATGCTCTCCAAGGTACATTTGTAGACATTTGCTTGACTCTTTGGTTATATATAACATTTCCTTAAATTTCTATAATGAAGTGTAGCCACTGGCATGCCTTTTTCATGATTGCATCAGTACTTTGGGCCCAGGATAGACCTCTGAGATGTTGATGAGCAGGAACTTAGAGTTACTCACATTTCCTCTGCTGACCCCTCAATGTGGACTGAGATGTGTCTTCCAACTTCCCCTATCTGAAGTCCATAATCAATTTCTTGGTCTTGCAACACAACTCAACCAACCAATCTGTGTCACTCCTGTACACCACCTCATCGATATCTGAGTTCCTGCCAACAACAGTGGCGTCATCAACAAATTCATAGATGATATTTGAGCTGTGCCTAGTCCCACAGTCATGAGTAGAGCAGTGGACTTAGCACATAATCTTGATTGTCAGTAAGTAAATATTATTCCCGATCCACACTGACTCTGGTATCTGGATGAGAAAATCAAGAATCCAGGGGGAGGTACAGAAGCCAAGATTGTGAAATTTATTGGTTAATATTGTGGGGAGGATGGTGTTGAATGCCGCAGTGGATAATCAACAGCCTAATGTATGCTTAGCTGGTGTAAGGCCGAGTGGAGAGCCAGTGAGATTGTGTCCAATGTGAGCCTGTTGTGGCAGTAGGCATATTGCACAGATCCAAGTCTTTGTTCAGGCAGGAATTAATTCTAGCCATGACATACCTCTCAAAGCATTTCATCACAGTAGATGTGAGTCTATTTGGTAGTAGTCATTGAGGCAGCTCACCCTGATTTAAGGTTAGGGAGGGAAGTTTAACAGAGATTTGCAAAGTGAGGTTTCTTGCATAGATTGGTAGGTGTGTTGAAAGCGGTGCCGGGGAAGTTATGTAAGCAGATAGAAAGGCAGTGTTAAAGAGCCACGTAGATAGGCACATGAGCAGCTGTAGGATTAAAGACTCGTGCAATGCCTTGGATACAGAAATCTAGGTTTGTTGTTTTGTGGTATTACTGAATGAGTGTTCAGATGATCCATTAACTTAAGGCCCTGATTGTTCTCTCATATTAATGTCAAAAGATCAGGTGGCACTGTTCTGAAGGGGTATCAAAACAAAAGTCCATTGGGGGAAGTTTTTTGTACAGGGTGATTTGCGCAAAATCACTGGCTGATAAGAGAAGGTGATAGAATCAGATGTAGTCACTGTGTTTGAAAGACATGTATTCACAAGGAAGAGTGGGTTAAGATACAAAAGGATAAAAATGTGGGCAGAAGAAACTATGGTTTATGAGTCTCGTATTCTATGCAAGTTATTACTCAGTATCTAAGCCATCACCGTGAAAAAAGAATCAGATGATCAATATCATATAGGTTTGCTGTGTGCAAGTTTAGTGCGGTTTTTCTTTAAGTTGCATAGTGACTATACTTCAAATCAGCTTTGGCATTTTCATTCCTAGTTCATTGAGTCATTTTGGCTTAATATAGTAAGTTTCATAATTACACACATTTTGCTAGCCTACTCTTGTTTGTTGCAGTGTTTTGTGTTTTCATGGAAAAAATATTGCCAATCAGAGAGCACTTCATTTTCTCTGACTTTGCTGGAATGCATACTTAAGGATTTATGCTCCTACTGACTGTAATCTATTTACAAGATTTAATGCAGTCTTGCACAATGTCATTCAATCAGATAGTTTACAAATAAACAAATTCTGTTTATGTTAAGGCATGAATTCAAATACTACTGGTAACCTTTATGCTGGTACTTTGAAAACATTTTTGAGTGAAGCCCAATCACTGACCTGGAAAGATCAGATAGTTAACAACAGGAATTCTGCAGATGCTGGAAATTCACGCAACACACATCAAAGTTACTGGTGAACGCAGCAGGCCAGGCAGCATCTCTAGGAAGCGGTACAGTCGACGTTTCAGGCTGAGACCCTTCGTCAGGACGAAGGGTCTCAGCCTGAAATGTTGACTGTACCTCTTCCTAGAGATGCTGCCTGGCCTGCTAAGACCAGATAGTTTGTAGTTTGGAAAGTCAGTACTAATTTCTGCAGGTATCTTGAAATCTGTTCCTCTAGTTAAAAGACATATCACTGACTTGGAAAGATTTGACATTTTGGATCTTGAAAAAAAAGAATGTTATGCTTAACCTCAAAATGTAAAAATGTCATAGTGAATTAATCAGCCTCAGAGGCATGGAGTTACATTACTCAGTGATTACTCACAGCGATATGCATTTCCCACTCAGCCATATGATTAAAGGTTTTCTAATGTTTCTAGAACAGCTTTTACAGTGTCAGAATGTCTCAAAGTGCTTTACAATCAATGAAAGGTGCTATAAGTAGGAAGTGCAGCTTGCCGATTTAAACCAAAATAAAATTACCAGGCAATTTTGCTATAGCCAGGATACCAATGGCACATCCTTTGTTTGAATAGCATCAGGCAGTTTTTAGTTTAATGATACCTCTAAAAGATATCCTCCAGGTGGATAGCTGTCTGTATTCTATCGGCTTGCCATTCTTGAATTTGTATTCAACTCTTTAGAGATGGGACTTGAATGCTATCTTTGATGCCATCACTCTACTCTGTCAGTGTTGGAAGTGAAGCAATTAGGAACTGGGAAGAAAGGAAAAGGTTGTGCAAGAAGTTGTTCTCCAGACTGTGGAGAGCCAAATAAGCAAAGCAGAGTTGAATGCATACAGTACAGAAACAGACCCTTCAGCCCACTGTGTTCATCAAGTTCCTACCTGTATCATTCCCAATTTCCGGATCTCAGACCCTAGCTTCTGTGCCATGACATTTCAAATGCTTAACAAATATTTATTGCATGTTGTGAGACTACCTGCTCTCGCCATCCTCTCAGATACTGTGTTTCAAATTTAAACTGCTCTTTGGTTTAAAAAAATCATTCTGCACAATCCTTCTCTAAATTTCCTAACCTCGTACCTGAAACCTAAGGACCCCTCTGTCATAAAGAGATATTTCTCAATATCTGCCCTGTGTACGCCATGTAATTTTGTACGCCTAAAGCACGTCACCCCCTCAGGTTTTCTGTTCCAAAGAGAATAAATTACAAACTTAGTTTATCAGGTCTTTCTCCATAGCCCAAAAATACTCCATTCCAGACAGTATCCTGGTGAGTCGCATCTGCACCCTTTTTATTGTGTGGCCATCAGATTACTCCAGCATGGCCTCCTTAATGTTTTATTCTCTTGTGCTCTGTCCCTCAGTTTGTATCTTGTTTGCCACCTTTAACTATTTTAACCGCTGTTGCATTCAGGGATCCTTGGGCATGTACACTAGGTGCCTCTGGTAGTCAAGACTTTCTTGGATCCTACCATTTGTGGTGTATATCCTAGTCTAATTACTTCTCTAAAAGTACATCACCTCTCATTTTGTCAGAATTAAATTCTATTTGTCATTACTTTGTCCATCTCACCAGCTCATTAATATTTTGTAGTCAAACTCTTTACTATCTACATCAGCAATTTTTATGTTCACCATTACTACACAGTTACTAATCAGAGTCCTGAAGCAAGGTATCAACCTGATGTCGACAGTCCCTTCGCTCCCATAGATGGTGCTGGACCCCCAAGTTCATCCAGCAGGTCTGTATTGGAGACACATATGTAGTCTCTTGGGTCTCCAGTTTACTATTCATGCCTCCTATATTCACATCAGGTGATTGAGCTATGCACTCAGTGGCCATTTTATTAGGTTTGGGTATGGTCTTCTGCTGCTGTAGCCCATCCATTTCAAGGTTCAATGTTTTGTGCATTCAGAGATGATCTGCACATCACTGTTGTAATGCATTTTTATTTGAGTTGCTGTCATCTTCCTCTTAGCTTGAACCAGTCTGGCTATTCTCCCCTCACCTCTCATTAACAAAGTGATTGTGTCCACAAGACTGCCACTGTCTTTTGTTTTTTGCACTATTCTCTGTATACTCGAGACTGTTGTGGTGAAAATCCCAGGAGTCAGTAGTTTCTGAGATACTCAAACCACTGCATCTGGCACCAACAGTCATTCCACAGTCAAAATCACTGAGGTCACATTTCTTCCCCATTCTGATGTTTAGTGTGAACAACAGTTGAACCTTTTCACCATGTCTGCATACATTTATTTATTAGGTTGCTTCCGCATGATTTGCTGATTAGATTTGTGCATTAACTAGCAGGTGTAGCAGTGTACCTAATAAAGTGACCACCGAATGTATAAGCAACTATTTTCCATAACAAAAATAACCCTTGACCATCACACTCTGCTTCTTATCACCAAGTGAACTTTGGATTCAATTTGCACTATTACCCTGGATCCTTTGGGCTCCTGCTATTCAAGCCAGTATCCTTAGGTCTTCAAATTGAAATCTATGTGGACTACAATAACTGCACTGCAATTATCAATTTATTTAGCCACCTCCTCAAAAATTAAGTCACTTTGGTCTGACAGGATCTCCCACAACTAAAGCCAAGCTGTCTATTTGATTAATCCCTGCTTCCAAATGCAGATTAATCCTAATTAGTAATGCACTTGCCAGTGTTGTTAGATGACCCCCTCCCCCCACTCAACCTATAATTATCTGGCTTATCCCTGTTTTCCTTCTCAAATAAAGATTCAGTCACAGCTTAGTTGTACTTCAGTCATATAACACATCTTCTGAGGCCAGAGAAGATATGATAATTTTCATCAAGAGTCCCAACAGTCTCCAGCTGTGCCTCCCATGGCATCCTGCAATGCATTTCATCAGCACCTGAGGATTAATTTCCCTTTAACTCTGGTGTGACAGATAATGCATCCTCCTTCTGAGTAATAACATGTCTAGAATTTCAACATCCCCATTCAACCTTTGGCCCTCTAAATTCTCCTTCACGGTGAATAAAGACGAGTAGTGTCTACTTAGACGATGTGTGCATCCTCTAGCTCCGTGCACAGGTAGTCCCTCTGATCCCGAATAGGCCCTACTTTTTCCATGGTTACTTTCTTGGTCTGAATGTGCATGAAATATCTTGGGACTTTCCGTAGTCTTCTCTATCAGTGCTATTTCATGCTCCACTTCACTTCCTTCGTTGCTCCGGCACTTTCTATATCCCATAGGCTTCCCTTGTTTTCTGTTCTTTGCACATGCCTCATGCTTTCTTTTCATTTACCTTATCCAGCCCTTGATACCCTTGGTTCTTTGGACTTGTTGGTCCCAGAACCCCAACAAGTTCTAAGCAAATTTTAGCAACAAACTCTTTTCCAGTTGATATGAAACAAGATTTGATCCAGAACAGTTTTGAAATTTAAGATAAGGGGCATCACTTCACCTAATTGGGGTTCTGGGACTTTTCATCCTCATTGTAAACCCTCTCTGAAATTAACTACTCTTCATTCACTTTCGCCAGCTCCTGTCTTATCATCATTGAAATTAGCTTCTGCCATTTTGAGCCCTAGTTTCTTGTCCATTTTTCTCTGTCTCACAACAATCTTAAAATTTATAATCATTATCTGTGGAATATTCTCAAGCTGACGTTCCCTTCACTTTCTTGGCTGCATTCCAATTAGATGAAATCTTGTTTCATATCAATTTCAAAAGAGTTTGTTGCTGAAGTTTGCTTGGAACTTGTTGGTGTTCTGAGACCAACAATGTACATTGAACAATGAATTTTGTGTCTTGTAACGCATGGGAGTGAGTCCAATATTGCTATTCAATTTTCTCAGTTCCTCTGTCTCTGTGTCAGCTGATCACAGGATGAGATTTTCTATTCTGGAACATCTGAGTTGTCCTCCTTTTTCAAAGAACGGGATTTCCCTTCCACCACCTTCAAAGTTGCTGTCATGTATTTCCTCACCATTTCCCACACATCTGCCCACACCCCATTGTCCTACAGCAATAACAGGGATAAAGTTCCCCTTGTTCTTGCCTACCACCCCACAGCATCATTTTCCATAATGTCAGCCATCTACAACAGGATCCTACCACTAAGCACTCTCTGCTTTGTGGCGGTATGGCTCTCTCTGATTCCCTTGTCCACTCATCCACCTCACTTATCTCCTTCCTGGCACCGATCCCTGCAAGAATGTCAAGTGCTCCAAAACCTCCTCCCTCATCGCCATTCAGGACCTCAAATAGTCCTTCCAGGTGAGGCGACACTTCACTTGGGAGTCTGTTGGGGTCATCTGTTGTATGTGATGCTCTCGGTGCAGCCTCTACGTCTGTGAAACTCAACGTAGATTGGGAACCGCTTCATGAGCATCTTTGCTCCATCTGCCGGCAAAAGGCAGGATCTCCTAGTGACCACCCATTTCAATTTGACTTTCCATTCCCATTTTGACATGTCTGTCCATGGCCTCCTCTACAGCCGTGAGGAAGCCATATTTAGTTTGGTGATAATTATTAAATGGAATAGAGATAATTTATCAATGACATCATGTCAGTAAAAGCTTTATATTCTCCCTTATCAAATATTAAACTATGAATATGTGCATATGTGTTAATTATAAATGTCTGGTTTACCTCGTGTGTCATTGTGCAATCGTATTACATCAGTTAGAAGCAGAATTGGCAAATAATATATTTCAGCTTCCTGGGCGATTTCTCACATTTAATCAGAATCAGGTTTAGAATCGCTGGCATATGTTGTGAAATTTGTTAACATTGCGGCAGCAGTACAATGCAATACATGATACTGAGAAAAAACTAAATTACAATAGTTGTATATACATTTATGAAATAGTTAAGTTAAAATAAGTAGTGCAAAAACAGAAATAAAAACAAATAGTGGGTTCACTGCCCATTTAGAAATTGGATGGCAGAGGAGAAGAAGCTGTTCCTGAATCACTGAGTGTGTGCCTTCAGGCTTCTGTACCTCCTTCCTGATGATAACAATGAGAAGAGGGCATGTTCTGAGTGGTGGGGGTCCTTATGATGGATGCCACCTTCTTGAGGCATCGCTCCTTGAAGATATTTTGGATACCACAGAGGTTAGTACCCATGATGGAGCTGACTAATTTTACAGGTTTCTGTAACTTACCTTGATCTCGTGCAGTGCTCCCTTTCCACATACCAGATTGTGATGCAACCACTCAGAATGCTCTCCATGGTGCGTCTGAAGAGTTTTTGAGTGTTTTAGGTGACAAACCAAATCTGCTCAAATGTGTTATGAAATATAGCTGCTGTCTTGCCTTCTTTATAGCTGCATCGATATGTTGGGACCAAGTTAGATCCTCAGAGATATTTGCAGTCACGAACTTGAAATTGCTCACTCATTTATGATCAGTTATTAATGAATTGTAATTACCAGTAATGAAAAAAATTAATCTGTGAGTGTGAGGTTAGTTGTATTTACAAATTTTAAAAATCACAACTTCTCATCTAATTAATGTGTATTACCTTTTATACAAGTTGGATATGATCTAATTAATGTGTATTACCTTTTATACAAGTTGACTGACTCTTCACTGTGAGGGGTCTTGTATGGATACAAGAATACAGCACAGGAACAGGCCCTGAATTAATTAATGTGCCAAATTAATCTAATGACACCTAATTAAGCTAATCTCGTCTGCCTGCACATAGTCCATATCACTGCATTCTCTGCATCTTCTTGTACCTATCTAAGAGCCTATTAAATGCCTCTTTTGTATCTGCCTCCACCACCACCCATGGCAGCATATTCCAGGCACCCACTATTCTTTGTTTAAAAAAAGACCTGCTCTGCACATCTCGTTTGAACTTGCTCCCTCTCACTAAAAATGAATGCCTTTTACTATTAGACATGTCAACCCTGGGGAAAAGATCTTGGCTATTTACTCTATGCCATTCATCATTTTATGCACTACCTCTAGGTATCCCATTAGCCATCACCACTTCAGAGAAAACAACCCCAGATTATCCAACTTTACCTTATAGCATACACCCTCTAATTCAGGCAGCATCCTGGTATCCCTCTCCAAAGCCTCCACATCATTTCTATAATGGGGTGACCAGAATCAATTGCAATACTCTAGATGCAGCCTAACCGGAGTAACATAATGTCCTGACTCATGAACTCAGTGCCTCAATCAAAATAGATTAAAAACAAAAACACTCCATCTGCTTGTGTGGTTATTTTCAGGGAGATATGGATTTGGATCCCAAAATTCTTCTATCCTTCATCCTGTTAACAGTCCTGCCATTAACAGTGTCCTGTCCCCTTGCATTTGATTTCCCAAAGTTCAACACCTCACATTTGTCCAAATTAAACTCCATCTGCCATTTCTCAGCCCATATGTGCAATTAGGTGCATATCTCACACATCTGATAATCTATTGTGTCTACATTTGTAAAGCTGGGTCTATACTTATAAGTTTGCTTATATTAATCAGATTTACTGGAAAGGTTATCAGAAATTGATTTGTCATCACTGGCTCATAGGTCATGAAATTTGTTACTTTGCGTGTGGCAGCTGTACAGTGCCAAAATATGAAATACCAAAACAGAAGGAATAAACAGGTAAGACAATCACAAAAAAGAGAAAATCTGCAGATGCTGGAAATCCAAGCAACACACACAAAATGCTGAAGGAACTCAGCAGGCCAAGAAGCATCTATGGAAAAGAGTACAGTTAACCTTTCAAGCCATTCAGAAATGCTGGAGGAACTCAGCAGGCTAGGAAACATCTATGGAAAAGAGTACAGTTGACGTTTCAGGCCATTCAGAAATCTGGTATCTGAGAGAAGGAAATTGTTCCTGAATTACTGAGTGGGGCTTTCTGTACCTTCCCCATTCTGATGTTTGGTCTAAACAGCAATTGAACTTCTTGTCCATGTCTGCATGCTTTTATGCATTGAGTTGCTACCACATGATTGGCTGATTAGGTGTTTGCATTGACAAGCAAGTGTAGCTGATAAAGCGGCCACTAGGTATACCGTGTGTAAAAGTATTCAGACCCCCCCCCCGCAACCCTTTGTTCACATAAATGAGTATTACATTGTGATCAGTTTGACTGAGAACCTTTATTTGTAAATCACAAGCTCCTTTTTCACAGTAAAGCCCCAAAAAGCAGGGAAAATTGTAAAGCATGAAATGTCAACAGTTCAAAAATTCATCCCCCTTTTGCTCAGTACTCAGGCGAAGCACCTCTCTCAGCTATTACAGCCAGTCTTTTTGGATAAGTCTCTTTTAGCTTTACACAACGTGATGGAGCAAGATTTACGCATTACTCTTTGCAAAATTGCTCAAGCAATTTGGTTATTTGGGGAGTGGCAGTGAACAGCAATCTTGCCAGAGATGTTCAATTGGGGTGGGAAGGCAGGACTCTGACTGGGCTTCTCAAGGATATTGATTTTCTTCATTTGAAGCCATTACATGGTTACTCTGGTAATGTGTTTTGGGTCATTGTCCTGCTGAAAGATAAACTTGCTCCCCAGTTTAAGCTTTCTGGCAGAGGCTAGCAGGTTTTTATCCTGGATCTCTGTATTTAGCAGCATTCATCTTCCTATCAATCCTGACTAGATTTCCAGTCTCTGCTATTGAAAAGCATCCCCATAGCATGATACTACCTCCACTATATTTTATGATAGGGGTGGTGTTACCTGGCTAATGTGCAGTATTAGATTTACGCCACATGTACCACTTAGTGTTGAGGCCAAGAAGTTCTACTTTAGTTTCATCTGATCACAAGACGTTCTTCCACATCTTTATCTTCAAAGTGACACGTTGCAAAATCTTTACGGGCAAGGATATGCTTTTTATTTAGCCAGGGCTTCTTCCTCGCCACTCTTCATAAATATCCTTTATGTGCAAGGCCGTAGAGATTGTGGAACTATGAACTTCATTTTCAGTGGCAACCTCTGACTTCTGCAGCTCTCTGAGTGACTGTGGGCGTCACAGTAGCCTCTCCTACAAGTGCAATTCTTCTCTTAGTTTTGGGAGGCGGGGGGTGTGCCCTGAACTATTCAGTGTGGCTGTGAGTTCATATTTTTTCCACTTTTTCATAATGGACTGCTCTGAACTGCAAGGTTGTTCAGTGCCTTTGAGATGGTCTTGGACCCTTCCCCAGATTTGGGCTTCACTGTTATCATTTCCCTGACTTGTCTTGAATGCTCTTTTGTATTCATTTTGGTTTGGTCTGTTGAAAATCTACCATACTGTTGGACCTTACAGAGAGAGGAGATATTTATTCTTATAAATTCATTGAAAACAGGTGATCTTCCAATTTTCTACATCAACAAATGGGGTGAGTTGGTAAGGTAGTGCAGTATATATTGCACCTGAGGAAAGTTAGCGTATTTGCAAAGGGGATGAATATTTCTTCAGTCTCACAATTTTGGATTTTAATTTTTATTAAATTGTTGACACATTTTAGAATTTTTCTTTTGATTTTGTATGATGCACAATGTTTTGTAGATTAGTTCAAAAATATTACTTCAATATGTTTCAAATTTAGAAAATGAAACAGTAAAATGTGCAAATAGTTGTGGGGCTGAATACATTTTCAATGCACTGTATAACTTCTTGTAATTGTGGCATAAATGGTAGATAGGCAATGGTAGTAGTTCCTATGGTAAAATGTTTTTCCAGTTTTCAAATTTAACTCACGAAAGAAGCTGAAATAATGTATTAATTCCTCAACTTCAATCATGTTAAATTAAATCACCAATTAAATATGTTGATAACCTAACTAGATAATTGTTATGTAGAGTATAATCTGGCAAATGCTGAATGGTGTTTCATGTGGTTTCCACAAACTCTAGAAACAGAGCAGGATTAGGCATTTGGACATTCAGGCCTGTTCCGCCATTCGATCATGGTGGATTTTATTTTCCTTCTTAACCCCATTCACCTGCCTTGTCCCCATAACCTTGACACCCTCACTAATTAAGAACCTGTCAACGTCTGTTTTAAATCTACCCAATGACTTGGTCTCCACAGCCACTTGTAGCAATAAATTCCATAGATTCACCACCCTCTGGCTAAACAAATTCTTCCTCATTTCTGTTCTGAAGGGATATCCTTGTATTCTGAGGTTGTACCCTCTGGTCCTTGACTCTTGCCCCCACTATAAGAAACACCCTCAACATATCCACTCTGTCTGGGCTTTTCAATATTGAATAGGTTTCATTGAGAACCCCCTCATGAGTACAGGCCCAGAGCCATCAAATGCCCCTCATACATTAACCCTTTCATTCTCAGGATCATTCTTGTGAACCTCTCCAATGCCAGCACATCCTTTCTTAGAGAAAGGGCCCAAAACTGCACACAATACTCAAGTGCGGGCTGAGCAATGCCTTAAAGTGTTATTCCTCCTACATTCCAAAGTCATATTTGTTAGTAAGTTAATTGATCACATGGGTGTAATTAGGCAGCGCAGGTTCTTTGGGCCAGAAGGACCTACTACTGTGCTGTATCTCTAAATAAAATAGCCAATAATATTCACAAAGCAAACTAGAGAATCGGAAAATCTGAAACTAAAATCTAAAATTCTGGAAACCCTCAGCAGGCCCGACAACGTTAGTGGGAAGTAAAGTAGCAATAGCATTTTGAGCTTGACCTTTAGTGAAAATTGGGAAAGAAAGAAGTTGCAGAGAGGATGAGGGTGCTGTGACACTGAATAAGCCACTGGAGCCTGAAGCTGATAGAAGTAAAAGGTTTTTCTTCAACAATGACAAGCAGGCATTCTGGAGGAGACCTGGAGGAAAACTGCCTCCTGGGAGAAACAAGGTAGGTCTCTCTGAACACAAAGTACCTTGCATTTTTATACTCTTAAGAAGAAAGATAACAACAGGTGATTGAATACAAATTAGTAGCAGTGTTGGCATTGTTTCATTCAGCATTTTGAACCTAACAAATGGTCGCATTGAATTACACATTTACAATGGGAGCACGTTGTAACTGACAGGATGTCCCTGAATATTCAGACACTTTCTCTGGGACAAAGTAATCTCACATAGATGGTCTAAAATCTTCTGACTGTGGAAATCCCTGACTCCCAAAATTAGCATTATGAAGGCTGATTCTCTGGATACCAAAACATCCCAATTCATGACAGAAGGAGCAAATGTCCCATGAGTGTGTTTCATGTGCTAAGTGACAAAATGCATGTGGTCTGCAATCTTCCTTGATCTTTGTCACTATGTTGATAAATAATTTAGCTACATATGTTTGATCCTGTTTTGATGTAATTCCTTTAAGATTTGTCTCATGTTTGGCTGTTCATGTGAGAACATCTCATGGTCATAAATACAAAAGATTTTGCAGATGACGGAAATGCAGAGCAACACACAAAATGACGACAAAGTCAGTAGGTCAGGCAACATCTGTGGAAATTAATAAATGGGACTTCTCGGGCCGATACCCTTCTTCAGAACTAGAAAGGAAGGGGAAGGTGTCACAATAGAAACATGAGGGTGGGGAAGAAGGACTAGCTAGAAGGTGATAATTTGAAAACTGGTGGGTGGGAAAGACAAAGGGCTAGAGAAGAAGGAAACTGATAGGACAGGAGAGTGGACCATGGGAGAATGGGAAGGAGGAGAGGTGATAGACAGGTGAGGAGAAAAGGTAAGAGCCCAGAGTGGGGAATAGAAGAAGGTAAGGGGAAGGGAAAAAAAGAAACCCTGAAGAAGTAATCAATGTTCATGCTATCAGGTTGGAGGCTACCCAGACATAAGGTGTTGCTCTTCCACCCTGAAAGTGACCACATTGTGGCAGAAGAGCAGGCCATAGATTGATATGTTGGAATGGGAATGGAGATAGGAAATTGGCCAATGAGAAATTCTGCTTTAGGCAGATAGAGTGTAGGTGTTCAACAAAGCGGCCTCCCCAGTCTACATTGGATCCCACCAATGTAGAGGAGGATGCATCAGGAACTCTAGATACAATAGACAACCCCAGCAGATTTGGTGAAGTGTTGCCTCACCTGGTAAGACTGTTTGGGGCCCTGAATGGGGGGAAGGGAGGAGATAAATGGGCAGGTGTAGCATTTCTGTCACTTGCAGGGATATGTGCCAGGAGGGAGATAGTGGGGAGGGACGAATGGACAAGGGAATCACTGAGGGAGTGATCCCTGCGGAATGCGGAGAGTGGGGGATGTGGTAAAGATTGCATGAACATGTCAGTTCACAAGCTGCATCTGCTGTGCATCAGCCCTCTGCTGTGGGCTGGTAACTGCTCTGTAGACAGTACTGTTTATTTACACAGCTATTCTTTAAATTTCAATACTCATTTCTGCTTGTAGTTCACATTTAACAGTTTTTCATTAGTATTAATGCCTACTATTCACATAATTCCTCTGTGGATGTTTTGCGCCTTGCAATCCTTAACCAATAGGAATGAGGGAATAAATGAGAGAAAATCAGCAGATGCTGGAAATCCAAAGCAACACACACAAAATACTGGAGGAACTTAGCAGGCCAGGCAGTATCTATTGAAAAGAGTACAGTTGATATATTGGGCCAAGTCCATCCTGCTGAAGAGTCTTGGCCCGAAACGTTGACTGTACTCTTTTCCTCAGATGCTGCCTGGCCTGCTGAGTTCCTCCTGATTCTGTAGACAGACGGAATACCTATGTTATAGGCCCTGGATAAGTTGTTAATGAAGTCATTCAGTTGATAGATTAACAACGGAAAGAGAATGATAGGAGGAAGACAGAGAGCTACAAATTGCTGAGAGAGCAAATGCAAGGCAATGTAAAAGCTGCAAAATGCAAAGGTGTAGATGTGTGGCAGGTCAGGCAGTACTGATGGAGAGAGAATAACTGAGGCCGCATCACAGACCAAGAATCAACAGGAAACAAAGCAGCCCACAATTATTGAATTTAAAATTAAGTCCTTCCAGGCTAGATTTTTATTTTAATGAACAACTTTTCATCTCCTACCTCTATCACAGTGGTCCCCAACCACCAGGCTGCAAGGAAACGACATGATTTGGCGATATGAGTCAGTTGCACCTTTCCTCATTCCCTGTCACACCCACTGTTGAACTTGAACACATGCGAGGTCATTACGCACGCGTCATCCATGTCAACGCGGGAAGATCAACTCCTCGAGCTTGCAGATGACGGTGGGCTGAAAAGAATGTTTGACGTAACATCTCTGCCGGCATTCTGGATCAAAGTCAAGGCTAAATATCCTGAGATAGCCACGGAAGCACTGAAAACGTTGCTTCCATTTCCAACGTATCTCTGTGAAGCGGGGTTTTCTGCAATGAATGCAACGAAAACTAAATTGCAGAATAGACTGGACATAAGGAACCCCCTTTGAGTATCGCTGTCTCCCATCACCCCTCGATAGGACCATCTTGTTGCAGGAAAACAAGCCCAGGGCTCTCCCACTGATTCAGCGATATTGGTGTATTGCAATGATTTTATATGTTCATACGAGGAAAATATGTGCTATGTGTTTAATATTAAATTCGTTAGGTAAACCTTTTTAGAAACAAAATTAAGTGTATTAGCCTCTTATAAGTGACTTATCACCTATATTCCAGTCCTGATTAACACCCCCCTACCCCCCCCCACCACTAGGGTTGCCAACTGTCCCGTATTAGCCGGGACATCCTGTATATTGGGCTAAATTGGTTTGTCAAATACGGGACCACCCTTGTCCCGTATTTTCCCCGCTAAGGTAGAGTGTTCCTTTGAAACCTTTCATGTGGAAATGGCGTGAAGCAAAGAAGCAATTCCCATTAGTTTATATGGGAAAAATTTTTGAGCGTTTCCAGGCCCAACAAATAATCTACCAAGTTACACCAAATAACACATAAACCTAAAATAACACTACCATGTAGTAAAAGCAGGAATGATATGATAAATACACAGCCTATATGAAATAGAAATAATGTATGTACAGTGTAGTTTCACTGAACAGAATCGCCAAAACCGATTTGTAGAAAAAAATCAGCACATACATGCATGCACACGGCATGTATCACATGCGCACACAGGTGCCTGTGCAAGGCTTCATGGTCATGGTAGTCTTCCTTGGGATAAACGCAGTGAGAAAGTTGGCAACCCTACCCCGCCCCCCCCCCCCACCCGGGGTGGGCCAATCCACAAGAATATTGTCAATATTAAACCGGTCCACGGTGCAAAAAAGGTTGGGGACCCCTGCTCTGTCGTCACTGGAGCAGTCACAGGGGCAGTACATAGTCTTAATAATCAAACACTGTCTTGAAAGAGCACCCTGCAGATTAACTATCGTGCTACTGAGGAAATGAATACTGAATGCTTATGATTATGTATTGAAGAACTATATCTCCCTTGGAGTAAACACACATTGAAATATGGGTCTTCCCTAGGCCGACATATGGATACCCTGTGCGTACATATTTGGCAGACGGACGGGGATGGATTTGCCAGCTGCTGTGGGGCTGCTGGCATCTTGTGCCTGATGCCCCAAAACAGAGCATTTTGAAACACACCATCTCTCGCTACATTCCCCCTCCCCAATAAGTCGCAACAATAGGGGTGTGTGACTAGGCCAAGCCAAGCAGAGTTGGAGACTGAGCGGACTCACTCGGTGAGTTAGTAAGGCCAGTTAGCACCCACTCATCCCACACCTTCTCACTCTCCTGTCTTAGCCATTTGTAAACCTTTTATTGTTAATTTCTGACTTGTGAACAGTTCTCAAGACAGAACTCTGTTGAGACCTGGGGATTGTCTGTAGGTGCCACCGTTCTGTGAGATGTACTATTCAGGGTGTGTGACACACAAGTTAGAAATATTGAAACATAGAAAACCTACAACACAATACAGGCCCTTTGGCCCACAAAGTTGTGCCGAACATGTCCCTACCTTAGAAATTACTAGGCTTACCCATAGCCCTCGATTTTTCTAAGCTCCATGTACCTATCCAAAAGTCTCTTAAAAGACTCTATCGTATCCGCCTCCACCACCGTTCCCAGCAGCCCATTCCACGCACTCACCACTCTTTGCGTAACAAAAAACTTAACCCTGATATTCCCCTGTACCCATTCCCCAGCACCTTAAACCTGTGTCCTCTTGTGGCAACCATTTCAGCCCTAGGAAAAAGCTTCTGACTATCCACACGATCAATGCCTCTCATCATCTTGTACACCTCTTCTCAGGTCACCTCTCATCCTCCGTCGCTCCAAGGAGAAAAGGCCCAGTTCACTCAACCTACTCTCATAAGGCATGCTCCCCAATCCAGGCTACATACTTGTAAATCTCCTCTGCACTCTTTCTATGGTTTCCACATCCTTCCTGTAGTGAGGCGACCAGAACTGAGCACAGTACTCCAAGTGGGGTCTGACCAGGGTCCTGTATAACTGCAACATTACCTCTCAGCTCCTGATTCAATACAGTTCTATTAGCAAGCTTCATGTCAGGTTCGGTGCAGGTAGATATATTCATTACATTTGAGGGAAAAGGTATTATATTATTTCTTCAATCCTCTGAGTAATTTTTAATTCTTTTTCAGCTTTTTAAAGGAGTGCAAAGATGTGGAGCTTTCATTCAGTGATTTGACAGTGAAGACTGATTATTTTAAAGGGACCAAGAAGGGAACTCTGTATTTGACTCCATACAGGGTAAGTGCTTATAACGGAATTATTCCATTCCTGTGCTCAAGATGTTGGTCTGACCACAATTTATTTCACAAGAGTAACTTATTAGAATTCTCAAATGTCAGTGATGCAGTTGGTATCTTCATTGTTTACCAGGAGTAAAGAAATATAAACAGAACTCGCACATTTCCTTTTCTAAGTAATATGCCCTTTAAAATATCTTGAGATGTTCCAAAGATTTGCTGTCTTTTGAATGGAGAAGCATCTTTTCATCTCAGTCCTGAAAGACCACCTTCTTATTTTGGGACAATGACCTCTCATTGTAGACACCCCAACTAGGGAAAATCTATTCTCTAAACCAGGGGCTCTCAACCTCTATCCTTAATTGAGGGGTCCGTGGATCCCAGATTGGGACCCCCTGCTCTAAACCTACCCTGTAAGAAATGTGTATTTTCCAATGAGTTAACCTTCTTTCCTTCTAAGCTTCAGAGAGCAGAGACCCAGTCTGCTTATTCTTTCCTCACTGAACATTTCACCTGTTCTGGGATTTATTCTGGTGAACACACTTGCAAATTCCTCTCAAGTATTTCTTTTCTCAGATAAGGAAGCCAAATAGTATTCTGGATTGTCTTGACAAGGCCCTTTATAATTACAAGAAATTTTTACTCTTCTAGTCAGATCCTCTTTGAGTACAGACTAATGTAACATCCTTTTTTTTGTAGATGGATACTGTTAGTGATTTATGTACAAGGACACCCTAGTTCCTCTGAGCATCCATCTCACACCATTTTTTAAAATCATGTATTCCTACCAAAGCAGAGGTTTCCACATTTTTCTCAACTAACTAATTAACTGGATATTTTATGAAAGATCTTTGAATATCCACATACACCATATTCCAATGGCTTCTTGTATTCTTGCAGATGCAAACTCAAGAAAATCTATAGTTTCTGCGTTTCATTGTCTGTTGTTCATTCTCCGTTTTTCATTCCCTTCAACCCTTTGGTTATTCCTTTTATCACTTCCTTTTAATAGTTCTAGCATTTTCCGTACTACTGACGTCAGGCTAACTGATCTGTAGATCACTAAGTCCTGATGAAGGGTCTCAGCCCAAAGCCTTAACAGTTTACTCCCAACAATAGATGCTGTCTGATATGCTGAGCTCCTCCAGCATATTGTGTGCACTGTGCTGTTTTCTTAATTGCTCTTTACCTAAATCGTGGAGTTAGATTTGCAACCTTATCATGTTTGGGAACCAGTCAAAATTCTCTCAAATTTTAGACAGAGGTAACCATCTCCCTACATCTAAATCTCCAATGCCACCTACTTGACCAAATGTAGATCATCAGGAATGTAAACAACAGGAATTCTGCAGATGCTGGAAATTCAAGCAACACACATCAAAGTTGCTGGTGAATGCAGCAGGCCAGGCAGCATCTCTAGGAAGAGGTACAGTCGACGTTTCAGGCCGAGACCCTTCGTCAGGAATGTATTTGTTCCCTCCCATTAATTACTGCAGTGTCGGTTAATGCTGATTTCCTTCATCACTTCCATTCTCACCTGTTTTCCATTCTTTCCATGATTTCTTTCTCATGAAACCTTTTATTTAATTTATCTGATATTTCCTTATTCTCCATTATAGCTGTTCATGTTTCTGTTTGTAAGGAAAACTTTACTAAGCTTTACCTTTTCTACGTATTTAATAGGAGTGATACTGGTATACTTCAGTGCTCTGTCTCTTCCTGACACTCTGATTATTAATACCCATTTCACAATCACCTTACCTCTCTTTTTAACTTTGTAAATTGCTCCCCACCTTGCCATTTCCCACCACCTCCTCCCCCCCTCCCAGGAAAAGCACCTTTTTTAGTTTAAAGGCTGGTTCATTAGGGTAGTTTGATTCAAGTAAAGCCTGCTCAATGGTACAACTCCCTCTTTCCCCAGTTTTGACATTGCCCTGTGAACTGAAATTCATTTCTTCCACAAAAATCTCTGAACAATGCATTCAACACTGATATTATTAATTCTGCAGATATGCTGATGGCTCAGAGAATATTGCCTCATGAGTCTAATTTTTAACTTCAATCCTAACTGCCCGTACACATACAGCAGAATCACCTCAGTCCTATGTACTGTGGAGTTAGTTGATAGTCCTTTTGCAGCTGAAGAAATATCACCAAGCAGGCAATGTGTCCTTTGAGATTTGCAGCTGCAGGGAACAATATCCATCTTCCTAACCCCATTCAGCTATTACTGTTGTTTTCCTGCTCACTGTCCTGACTTCATTTGCTCCTTGCACTTGAGAGCTGGGTCACGTTGCTTATACACACTGCCGTCTATTCCTGCTTCCATACAGAGTGCAAGAGTTTCAGAGATTTTAGGCAAGTACAATGGCTGAGGCTTCTCCATAGCTGCCACCTAGATCTTCACATTTGACCAGCTCATGGTAAGGGAAGAGTTCAGCTGGCGAGGTAAAAGCCTCTAAAGAAGATAAAAGCAAATCAGAACAAATGAGTAGGAGAACATCAAGGAAATTTAAAGCTAATTGCATCTACTTTAATACAGGAAGTATAACTGGCAAAGTAGGTGAACTCAGAAGTCCACAATATTATTTCCATCATTGAGAAAGATGGACAGTGCTTGAAACTTAATATAATAGCACGGAATAGGCCCTTCTGGCCCTTTGAGCTGTGTCGCCTAGCAATCCCCCGATTTAATCCTAGCCTAATCATGGGACAGTTTGCAATGCCCAATTAACCTACCAACCGGTACATCTCTGGATAGTAGGAGGAAACCAGAGCACCCAGAGGAAGCCCATGTGGTCATGGGGAGAACGTTCAGGCTCCTTACAGGCAGTGGCAAGAATTGAACCCAAGTCACCTGTACTGTAAAGTGTCGTGCTAACCACCATGCTAACTTGCCACCCCAGGGTATAGAATATTCAGCCGAGAAGGTGCGGGGTGGAGTAGTGGGTAAGTAAAAGAGAAGATAGGTATTGCAAAGTTAGTCAAATATGGCATTACTTCAGCATTTAGGGAGGAGATCCTGGAAACTCCTCAACTGAGTCCATTATGGGTAGAAAAAGAAACAAAAAGGGTGTTGTTATGATGCTAGGGATGAATTACAGATCTCCTTACAGTTTACAGGATATAGGGGAATAGATATGTAGGCAGAATTCTGAATACAGTGAAAATTGTGTTATTGTACTGGAGGATTTCAATTTCCCTAATACTAACTGGAATTACCTCAGAGGTAAAGGCTCGGAGAGGTCAGTGGGGGATTATTTTAGAGGTAGTGACCATGAATTTGTATATTTTTAAATATCTACGGATGGACCAGTAATTCATATCTTAAACTGGGGGAAACTAAATTCATTAATATGAGGGCTGACCTGGCATAGAAACGTTGGGAGCAGCTATTTGGTAGGAAAGTCCACAGCAGTATGGCAGGATGTACTCGGAGGAGAAATTGCAAGAGGTCGTGGCCATCATGTTCTGTAAGGGTAAATGCCAGGGTTAACAAGTGTAGGGAACCCTAGATGTCAAGGGATTGTTAGGGTTGGATAAGAGGGAAAAAGACACACATGCCAGTTATAGGGGATAAATGATGTGGGAGGCCTGCCTAGAGAATAAAAATATATAGAACTTAAAAAGGAGAATGACTAAGGCATAAACTACAGATGGTAGGGTCTTGAGGAACAGAGGTACTTTGCAGTTCAAATCCATGGATCCTAGTAGGTGACTACGTAGGTAGACAATATGGCTAGGAATCCTAATGGGAAATTTACCTTCATTAGATAAGACTGTTGAGTACAGAGGCAGTAAGGTTATGCTCCAACTTTATAGGACCCCGGTCAGACCTGAGCTGCAGCTCACTGTACAGGTCTGGTCACCAAGGTATAGAAAGTACGTGATTATGCTGGAGAGGGTTCAGAAGAGATTAATCAGGATGTTGCCTGGGATGGAGCAGTTCAGGGATGAAGAGAGATTGGAAAAGCCCAATCTTTACTTCCTGTATTGGAGATGATTAAGAGGAAACATGGATACAAAGTTAAAAGAGGTGTGCAAAGCATAGACTGCAGGAAACATTTCCCCCTATCAAAAAGCCATAGGTTGAGGTTAAGGGAGAAGTGATTCCTACCCAGATATTGGTGAGTACCTGGAAAGCACTGCCTGAGAGAGTGATTGAACCTAAATCATGAACAGCTTTTAGGTATTATCCAAATGAACATTTGAATTGTTAGGCATAGAGCTGATAGACCAAGTGCTGGCCAATATTATTAATAAGAAAGGATGACTTGAGAGATTGTAAATGTCAGAACCTGGAGCATTGTACAACGCTGGGCAACATCTATGGAGAAAAATAGGCAGTCAAGACAAAGAGGTCTCATTGATGCATCGTGACCTGCCATGTCCCTCCAGCATCTCATGTGTTAATGTAGAAGAATATCCACTATTTGACATGGATGAACTGAGCTGAGAGACCAGTACCATAATGTACAAATCTATGATTCTGGTTGTATACCACTTCCTCCTTTGAATGGCTTGATGTGCAGATTTAATCTCAGGAGTGTGTTGAACAAAGTATCCAAATGATTTTATCAGTCCTTGGTTCATTGCAATGTCTTACCAGACTCCAATTTATCAACTGAAGGCCTGTGTGAGCCAGCTGTCTGGTATTTGCAGTATTTTTATAATCTTGAGTCAGGAAAAGATACCAGCATTATGGAAGATTTCCTGCTTGCTTTCTGTACCCAAGAAGGTGACTCTATCTGAACTTAATGACTACTGACCAATTGCCCTCACATCTCATGTGATGAAAGTGCTAAAGAGCCTGGTTCTTGGTTTACCTTGGACCACAAGTGAGATCTTCATTGGACCCTCTACAGTTTGCCTACCAACCTCATGTGAGAGTGGATGATGCAATCATCTACCTGTAGCAGAGAGCTCACTCCCACCTGGATGATGCTGGTGGCATTGTGAGAATCACACGTTTTGATTACTCTATTGCCTTCAATACAATCCAGCCACTTCTTCTGAGCAAGAAGCTGCAAAGGATGGGCATAGACAAATCCACTATCTCCTGGATTACTGACTACCTGACAGACAGTCCTCAGGTTGTACGGCTGGGTAGTTCTCTGTCTGAGATAGTGGTGAGTGGCACTGGAGCACCCCTAGGGATTGTCCTGTCTCTGTTTCTGTTCACATGTACACCTCAGACTTTCAATACAAATCTGAGTCTGGTCACTTGCAAAGTTCTCTGATGACTCTACGGTAGTTGGGTGTATCAGAGATGGGCAAGAGTCGGGAGTACAGAGGACTGTGGAGTGGTGCGGGAGGAATCACCGGTTCCTGAATGTGGCCAAACCAGGGAGATGGTGATTGATTTTAGGAGGAAGAGGACTGTAATGAGTCATAGCAATACACACAAAAAGTTGGAGGTCAGGCAGCATCTATGGAAAAGAGTACAGTTGATGTTTCAGTAGGTATCCTGCTGAAGGATCTCGTTCTGAAACGTCAGCTGTACTCTTTTCCATAGATGGTGTCTGGTCTGCTGAGTTCTTCCAGCATTTTGTGTGTGTTGCTTGGATTTTCAGCATCTGCAGATTTTCTTTTGTCTATTATGAGTCCTGTATATATTCTGGGAGAAGAAGTTGCGGTGTTGGAGGAGTACAAATACTTGGGTGTTCGCCTCAACAACAGGCTTGATTGGAAAACTGACACCAAGGCTGTTCCCAAGAAGGGAATGAGTAGAGTCTATTTTCTAAGGAAGCTGAGATCCTTCAATATGTGCAACAGGATGTTGGAGATCTTTTACCAGTCTGTTGTAGTGAGTGCAGTCTTCTTTGCAGCTTTATGTTGGGGGAGCAGCATCTGTGCTGGTGATGCAAAAGGACTAAATAAACTCATCAAAAAAACGGGATCTGTCCTTGAATTAGTGGTGGAGAGGAGGTCACTAAACAAACTGTTATCCATTATGGACAATCTGGCACATCCTCTCCATGAGCTACTGAATAAGTAGCAGAGCACCCTTTCGAACAGGCTCATTCAGCTCCACTGTCATAAGGATCGTTACAGAAAACCTTTCCTATCGAATGCAATAAGCATACACAACAGTTCATCTCTGTGCGACAGGAGAACACACATCATAGTACAATGGTTTCTGTTTTATTATTTTGTACATTATTATTGCACATTGTTGAATTATTGTGTATATTATTATACTGTATGTTATTAATATTATTGTTGCTAAGTGCATTTTTAAATGTTCTTGGTGTTATGGAACTATTTGCCACTTGGGATCAATAAAGTACTTATTATTATTAACTGTGAGCTAGTGTTCCTTGAGCTACAGATAATTTGCAGATGTGCTCATTTTAGAGTTTTACATCAGCTCTGACATGCTGCAGTTTTAATTAGACATAACCAGCAGGCAATAACTTAGAGCAGATCTCTTTAGAATTGCGAAAACTACAAATCAGACCTCAAATTTGCTATCATTACTGAACCAATACTGAACAAGTTATTTGTAATCTTTGTTTTTTTCTAAACATTAAACTTCAAACATCAGGCTCCTGAAGTAGCATGGATAACTTTACTCACCTCAGCAATGAACTGATTCCACAACCTACAGACTCACTTTCAAGGACTCTAGAACTTATGATCTCGATCCTATTTATAAGACCATAAGATATAGAAACTGAATTGGGCCATTTGATTCATTCACTCTGCTCCAGTATTTCATCATGGCTGATCCATTTCCCTCTCAGCCTCAGTTTCCTGCCTTCTCCTCATATCCCTTCATGCCCTGACTAATCAAGAATCTTTCAGCCTCTTCTTTAAATATACCCAATGACTTAGCATCCACAGCCACCTGTGGCAACAAATTCCACAGATTCATCATTCTCTGGCTAAAGAAATTCCTCCTCATCTCAGTTCTAAATGGACATCCCTCTCTTCTGAGGCTGTGTCCTCTTGTGTCACACTCCCCCACCATAGGAAACACATCCACTCTATCAAGGCCTTTAAATATTTGATAGGTTTCAATTAAATCAACCCCCATTCTTCTGATTTCCAGTGAGTACAGAATCATTTTTGTGAACCTCCTTTGAACCCTCCCCAATGTCAGCACTTCCTTTCTTAGATAAGGGGCCGAAAACTGCTCACTATGCTCAAGTGAGGCCTGACCAGTGCTTTATGAAGCCTCAACATTACATCCTAGTCTTCTCAAAATGTATGCTAATATCGCATTTGTCTTCCTCACCACTAACTCAACCTGCAAATTAACCATTAGGGAATCCTGCACGAGATCTCCCACGTCCCTTTGCACCTTGTATTTTTGAATTTTCTCTCCATTTAGAAAATAATATACTCTTTTATATCTTCTATTAAAGTGCGTGACTATGTCTTCAACTAAATTGCAATGCCATACACTTCCCGGCACTGTATTCCATCTGCCACTTATATGTCGTTCTCCTAATCTGTCTAAGTCCTTCTCTACTTCCTCAAAATTACCTGCCTTTCCACCTGTCTTTGTATCATCCACAAACTTGGCCACAAAGCCATCAATTCTGTTGTCCAAATCAATGACGTATAATGTAAAAAGAAGTGTTCCCAACACAGACCCCCTGTGGACCACCACTAGTCACCAGCAGCCAACAAAAAAAGGCTCCCTTTCTTCCCACTCTTCGCCTCCTGCTAATCTGCCAGTGCTCTATCCATTAGTACCTTTCCTGTAATACCGAGGGCTCTTGTCTTCTTACGCAGCCTCATGTGTGGTACTTTATCAAAGGCCTGCTGAAAATCCAAGTACACAATATCCACCGATTCTCCGGAGTCTATCCTGCTTGTTATTTCTTCAAAGAATTACAACAGATTTATTGGACAAAATATTCCCTTAAGGAAACCATGTTGACTTTGGCCTATTTTATCATTTGCCTCCAAGTACCCGGAAACCACATCCTTAATAATTGACTCCAACATCTTCCCAATCACTGAGGTCAGACTAACTGTCCTGTAATTTCCTCTCTCCTGCCTCTCTCCCTTCTTGAAGGGTGGAGTGACATTTATAATTTTCCAGTCCTTCCAGAATCAATTGATTTTTGGAAGATCATTACCAATGCCTCCACAATAAGACTGCTGAACGGATCCTGACCCAGATCTGGGCCGTACCCTCCAAATATCTGGACCTGCCTCTCTGTTTTTTTTTTTGCACTACCTTACTCTCCATTTTTCTGTTTTCTATTTATGATTTATAATTTAATTTTTTAATATTTACTATCGATTTGTAACCCAGGGAGCGGGAAGCGCAGAATCAAATATCGCTGTGATGATTTACGTTCTAGTATCAATTGTTTGGTGACTATAAAGTACTTGTTCAGCTACACCTTCTGGAACTCTGGGCTGTAGACCATCTTGTCCAGGTGACTTAACTACCTTCAGACCTTTCAGTTTCCCAAGCACCTAGTAATGGCAACTTCACTCACTTCTGTCCCCTGACACTCTTGAACTTCCAGCATACTGCTCGTGCCTACCACAGTGAAGGCAGATGTAAAATACTTATTCGGTTCTTTTGTCATTTCCTGGTTCCCCCATTACTACCGCTCCATTATCGTTTTCCAGCAGTCCAATATCTACTCTTGCCTCTCCTTTACACTGTATCTATCGGAAGAAACTTTTGATATCCTGTTTAATATTATTGACTAGCTTACCTTCTTATTCCATCTTTTCCTTCTTTATGACTTTTTTTAGTTGCTTTCTTGGTTTTTAAAAGCTTCCCAATCCCCTAACTTCCCACTAATTTTTGCTCTATTATCTGTCCCCTCTTTGGCTTTTATGTTGGCTTTGACTTCTCTTGTCAGCCACGGTTGTGTCATCCCTGCTAGTATTCCCTTCCAGTCAATTTGGTCAGCTCATCTCTCATGCCTCTGTAATTCCCTTTACTTCACAGTAATACTGATACATTTGATTTTAGCTTCAGCTTCTCCTTCTCAAATTGCAGGGCTCAACCATGAGCTGCTGTAAAAAGCCATCTTGTAGACAAGGTGGCTTTTTAGAACGTCTCTTGGGATTCAGCACCAACCAGATTTTCCCAATCTACCAAGACTGTCGTAACTGTTGGGGAAATTAATTTGCTAAGGAATTTCAATTAAAGTTCGTCACTAATAAATTGGACACAGACTTCAAAGTGACTAGAAAATACCTTTATTCATGAATAAGGGAAGAATGACTCGCTAATGGTGCGATAGTCAAGTCTTCCAAATAATAGTCACAGCCTTTTTTATACATGCGCACAGAAAGTTGATTACATCAGAGTTTTTTAAAAAGTCAGTCCTGTGCATCTTATCAATTCCTACGACTGCCAACTCTCTTTTCTGCCTACAACACACAGAGACAGGTTGTAGAACATCCTTGAAAATAAGATAGATTATTGCCAAATGGTGAGTCTTTATTTATGATTTTAAGAAAGTTCATTAAATCTTTAGATCCAGTAAGTCATTAAAGTACAAAAGTATTTGGTTTTTATGTTAGTACCAGATAGGTAAAAGGAAATCAGCCACACTGTTTAATTGTCCGAAACTTGGATAGCCCACAGGCTCCTCAGTAGACTTTATGACCTTCACTGTCTCTATCTTGTTTACACAGCTGTTTTACGCACTAGGCTTATTGCTAAATTAAAGGACAGTGCAGGGTATTAACAACTCGGGTTTTTTAACCCTTTATTCAGAATTTTCTTCCACAGTAACATTGCCCTTTTGACATGCATTTTCTATCTCACATAATTTGTAAACCACATCTTTGCCACTGTTTGGAGGTCTGTATATAAGTCCCATCAGGGTCTTTTTACCCTTGCAATTTCTTCGCTCTACCCACAGTGATTCTACACCTTCCAATCCTACATTACCACTTTCTAATGGTTTGATTTTATTCATCACCAACAGAGCCATCCCACTCCGTCTGCCTACCTGCCTGTCCTTTCGATACAATGTGCATCCTTGGATGTTAAGCTCCCAGCTGTAATCTTCTTTCAGACCACCGCAATGTCATACATGCAAATCTGTAACTGTGCTACAAGTTCAGCTACGTTATTCTGTATACTGTGCCCATTCAAATATAACACCTTCAGTCCTGTGTTCACCCTTTTTGATTTTGTCCACCTTTTACATTGCAAATCATCTTGTTAACCACAGTTTTGCCCTATCATCAGTCTCTCCTTGCTAGCAGTCCCACTAAACACGGCCTCTGAGTGTAAACCAACTACCCCATCCTTAGCCCTATTACTCTGGTTCCTATTCCCTTGCCTTTAGTTTAAGCCCTCCCGAACACCTCTAGCAAACCTGCCTGCAAGAATATTGGTTCCCCCTCGGGCTCAGGTGTAACCCATCCCTTATGTACAGGTCATACCTTCCCCAGGAGAATTCAAAATGATCCAGGAATCTGAACTCCTGCACCAGTTCCTCAGCCACACATTCATATGCTAACTCACCCTATTCTTACCCTCACTGGCGCGTGGCACAGGCAGCAATTCAGAGATTACTTACCCTGGAGACCTTTCCCACCTATGTCATTGGTGCCAATATGCACCAAGGCTTCTGGCTGGTGACCCTCCCCTTTTAGAATGTCATAGACTCGATCGAAGACATCCCTGACCCTGGCACCTGCAGGCAACATGCCATCTGGTTGTATCTATCTAGCTCTCTGTCTGTCTATCATCTATTTGCGCCGTTTGTCTTCTTTTACACATTGGTTGTTTGTCAGTCTTTGTGTATACTTCTTCATTGATTCCTTGTTCCTGTGAATGCCTACAAGAAAATGAATCCGAGTAATGTGGGTTCTGCGGGACTGCAGGGTTGGACTGGCAGGTGTCCAGGTTGGACTTTGTTGCGGGTTAGAATGCCAGAGGAGAGTCAGGGACTCAATATGTCAGGTTCTGCAGGGCTGCAGGGTCGGCCTGGCGAGTGGCTAGGATGGATTTTGCGGTGGTCGGAAAAACGACAGGATGTAAGGGGACGAATTTGCCAGGGCTTTTGTGCCTGTGTGGCAGGTCCGTAGGGAGGATTCTCACCCACAAACGAGAAAATCTGCAGATCCTGAAAATCCAAACAGCACACACAAAATGCTGGAGGAACTCAGCAGGCCAGGCAGCATCTATGGAAAAGAGTACATTCGACTAGGTTAGACTATGAGGAGAGATTGAGTCGCCTGGGACTGCACTTGCTGGAATTCAGAAGAATGAGAGGGGATCTTATCGAAACATATAATATTATGTCAGGGATAAATAAGATAGAGGCAGGAAAGTTGTTTCCACTGGTAGGTGAGACTAGAACTAGGGGGCATTGCCTCAAGAGTAGATTTAGGACAGAGATGAGGGGAACTGTTTTTGCCAGAGAGTGGTGAACCTGTGAAATTCTCTGCCCAATGAAACAGTGGAGGCTACCTCAGTAAATATACTTATGAAATGGTTGGATAGATTCTTGCATAGTAGGGGGATTAAGGGTTATGGGGAAAGCACAGGTAGGTGGAGATGAGTCCATTGCCAGGTCAAAAGGCCTGCTCCTGCTCCTATTTCTTATGTTCTTATGGCGTTTCGGGCTGAGACCCTTTGGTACTCTTTTCTATTGATGCTGCCTGGTAATAACTGTTCCTGACCCTAATGATATAGGACTTAAGATTCTTGTACCTCCTTCCTGATGGCAGTAGCGAGAACAGAGCATGGCCTGGTTGGTGGGGGACCTTAATGATGGATGCTGGTTTCCTGCGACAGTGCTCCTTGTCAATGTGCTCAGTGGTGGGGACGGATTTACCTGTATCCATTACTTACTGTAGGATTTTCTATTCAAGAGCATTGATGTTTCTATACTGGGCCAGTCTCCATTTGACTGCTGCCTCCTATAGCTGTGTTATTTTGCTGGAGGGAAAAATTGAAGGCTTAAAAGCAAATCTGTAATTATACAAGCCAGTTTCACTTGTTATTTCAGATGATCTTTCTATCAAAAGGAAAGGATCCAATGCAGTCATTCATGATGCCCTTCTACCTTGTAAAAGGATGTTCTATTGAGCAACCAGTCTTCTCGGCTAATTACATAAAGGGAACCATTCGGGCTGAACCTGGAGGTATGTAAAATAATCAAAGTTCAGAACTGAAACAAGTTGTGTTTCCAACTATTTTGAAACTTGAGAAGGAAAAACTTAATTCCAATGTGTCGGTATTTCAGTGGAATAAAGGAAATTACAATGGCGTAAGAGGGGAACTGGCCAAGGTTAACTGGAAAGGGACACTAGCAGGAAGAACAGCAGAGCAGAAGTAGCTGGAGTTTCTGCGAAAAAAGAGGGAAGTGCAAGATAGATGTATTCCAATTAAGAGGAAATTTTTGAATGGGAGAAGGACACTACTGTGGCTGACAAATGAAGTCAGAGCCAAAGTAAAAACAAAAGAGACAATGAAGCCAAAGCTAGTGGCAAGATAGAGGATTAGGAAGTTTTTAAAAACTTGCAAAAGGAAACTAAGAAACTAAGGTCATTAGGAAGAAAAAGGTGGATTATGAAAGAAAGCTGGCGTCTAATATCAAAGAAGATACTAAAAGCTTTTTTAAGTATATAAAGGTAAAAGAGAGTTGAGGGTAGATATAGGACCAATAGAAAATGACACTGGAGATATTGTAATGAGAGACACAGAGATGACAGAGGAACTGGATGCTTATTTTGCATCAGTCTTCACAGTGGAAGACATCTGCAGTATACCGGACATTCAAGAGTGTCAGGACCTTGAAGTGAAGTATGTGCAGTGAAAATTACGACTGAGAGGGTATTCAGGAAGCTTAATGGTCTGAGGGTGGATAAATCTCCTGGACCTGATGGAAGGCACCTTTGGGTTCTAAAGGAAGTAGCTGGTGAGATTGCGGAGGCATTAACAATGATCATTCAAGAGTCGATAGATTCTGGCATTGTACCAGATGACTGAAAAATTGCAAATGTTAGTCCGCTATTTAAGAAGGGTGAGAGGCAGCAGGAAGGAAACTATAGACCTGTTAGCCTGACGTCAGTGGTTGAAAAGTTGTTGGAATTGATAGTTAGGAATGAGATTATGGAGTACCTGGAGACATATGACAAGATAGGCCAAAGTCAGCATGGTTTTCTGAAAGGAAAATCCTACCTGACTAACCTACTGCAATTTTTTGAGGAAATTACAAGCAGGATAGACAAAGGAGATTCAGTGGATGTGGTGTACTTGGATCTTCAGAACGGCTTTGACAAGGTGCCGCACATGAAGCTGCTTAGCAAAATAAGAGCCCATGGAGTTACAGGGAAGTTGGGTGGAGCATTGGTTGATCGGCGGAAAGCAGAGAGTGGGAATAAAGGGATCCTATTCTGGCTGGCTGCGGGTTACCAGTGGAGTTCCACGGGGGCCGGTGTTGGGACAGTTGCTTTTTACATTGTATGTCAACGATTTGGACTATGGGATTAATGGATTTGTCGCTAAATTTGCAGATGATAGAAAGATAGGTGGAGGAGCGGGTAGTGTTGAGGAAACAGAGAGCCTGCAGAGAGACTTAGATGGTTTAGGGAAATGGGCAAAGAAGTGGCAAATGAAATACAATGTTGGAAAATGTATGGTCATGCATCTTGGTGGAAGAAATAAATGGGCAAACTATTATTTAGATGGAGAGAGAATTCATAACGCAGGGATGCAAAGGGACTTGGGAGTCCTTGTGCAGGATACCCTAAAAGTTAACCTCCACGTTGAGTCGGTGGTGAAGAAGGCGAATGCAATGTTGGCATTCATTTCTAGAAGTATAGAATATAAGAGCAGGGATGTGATATTGACGCTCTATAAGGCACTCGTGAGACCACACTTGGGGTATTGTGTGCAGTTCTGGGCTCCTTATTTTAGATAGGACGTACTGACATTGGAGAGGGTTGAGAGAAGATTCATGAGAATGATTCCAGGAATGCAAGGGTTACCATATGAGGAACATCTGGCAGCTCTTGGGCTGTATTCCCTGGAGCTCAGGAGAATGAGGGGGGGATCTCATAGAAACATTCCGAATGTTAAAAGGCCTGAACAGATTATATAAGGCAAAGTTATTTCCCATAGTAGGCCAGTCTAAGACAAGAGGGCATGACTTCAGGATTGAAGGACGTCCATTTAGAACAGAGATGCGGAGAAATTATTTTAGTCAGAGGGTGGTAAATCTGTGGAATTTGTTGCCACGAGTGGCTGTGGAGGCCAAGTCATTGGGTGTATTTAAGGCAGAGATAGATAGGTTCAGGTCATCAAAGGGTATGGGGAGAAGGCAGGGGAGTGGGGATGACTGGAAGAATTGGATCAGCCATGATTGAATGGCGGAGCAGTCTTGATGGGCCGAATGGCCTACTTCTGCTCCCATTATCTTATGATCTTATGGTCTTACAATTTTACTGAGGAAGGAGGATAATGAGACCAAAAGTTTAAAAAAATGCTTAATATGAAAATTTTTAACTGTAGTTTAGTCATGATTTGGATTAACTGACAATGAACTTATTATGAAAAATAATCTCAAACATAAATATGTTATCAGGAACTTTGAGGGGTGGGAAGGAAGCATGTAAACTTGTGGTTATTAGCAAATCCAAAGATTTGAAGAAAATTCTTTATTCCCATTAGAGGGAGAAGGGAAGAGTGTCAGTTAATATTACTCACTTTATGTCAACAAATGTGTGATCTCTGTAGCCCCCATGTGGAGGACAGTGTTGTAGAAGTGGAACACAGCACTGTCGATAATAGGATGTAGTATTTAAAACTCAAGCAATGCCCTGTTGCCTGCAGTCTGATCCAGTTGATAGTGGTTGGAAAGATATGTTTGTTGCCAAAAGCTAAAGAATTCTGACTTTGGAGAAAGTGGTATATCTTGGACACAGAAACACCTAATTAGAAACTGTCAATGGTCATTCTGTAAGTAGATTCATTGTGTAGAATTAAGATGAACAAAACAATGCTTATTATATTTAATTTATATATTTAATATAGTTAAACATTCTAAAGCAATTCATTGGAGCGACTATCAAATCTTAATTTGCTACCCAACTGTCAAAGGAGTTAATATGCTAGGTAAGGTCAAGATATGTTCTAAAATAAGAAGAATACTGAGATGCAGGAGGCATTCCATAGCCAGGGCCATGGCAACCGAGGTACAACAAAGGACATCGTGGATTCACAAGAGCAGAATTCTTGGAAAATGGCTATCATGAAATGTCTTCCTAGATTAGGTGAAAAATAAACAGGATATAAGAGAATAGATGAGAATTTTTAAAATAAGCCATTGCTAGACCTTTAGTTAATGTAAATTAGCAAGCATTGGGAGAATACATAAACAAGATTTATTGTACGTTAGAATATATTGAGCAGTTCTTGTAGATGAACTGAAGTCCAAAGTCTTAGAAAATAAATCAATTGTTTTAACAATTTTTGTTTGTATTATATGTAATTTGGAATCTATTGACTGGCAGGTGGCTGGGAAGGTCAGGCTTCATTTAAATTGGTTTTCAACAGTGGAGGAGCCATTGATTTTGGTCAATTGATGTTCAAAGTGGCGCAACAAGGTAAGCTTCAAAACTGTATCGCCAAATCCTGTCCATGTGCAACTCTTTGCAATTCTGAGGGAGATTATTAGCTTCAACAGAGGTATTTTTAGACACAGTTTCAACAATTCCAGTGAAGTCGTTCTGCATATTGGAGACAGGCAGAACAAGTATAAAGACTTCTTCAAACTAAAAATCAGTCTCCTTGGCAAAAAAGTAATGCAGAAAAATCAGACATAACATTTAAATCATTTAAAATATATGTAGATTTGTAAAGAGTCTTTGTCAATGTGTCAATAATAATTACAGTGGATTCCAGTTAATTGGGTCATCAGTTAATAGGGGCAGCATCTATTTTAAAGAACACAAACTATTCGAGAAAATATCTGGGATTTTAGACACTATGCCACTTAATTGGGACAGAAGTTTGTTGTGTTACGTAACCAGCAACAATGAGTATCAATCGAGACAGGTTATATAAAAACAACCAAACATTTATTAAACACAGATAAACAATAAAAAAAAACGAAAACCTTAACCGGAAGTTAACCGCTATGCAGCCATTCACAGATCGGCACTGGTTCTGAAAGCGTTAAATGCGAAAACTGTTCTTAAAGCGGTAAAGTCAGATATAGTTCTTAAAATGGTAAATCGAAAGTCCAACAGATTTATACGTTCAATTGGGAGAGACTTCTCTGGAGTAGGATTTCTTCATAGACGCAACTTTCCTCCTGGTTCTGTCCACAGGATTCACGATGCCGGAAATAAACAGTTTAAAACAACTGACCTTAAATTCTTCTAGAGAGCAAATCCTGCATGAACTCCTTGCTCTTTTGGCAAGAATTATCTTCGATGCAGGTCACTACTCCTTCAACGAAGACTCAATAAGGTCGATCCTTTGTTAAACTGCCGAACGATGCCGACTCCTCTCGCTCCTTCGGGTCTTGTACTTCGATAAAGTCTTCACTCTCCCTTCTACTACTGGAATAAGGTACATCAACACGTCTAGCAAAAATTTCCAGTCCAGTAATATTGTACCTTGCAATAGAACGCAACACTCCGTTTTAAACATGAAACTGCATCATAAAAACAAATACGCAACAGAAACAGAGACACAGTACATTCTAGCTGGAAATCTAAAAACTAAAAGCTAACTGCGTCATCTGGGGTCTTCCCTTATATACCCATGGTGCACATGTCACCACATGACCTCACAACGGCGGGAAAATTACATCAGGTGACCTCCAAAAGACCATAACATCATTCTCACAAAAAAAAGTCATAGATCTCCTTGAGGCATGTAACAGTTGCTGCACAGTTTATAACTAGCATCAGATTTGTGTATTTGTGTTTAAAGAGCAGTGAATTTTTGTCACCGATAGTTGGCGAGAAATAAGCAGTAAGACATTACAGAATTCTTTTGCTCAGTGTGATTTGAAGCATTTAGGCAAGGAGATGCCAGAAACAGCCAGGAGTGAAATTGAAACTAGTTCACTATTCAACAAGTGGAACTACAAAGAACTTGAGGGTATTGACAATCATCTTGAACGTTACAATGAAAATGATGATTTCAAGGATGCAATCAATAAAAATTGCATGCAGGCATTCCATTATCTGCACCAGGGCTGCGCTGATTTTGTTCATTTAAAATCAATCAAATTAAAATGGCAGCGAAAACTATATCCTTCAATAAAAATTAAGGAGCAAATACACAGTTTTATAGTACTGTAGTAGTATTTGTAGTGTTCCAATTTGTTCTGTATTTCATTTAAGTTCATAATTTGTTACTCAGTTAAACAGCAGTTTGTCATTTGTCTTTTTAACTATTTCCATGAAACTTCAGCAAATTGGATTAAAGTCTGTCACGAGCCTTGTGGCCGGTGCTTATGCCGGTTTCCATGGCATGAAGTGACTGAGAGTACAAGACTCTCCCTGCCCCGGATAGGACACCAGTCTATCGCGACGTTAACCCCCAGCATTTTTGCCGGTACCCATTCTCAGCTGGGTAGACTGGAGCATTGTGTGGTTAAGTGCCCTGCTCAAGGACACACACACGCTGCTACGGCCGAGGCTCGAACCCACGACCTTCAGGTCGCTAGTCCAAAGCCCTAACCACTTGGCCACGTGCCACATTCAGCAAATTGGGGCAGCCGCTTAATTGGGCCAAAATGTACTATTCCTAATGTGTCCCAATTAACTGGAATTCTACTTACGATATTTTTTTAAAGACGCATCTTTTTAAGGAGCAATTGTTTCACCTGTTCTGATGAGAATAGGCATTGTGAGAAAGTAATATTTATTTATTCTAGTAATAAGTTTTGATATTTAGAATTTTTGTGTGGTTGTATTATGCTTTCTTTAAATCTAGCCTCCTAATTGCCTTACACGAGGAATACTGCAGATGCTGGAAATTCAAACAACACACATCAAAGTTGCTGGTGAACACAGCAGGCCAGGCAGCATCTCTAGGAAGAGGTACAGTCAATGCTTCAGGCCGAGACGTCGACTGTACCTCTTCCTAGAGATGCTGCCTGGCCTGCTGCGTTCACCAGCAACTTTGATGTGTGTTGCTTGAATTTCCAGCATCTGCAGAATTCCTCGTGTTTGCGTTTTTAAATTCACTACTGCGAAGCCTCTTCCAGTGATGCCTACACTGAAGAAGTTTAAATCTTCTCTTCGATGGGAGTTCAGTGAAACCATCTCTCACTGCTCCCCATCTGTAGTTTTTTTGGCCCTTCAACTTTTCGACCACATTTTGACTCAGACTCGCTATCACAGCCATATATCCTTTCTTGGAACGTGTCTCCGCCGCCAACTTACTCCAGTTGGCTTTAGGATTCGTTTTCGCCTCTCAATTTGGACCTTCTGAGGATCCCAGGTACTCATATTTTATTGACTCTGCCTCTCATCGCTTCTCCCGTCAAGCTCTGAAGGCAACCTTCTCCGCCATGAAGAGGTATTTGGTGTCCCTATCCCAGACCCTTCCACACCTTTGGGACACTTTCTTTGCCGTCTGTAATGGTCCTATAGTCCTGACGAAGGGTCCCAGCTCGAAACATCGACTGTACCTCTTCCTAGAGATGCTGCCTGGCCTGCTGAGTTCACCAGCAACTTTGATGTGTGTTGTCCTAATTGCCTTAGCTGTAAAGAGAAATATTTGGCTTTAGATTAATATACGGAAGATTTATTAGATTGATTTACTGGGATAGGGAGACCAGATAGCAAGCATGGAAAAATAGGAAGAGGTATTTTTTCTGCATTAGTGCAGGCGGGTAGGTGCACATATAAATAGCAGAAGGTGTTTGTAGTCTTCAGCTTTCTACATCATTTGTCTCATCCATTAAGTCTTGAGTTTTGAAAGAGATGGTGGATATTCTGTAATTCATTTTCCAAACGTCTATATAGGTTCTTAAATTGTACCTGTGGACTGGAGGACAGCAATGTAATCAAACAACTTAGAATCAGATTTATTGGCACTGACGCACATGACATTAAGTTTGTTCAAGAAAGGAATGTGAAAGAACATAGAAAACTACTGGAATTTATTACAAAGGGTATAGTGACAGAAGAACTTGAAAAGAGTGAATAACTGAAACAGAGTTAGTATGAATTATGACAGCAACATTGTGTTTGAGTTTGCTGGAGTTTTTTGAGGACGTGGTGCATTTGGATTTTCAAAAGGCTTTCAGTATGATCCACACAGGAGGTTGCTCATGATTACAGCATTTAAAATTTATACACAAGATTGATGCAGATTTATTACAGATGGTTCATTAAATTTTTTGTTGGCACAGCAACATAAACCACAAAACTTGAAGCATTGCAGTTTTTCACTTTGATGTCAAAAAGGGTACAAACATAAATGCAAAAACTGTTAACCACTGGTAGATACTTATGATTCTTACTCATAGCTGTAATACACTTCTAGAGAATTGGAGGCTGCAGTATCCTATCTAACTCGAGGTATGTGACTTAAGCTCTACTGCTTAGGTTTTGTTACCTGTTTTGTTTTCTGTGAAAGCCTTAGCCCCTGTTATTAATAGATAGTTGATGGGGCTTCAACAGATTTAAAAATACACAGTTTTTACTTCCTGCTGAGCTAAAGTATCTCAGGACTTCATTGTTCCATCCAGCCAAGGATGAACATAAGTCTGTGAACTGGCACCCTCCACGTTTCAAAATGACGTGTCCTGTGGGTTTTAAATGATTTGAATGGAACCTGAGAAAAAGGTCCATAAATAAAGTACATTTGTTTTTCAGCATGTATAGACATTGCTAATAGAAAGGATTTTAGGTGGTCTTGAAATTGAAACTCCAGTATCATCATCAACCGTCGTTCAGTACGGTGTAACTGAAAGTACAGCATTTTCATGTGGCACTCATTTCAACTCTGAGATGTCCAGCAGTTAAATATAACCATAATTCTGATCCTGCTGTGCACTGGTAGAAAACAGTACAGTAAGCCTCCATTAATCCAGCATTCTAGGAACTTTGGTGGTGCCAGTTGTTCAGATTTTCTGGATGGGTGTTATTTTATTAAACCTTGTACATATAATTCACCTTTTTTTTTTAAGATATTGCACATTAACATTTCACTCAGCCTGGTAAATATTTAGGGAGCATTGCCAGCAGAACCAGGTGAGTCTTTAGTACAGAATTCCCAGTGAATGGAAATTGCAAACATCACCGTATTTCCAGAAGGGTAGATAGTAGCTTATTAGAGTTTTGGTATAGTCACAGTGGGAGTGGTCATTATAAGATAAGTAATTAAGATTTGACAAGAGTTTTTTGCATCTGTATTTACTCAGAAGATGAATACGTCTATAGAAGTGAGGCAAAGTGGCATCAAGTTCAGGGACCCTATTCAGATTACAGAGGAGGAGGTGTTTACTGTCCTGAGGCAAATTAGGGTGGATAAATCCCCAGGGCCTAATGAGGTGTTCCCTCAAACGCTGAAGGAGGCAAATACAGAAATTGCTGGGGCCCCAGCAGAGGTATTTAAATTAACCTTAGTGACAGGAGAGGTATTAGAGGATAGCCAATGTTGTTCTGCTCTAAAAATAAACCAGGAAGCTATAGGCCAGCAAGCCTGAAGTCAGTAGTGGGAAGGTTATTGGAAGATATTCTAAGAGACTAGATATGTAAGTACTTGGATAGACGTGGACTGATTAGGGATAGTCAGCATGGTTTCGTGCATGGTAGGTCATGTCTAACCAATGTTTCAGAGTTTCTCAAAGAAGTTGCCAGGAAAGTTGATGAAGGTAAATCATTGGATGTTGCCTATGTGGACTTTAGCAAAATATTTGATAAGGTCCTGCATGGGAGTTTGGTCAAGAAGGTTCAGTCACTCAGCATTCAGGATGAAGTAGTAAATTGGATTAGACGTTGGCTTTGTGGGAGAAGCCAGAGAGTGGTTGTAGATGATTGCCTCTCTGTTTGGAGGCCTGTGACTAGAGTGCCACAGAGATTGTTGCTGGGTCCATTGTTTGTCATTTATATCAATGATCTGAATGATAATGTGATTAACTGGATCAGCAACTTTGGAGATGACACCAAGATTAGAGGTGTAGTGGGCAGCGAGGAAGGCTATCATGGCTTGCAGCAGGATCTGGATGCGCTGGAAAGATGGGCTGAAAAATGGCAGTTGGAATTTAATACAGCCTAGTGCAAGGTGTTGCACTTTGGTAGGACCAACCAGGGTAGATCTTACACTGTGAATGGTAGAGCACTGAGGTAGAACAAAGGGATCTGGGAATACAGGTCCATAATTCATTAAAAATGTTGTCACCGGTAGATGGGTTCATAAAGGAAGCTTTTGGCACATTGGCCTTCATAAATGAAAGTATTGAGTATGGGATGGAAGTTGTATAAGGCATTGGTGAGACCTAATTTAGAGTATTGGGTGCAGCTTTGGTCACCTACCTACAGGAAATATGTAAATAATTTTGAAAGAGAAAATTTACGAAGATGTTGCTGGGTCTGGAGGACCTGAGTTATAAAGAAAGAATGAATAGGTCAAGACTGATTGTGGACTTCAGGAAGGGTAAGACGAAGGAGCAAGTACCAATCCTCATAGAGGGATCAGAAGTGGAGAGAGTGAGCATCTTCAAGTTCCTTGGTGTCAAGATCTCTGAGGATCTAACCTGGTCCCAACATATCAATGAAGTCATAAAGAAGGCAAGACAGTGGCTATACTTCATTAGGAGTTTGCAGAGATATCAACAAATACACTCAAAAACTTCTATAGATGTACCATGGAGAGCATTCTGACAGGCTGCATCGCTGCTTGGTATGGAGGGGCTACTGCACAGGACTGAAAGAGGCTGCAGAAGGTTGTAAATCTAGTCAGCTCCATCCAGCCTACCAATACCCAGGACATCTTTAAGGAATGGTGTCTCAGAAAGGCAGCATCTATTATCAGGGACCTCCAGCACCCAGGGCATGCCCTTTTCTCACAGGTAGGAGATACAGAGGCCTGAAGGCACACACTCAGCGATTCAGGAACAGCTTCTTCCCCTCTGCCATCTGATTCCTAAATGGACATTGAAGCTTTGGACACAACCTCACTTTTTTTTAATATACAGTATTTCTGTTTTTGCACATTTTTAAAAATCTATTCAATATATGTAATTGATTTACTTGTTTGTTTATTATTGTTTTTTTTATTATTTTCTCTCTCTGCTAGATTATGTATTGCATTGAACTGCTGCTACTAAGTTAACAAATTTAACGTCACATGCCAGTGATAATAAACCTGATTCTGATTCTGACTTTATTCCTTGGAACGGAGAAGATTGGGAGGAGATTTGATAGAGGTATAGATAGGGTAAACGCAAGCAAGCAGGCTTTTTCCACTGAGGTTGGATGAGACTAAAACCAGAGGTCATTGGTTAAGGGTGAAAGATGAAAAGTTTAAGGCGGAACATGAGGGGAAACTTCTTCACTTTGAGCGTGGTGAGAGTGTGGAATGAGCCGCCAGCACAAGTGGTGCATGCAAGCTTATTTCAACTTTTAAGAGAAATGTGAATGGATAGTAGGGGTATGGAGGGCTATGGTCCCGGTGCAGGTTAATGGGAATAGGTAGCTTAAATAGTTTGGCACTGACTAGATGGGCTGAGGGACCTGGTTCTGTGCTGTACTTTTCTATGACTAATCATTTCATGTAATGGTTAAAGAGGATTGGCTGAACTAATAGAACAATCATCTGTACTTCTAGCAGGTGAACTATAATTTGATTATATGGCCTGTACAATCAACATAGAATAGTGTCAATTCTACGTTTTTATTTATATACTCTAAGTACAAAAATTATAATTCGAGTTTTTTCCAATATTTTTATTATTAATTTCTGCAGAAAAGATAGAATACAAGAAGTATGTACAAACATTGTATTATAAGTCAAAAAAAGATAAAATACCAATACATATTTGAATCACACTTGCAACCTCATTACTCTATATTCATGTAAATTAAATTAAATCATAATATTGAAATATGATAATTCTATGATTATACAGAAAAAAAATCTAAACCCACTACCAAGATCGAAGCTGCTTGATAAAGAAAGAAAGAAGGAAAAAAAACTTTATATAGTGAAATATGTTATAAGCCAACATTTGTACTTTAACAACAAATCAAAGATTTTGAAAATAGTTCAAAAATGGTCCCCACAATGTGTGAAAGTCCTGGCTGGATTCAGAAATTGAACAATGGATCTTTTCTAAATTTCAACATGACATAACATCACGTAACCATTGAGCGTGAGTAGACGGAACAACATCCGTCCATTTAAGCAAGAGCATCCTCCTGGCTATAAGACAAATAAAAGCCAAAATGTGCAAATCAGATGTCTCCAGAATAATATCTTTTTCTCCAACAATACTGAATAAAGCAGTCCAAAGGATTAGGCTTAAAATTTACTTTGAAAAGTGCAGAGACAGTTACAATCTCTCTTACAATTTAAAGTGGTCCATAGGGCCCACATGACCAAGGATAAGCTATCTCATTTTTATTCGGATATATTTCCCTTTTGTGATAAATGTAATAATGGAGAAGCTTCACTAATTCATACGTTTTGGACATGTCCAAGTCTTGGGAAATACTGGAAGGAAGTATTTCAAACTTGAGTTTTGTATAGATTTTTTTAACGATGTCTTTTGTAGGCACCTCTCAGCTTGAAGAGCAATGTTGCACATGGATGCAGTAATGCTATAATATACCGTTCACTTGTTAAAATCAGTCATACTCTAATTTTCCAGGATGCGCTGGTTGCAATGAACCATGACTTAATTCTTTATTGCAATAACCTGTGTTGTCTGCAAAATGTAATTGACTTTGTTCTGTTAGCTTCTAGGGGTACTCCTGCACAGAACAATGCTTTTGGATATGAACCAATGGGGGTTATGAATTTTGGATTTGTGCCAGCAAATGGACCATACGCAGCAAATGGACCGTACGCAACGAATGGACCCTATGCAGCAAATGGACCATATGCAGGGAACGGTCCATATCCATATCAGCCTCCTCCTTTGAATGGAGGTTATGGACCACCACCAACATCAATGGGATATCTTTATGGAATGCCTGCACCACAGTCAGGTAAAGATAAAAAGCTTACTGATAAGACAATGGCAGTGCTAAAGGCCAGTCAGCTGATTCTGCAGTAGAAGTAGCAGAAGTATTAATGAACCTGTTCTTTCCTCTTAATAAAAGCTAAAGAAGTATAAGAATTGCTAGAAGATAAAAGATGAAGGTGCATCTGATTTGCCATCTACAACTCTAATAGTTATGTAATACAACAATAAGGGTGTAACTGGCTAAATATGAAAAGTCTCTTGAATTTGAAGAGACCAGAAATGAGCTGAGAGAAGCTAATATTGTTGGAGAGTTTTGGAACTGTAGGTTCAAAGTCACCTGACCATCCCAACAATGTTCCACTCTCCACATATCTCAAGTTACTCCCAAATTCTATCCAGAATATTACTTTGGAAATCAGGCTTAAAAACTGAAATGTCATGGGTGTCTTGGTTGCCTGGTTACTGCACTCTGGGTTAATTTCAAATGATGAGTACAGTCTGAGGAAAGGAGTTCCTTGGTGTAATCTGGGGATAACCTGATGCCTGCTAATCTGTGATTAAATAGCTGTGTTCACAGAGGTTAGAGTCAACTTATCCACCAACCTTCCCTGTTGATGGGGAGTGTTTGAAAGTCTTTCTGCAATGTCTTCAAAAATCAGTTTTGTATTTAAGGGTTAAATACAGCTTCTATAAGTTTTTGGCTTTCTCCACTGAAAGGTGTCACTTATTTTTTTACCCTTGTTTCATAAGGTGCATGTTAGTTAAAAGAACTGGTTGTACAATTGCTTTAAACGTGCAAGGCTGCTATGTAACTGATCTCAGAAAATGCATAGAACATCTAATTGCTCTTATTTTAAAATTAGCATACTTTTCATATCGGAGCCCTCCGGTCACCTCGCAGACTAATATTGTACTCTGCTGTAGCTCCAGAACCTTCCAAGACCTTTATACGCCTGTAATGTCAGTGTCTTGTACTCTGTTTTTCACCATTTCATCCTTGCAGACTGTGTCTTTCTCAGTCCACACACAAAATTGTGGGACTTCATCCATAAATCTGTCTTCTCCTCTATAAGGGTCTTTAATCTCCTCGCCAAACTTTGTCACCTATTTTAATATTCCTTGTGAGTTGCTCTCGGTTTTTTGTTTTCTTCTTAACACTTTACAGCATTTTATGTTGTTAATAGAGAGGCAAGTTTATCAACTTCTGCAAAAAGGCCGTTGACTCTTCACCCTACCATCCTTTTCCTGCCTCAGTGATCAAACCTATCCAGAGCCCCAAGCAGGTGCCCCCAAAACAAGCTCCATATTTCCTTTTGTGCATTTCCCTGAGTAAATCTGTTACACTTCCACATTCCTGCTTAAGAGCATTCACCCTTTAGTGTATGGCTTTTGATTTATTCATTATAGTAAATAGCACAGCACTTGCCACACACAGGAATAAACTTGACCAAAATGTCCATAATGCAGTCTTAAGAAATTATGAAATTTAGCAAACAAAATACTTTCTAAGAACTCATCCCTGTCATAAAGGGAAATGGCTGTTGGTTTTTAAAATTTCCAACCCTCTAACTTCCCACAAATTTTTGCTATATTGTATGCCCCCTATTTTGCTTTTATGCTGTCTTTGACTTCTCTTGATATTCACGGTTGCCTTGCTTTAGAATGATCCTGGGACTTTCAGATTACTTCCAGAAATTTCAGCCATTGCTGTTCTACTGTTATCCCTGCTCGTGTCCTCTTCCAATCATCTTTGGCCAACTTCTCTCTCCTGCCTCTGTAGTTTTCTTTACTTTATTATGCTACTAATACATTCGATTTTAGCTTCTCCCTCTCAAACTACAGGATGAATTCTATGATGTTATGATCACTGCTTCTTAAGGGTTCCTATATCTTAAGCTTCCTAATTAAATCTGATTCATCACACAACACCCAATCCAGAATTGCCTTTCCCTAATCAGCTCAACCACAAGTGTTCTAAAAAGCCATCTCATAGCATTCCACAAATTCTTGCTTTTGAAATCCAGCACCAATCTACTTCCATATTGACATCCCCCATGATCATTGTAACATTGCCTATTTTACATGCTTTTCTATCTCCTATTGTAATTTGTAGCCCACATCTTGGCTGATATTAAGAGAGGCCTATTGGGGTCTTTTTACCCTTGCAGTTTCTCAACTCTACTCAGAAGGATTCTGCATCTTCTGGTCCTGTGTCACCTCTTCCTAAGGATTTGATTTCATTTTTTTACCAAAAAAGCCACAACATGCTCGCTGTCTCCCTGCCTGTCCTTTTCATACAATGTGTATGTTTGTATGTTTGGCTCCCAGCTGTGATCTTCTTTATACTCAGCAATGCCCACAGTGTCATACTGCCAATTTCTAACTGCACTTCTTTTGCCCAGTGGAAGATGGGTGAAGAGAGAATGTCTGGGTTAGGTGGGGCCTTTGATTGTGCTGGCTGATTTACCGAAGCAACAACAAGTGCAGAGATCCAAAGTCCCTCCGTTCTACAATGATTTCTAGGAATCCAAGTCCCTGCCATTCATTGTGAAAGTTATAACTGTATTTGACTTTTCAAAATGTCACATCTTGCCCTTATCCAAATGAAACTCCCATTTGCCATTCCTTGGCCCACTTATTCGGCTGATTAAGATCCATACCCCTGTAATGCATTTAGTGGTATCTGCAAATAGAATCTTAGATGGGAACTGTAGAGGGCTACAGCCTAATGTGGGCAAATGCAATTAGTGCAGATAGGCATCATGATTGGCAGGACAAGTTGGGCTGAAAAGGGTATTTCTGTGCACTACTTTTCTATGACAGTATGAGTTTTGCATTTATACCTGCGTAGTCTGTTGAAAACAATTATTTCGCCAATGCTGGGATTATACTGCGGTAAGAAGAAATAAATTAGATTTATTTTAATGCACGTGTAAATGTGTAATTTCAGGTGTCCATCCATCTGCTCCTGCCATGGATATGCGCATGCCTCCCCCACCTCCTTATCCTGGACCTCCATCAGCCAATGTAGCTGACCATGGATTGCCTGGTATGTACGCTTTAAAAAGATCCAAATAACTTTATTAATTGACTTTGATAGTACATATCATTTCAAGTTCAAGTTTATTGTCATTCGACTCTATAACGTACAGTTGCAAGAAAGTTTGTGAATCCTTTGCAATTATTTAGTTTTCTGCAATTTTATGAGTTATTAATGCAGAAAACTGGGTCATTGCAAAGGGTTCACAAACTTTTTCTTGTAACTGAATACCACCAAATGAAACAATGTTTCTCCAGACCAGCAATTTCCAACTTTTTTTGTGCCATGGAGTCTTACCATTAATCAAGAGGTGTGTGGATCCCTGGTTGAGAACCCTTGCTCTGAGCAGTCCTTTCAATCCTTTGTAGGGTCTGGCAGTCTGGGAGAGCCTAATCTTGTAAACCTTTTAAAATTCTTCTGTTAAGTTGAAGTTGAAAGGGTTTTGTATTTGCTGGCAGAATATTTAGTGTTTCCTTGAGTGGAGAAAGATGAAGGGGTTCAATTAGTCTGTAGAAGAGTATGAAGAAATGTATTGCATTAAGTTACATTAAAACTTTTCATCTTTTAGGTGGAGCTAAAGCAGCAGAAGCAGCTTCTAGCGCTTACTATAACCCATGCAACCCTCACAGTGTGTACATGCCAATGGTAAGAGTTCTTTGTCTTCATTTTTGAAGAATTATAACTTCAGGTTTTCATATCCATCAAAGTTTTCCCCAAGTTGAGCACTAAAAAAATCTTTGCCTGGTAATAACCAATCCACAGTTACATTATGAAAGTTGTTCTTATTTACACAAATCCATTGGTCTTGGCAAGACTTAGTGTGGCAAATGTAAATTTTCGGCAATGCCTTCAAGTGCTCATGTCACAGAGATATAGATTGAGAGTACCGCCAGAAATTCAGCAGCACTTTCTTTCCATCGTGGTAGGTAGAAGATCCTTTGTATCTGCAAATGAAGCTCCAATGTATAATCTGAGTCTTGCTTTACAGTATTGATTAATCCGAACACTGCTATTCCTGGCAGTTTGCAGCTGCCTTGATGAAAAGTTACATATTTGTATATGGACTTCTTAACACCAAACTGCTTCTGGAGTACATTGCAGATCCTCCCATTTCTAGGTCATAGCATCCAATGCATATTTGTCCAAGAACATGTGTGTTTAAGTAGATGCCTGTTAGCAATTGGATTGTTTATGTGAACTCCTGTTGGTTCTTTTAAGATGTAAAAATATGTACCTCATTCATGCAAAAACATATTTTATGACTATCTCATTGTTCATGTCCAGCAGTAAAATAGATCTGTCTCTTACAGGATCAGCCCCCACCATATACTCCAGCAGATGAAAAGAAGAACAACTGAACCTGTTTGAAGTTCTTATTCTTTCAACTATTTGTGAATTATTTACTTTTTAAAAAGTGTGTTGTTAGATACTGTATTTTTATTAGACTTGACCCAGTCCATCTCTTTCCACCTTGTGTCCTCCAGCTAAGGAAGTGAGTCTTGGACTGCAGGCATCTTATGGTGGTGTCTTTGCACAGATGGCCTGTGCATTGAAGTAGGTGAGGTGGCCATTGCATTACACCATTGTACCCTATCTCTTTCCTAGTTGTCTCTCTTTGACTTCCCTTGCCTTTCAGAATTAAGTCTGCCTCCTAACCTCTGACCTCCATATATTGTCGCCATAGAATGCAGGTGTTGGGGAAAAAAATTGACCAAACTACTCTGGTGATTCCACTTGAGCCATGTCTGCCTAAACTCTACAGGATCTATTCCATTAGGAATTCTGGACAAACCTGGGGATGAAAACATTAGACTAATATGACAAATCCCAGTTTTGGAGTATTGCCCTTGATGTTGTAACTATTTAGACTGTGAAGGCAGTGTTAATGAATACAAAAATATTGCTTGTAAATATGATAATATTCAAAATATGCCAGAAAGGTATAAAATTATTGAAATTATTTTGTATAGTACCAACAGAAACAATGTTTTCCTACAAAATGACAATGCTATTTTAAGTAATGCCTGTGAAAATAGATTAATAACACAGCTATGCTCATTAGCCGGTCATCACACAATAGGCTTTGGGATTTTGATGTTTGATGTACCAAGGTCCTTTGTTTAAATTTCTCAGTAACAAATAAAGTACTTCATGTTTTTGAAATTAGATAATATCAACATTATTCGGAATATTACCAAGAAATATTTTTACAGCTTGGTAGGAGGGGATTGGAGAAGTTATTCTGTAATATTTGTCTGACCTACTTCATGAAAGTTTTATTGTAATTTCTTATAGAGGAACATAAAATCAGATTGACTTGTTTCTAAACTTCAACATTTGCTGTATCTTGGTTCTAAATTTTACATTTTAGTACCCACGTGACAGTTTGCGTTACTATAGATAAGGAATGTAAGTTTCAGGAATTTGAATCCTGTTCATCACTTTGCATTGTCCCCACCATAACTGATGACCAATCATATTTTATACAGTTTGTTGAATGGGCCTAAAGGGTGCACTTAGACACACACGGGATTGGAAAGACACAATCCATAATTCCACTGCTGATGTTCAGTTTCCTTCATTGCTGGAACCAATGTGCACAAGATCCATCATTGCTTAGCAGGGTCTTGACTTTATTTATGAAACCTTTTGTCCTTCCATGACACTGCTTGTTTAATTTTTAAGAATGATGTACTGTGTTAGTTACTTCCAGAAGGATTCTGTAACTTGTTAGTAGATAGATATAGTTGGTCATTTTGAGGGAACGGCTAGAGCTTAACAGTTACAGATAAAGGTAACCAGGGCACAGGCATAATATGAAGCATTCTGGTAAATTTCTTTGAATAGATCAAAAGTTTACCAACTAACTCTGGTGAAGAGATATTTAGGCCTGCTGATTTCCTCCAGTACTTTGTGTGTGTTGATGGGATAATTGAGTTTTCTTTTTATTTAATTATAAAGTAGGTAAACTGGAGTGTATTTCATCTGTTTCAGCTTTGGTGATTATCCTCTCAATGGAGGATACCTTGGTGGAAATATTAGAAAACTTTAGTAACTAATCTCTTTGAAATAATGATGAAAGCCCAGTAAGGTGTTTCACACATGGTCATATTGCAGGTCTGGTAATAGTACATTGTCTAGATCTCTGACCAAAATGATAAACACCTGTTCATCTAGTCACCTAAAGACAAATCCTGAGCAATTGATATGGTTACCCCAGAGGTTTGATCAGTTTGGACTACTCTCTCATTTCCCTGTCAACAGTGTAACTCCACTCTATGAGTAGCTCAGTAACCATTGCCGCCTTGGCTTGCAGTTGTGTGTGTGGGAGAATGAAGGAACACGAGGGAGGTAGCCTGCAAAATAGATGGAGGATGAAGACTGAACTCTGTTAATATTTTTCCAAAGCAAAATGATAAAGAAAATTAATCATTGCTACACTGCTGTAGACTTTTGTACCATTAACCATGCATGTCATGATGGTGGGGGTAAAGCAAGAGGCACTGGTATGGCTTTTATTTTTTCTCTACTTAGCTACAAGTGGTGCCTGACTTCTTAGAAGCATTGTCCCTTCACAGTAGCATGTTCCTGCATCTGATTTTTTTTTATATGTATACACTGAAAGAAAATTACTAAACATCTCAACTCTTTCAATTAAAATTTGATATTTATATCTTTTACTGATGATGATAAAGTAATATACAAAGTGACAGAACGAAGTGTGGTTGAAACACTGCCACAGCAGGGAAAGACAATGTGTTTGACCCATTGTGTGCATTCTGATTTTATTATGATTCTGAGAATACAAAAGCAACTAAATTAATAAGCAGTTGAGGTTGTTTGAGAACTTCAGTTTGATTACTGTTGAACTTTATAGTTGCAAAGCATTGAATATACAGTTAAATCATAGCTGAGTGTTGTAATGTTGATAGTTACAGTGCTCGTCTTTGGCAAAGAGCTGAAAGGAACAGAATTTAATGGGTTTTTAAAACAAAATTAATAGGTCCTTTTTTAGCAATGATGTGGCATCGTGGTGTATTGGCAAGTTCTTAGTTAAAACCATTAGTAGTCTTCCATCTAAAAGCAGTTCAGTAGCTTCTTTCATTGATAATGGTACAGACCACACCAGTAATTTAAGCACTCTTAACTGGAGAGCTATTTAAAGCACCTCCATGGTCAGAAGGAGTCCTCTTGTAAACTTTCATTGGCAAGTGGTCATAACTAGTTGAATAAGCCGATGAATGAAGATTCACACTTTTTCTCTAGACCTTGGGAAATAATTCTGCTGTGTATTGGGTTTACAACTGTTGCAGTTGGGTGATTGCAGGATAAAGTAGGCATTTAGCACAGCTATTAATTCATACTGTAGATTTATGGATCTTCATATAGATTCCAAAACCACTAAAAGAATTGTTAGTTTTAAAAGATCTTTCTTTATATATAGTTTCTTGAAAAGGAAGAGTTCACTAACTTTCCTTGCATATTTTGCAAGTAACAACGTAGCAGGAAATATGCACAATGCACATTGAGGCTGCTGCACCTTGCATCCTGTTTTACACTGGTTTCAGAGTTAATCTGGTTCCCATCACCATACGGATATCATTGTTGTCAACCAGAAACTCGAGGATGAAGGAAAATCCAACTCCTTAGAACACAAAGCCATCGGTGCAAAAATTACTGCAACCAGGGTCACTCTGAGACCAACAATTGTGTAAATGGGACTTTCTGGGGGAATTGTTTAAAAATTATCTGCAATCCTGATATATTCAAGCAAAACAACCTGCCTTGAAGTAGGGGAAATTCCAGCAGCTTTTCAGACTTCCTACAATTTATTTGCTTCCACTAATCAGTTTCTCCCAAATTGCAACTGTATATGCAATATTTATCAGTTCAGGTACACGGATGAGGTTATAGTAAACCATCTTAAATGTGTTGCCAATTGTTAGCATGTCCTTCCATTTGAAAGTAATTGTTTAGAAATGTTAAAATGGTGTGTAAAATATAATGTAAAATAGTGAATTATATTGTAGGAAAGGAAAAACAATCTAGAACTTTCAATTGTAGTTAATGACAGCAAAAATTTCTGGAATACTTGGGTATTCTCCGATTTCCTTGTGTTACTTGAAATACAGAATTTCTGTGAATTGTTGAATTGGTAGGAAGTTCTTTGATTATTTTCTTAATGCTGATTTTTATCTTAAGTTGGCTAGTTTTTTTTATTTGATCTTTGCTTTTGACCATGTATTGATGCAGTAAACTGAACAAGTATTAATCAAAATAAATTTGAAAGGAAAGACCATGGAGCATATACCCATCTGAATCTGAGATGCCGCAAAACCAAGTGTGACGGCTTTAAAGCAATATGCTTAAGTTAAAGGAAGGTGACTAATGTAATAAGATCTGAGGGAAAATAACAATGCATTGCTCTTTATTTAATCTGTACTTTTGTATTAACTGGAGAATTGAGTGACCTGCTAGATTTATAAAAATGAATGTGTTTACTCATTGTGTATAATTCTGTATGTATGTATGCTTCAATAAAGCTTTACTACTTGTTAATAAATGCTTTCATAAGCAAATAAAAACACTTGTGCAATGTGAGCATGCAGTACCTTTGGGAAACGAGTTGATCTCTTAATGTAAGAAGAGGAAAAGGTTTTCACTGTGGATTACATGGAGCAGGTACATCCTGTACTGGTCTCCTAAGCGTTTACATCTGATGTGAATTATCCGACCAATTTACACCTTTGATCTTACTACAACAACTCACACCTGTACCTTGGGGGTGCACATATCCTTTCTATGCTTCCTCAACCCGTCATCACCTCTGGCATTAACCACTCACATAACAAAATAGGAGTAAATCACTTGGCCCATCAAACCAGCCTTGCCATCCAATATGATCACAACTAATCTGCCCCAAGCCTCATTTACAGTTTTCAGCAGCCCTTGTTTCTCTGATCTTTCAAACGTTTACCTGTCATTTTAAATATCCCAAATGCTCTTGCCTTTACCTATCCAGGGGTGATTAGCAGGCAGTGTTTTCGCTGAAGTTTGCAGTTTCAAGTAAGTGACACTTTGAGCAGGTCTTCCCTCTGTGCTGAAAATTGTGACCTTTTACTTGAAATTTAAATCCAGCTGTCTGCACCAGGGCTGTTTCAATAAATAAAAGAGGTGTTGGAATATTAAATCATAAACTTAAGTGATTCTGCAGATACTGGCAATCTCGAACAGTACACACAAAATGCTGGAGAAACCTCACATCAGGCAGCATCTATGGAAGGGAATAAACAGTCAATGTTTTGTGCTGAGACCCTTCATCAGGACTTCCGGTGAGTAGCAAGGAGTGGGTATTTTCTACCTTCAGGGACTTTACCTTACAGTAGCTAGTGTAAATTAAAGACCCTGAAAGTGTAATGGAAGGTTAGTGTAATAGAGGGTTTTTAGTGCAACTAGTAGCTGAAAATGGGAGGACAGTAATGCCAAGTGCAAAGAAATGGTAGCAGAACCCACCACATGGAATGCTGCTCCAGCAGTCTATGGGCAATGTGAGAGACCCTGTGCAGCGAGTGTGTCAATTGCAACTCCTGGCTGACCATTGTTTCTCTTCCCCTTTCTGGATTTCCAGCAACTGTAGAATCTCTTGTGTTCCTCACTGACCATTTTCTATAGCTGGAGCTGTGGATGGGCCCAGTGTGGAGAGATACTGCACAGAAATGGGCCCTTCAGCCCAAGTGATTCATACCAACCAAGGTGCCGAGCTGCACTAATCCCATTCAAGCCGAAGACACACGTTTAGTGAACTGGGCATACCAATAACATGAGCAATGACTGCACAGGTGGGACAGGGGCAGGTGACCAGGTAGAGCAGTAGTGCAGGCAGGTATGGCCTCTCAGAGGAAAGCACCAACTGCCCAGTTTGTGGCACCACAGTTGAAGGAGGGGGAGGCAAAAGAATTGGAGGACCTCTAGTTCAAATTTACTTTGAGATTTGTCTTGCTGGCATTTACTGGGGAGAAAAGAAATACAATAAAATTTATGAAAATGTATACATAAAAAGAAAGACTGAAAGAATGTGGAAAAAGAAGACAGACTGCAAATTTAAAAAAACACTAAACATAAAGAATTCCCGTAAGTGAGTCTCCAGTGATAGGGACCTAACTGTAAGAGGGGAAGATGGGTGCTTCAGTAATGATGAGTGTTGTCTCCCTGGTGCCGGGGTCAGGAATGTCTCAGAGCAGCTCCAGGGCATTTTGAAGGGAGAGGGTGAACAGCCAATGGTGTGGTACATATCAGTATACCAATAACATTGGTAGAAAAAGGGACAAGGTCTTGCAATGTGAACTTAGGGAGTTGGATAATAGATTATAGAGCAGGGCCACTAAAAGATAGACAAAATTGAAAGGATGAATACAGGACTGAAGGTGTTTTATTTGAATATGTGCCGTATCGAACTTGTAGCACAGTTATGGATTGGCATCTATGATGTTTTAGGCACACTGAATCATTGCTGAAAGAAGATTATAGCTCGGAGCTTAATGTCCAAGGATACACATTGTATCAAACGGACAGGCAGGAAGGCAGAGGAGGTGGCACTTCTTTGGGGTAAAAATAAATTAAATCAAATCATTAGAAATTGGAGACATTGTGTTGGAAGGTATTGAATCATTGTGAGTAGAGCTAAGGAACTGCAAGAGGTAAAAAGACCCTGATGGGAGTTGTATACAGACCTCCAAACAGTAGTAGTAAGGATGTGGCCTACGAATTACAATGGGAGATAGAAAATGCATGCCAAAGGGGCAATGTTACAAAAGTCATGGGGGATTTCAATAAGCAGGAAGATTGGGGAAAATCAGGTTGGAGCTGGATTCCAAGAAGGGAATTTTCTAGAATGCCTATGAGATGGCTTTTTTTTAGAGCAACTCTTACCTGAGCCCACTAGGGGATCGGCTTTTCTGGATTAAGTGTTGTAGAATGAAACAGAATGGATTAGAGAGCTTGAGGTAAAAGAACCCTTAGGGGAAAGTGATCATAATATGATCAAATTCACCCTGAAATATGAGAAGGAGAAGCTAAAGTCAGATGTATCAGTTTTACAGTGAAGTAAAGGGAATTACAGAGGTATGAGAGTGGAGTTGGCTAGAATTGATTGGAAAGGAACACTGGCAGGGTTGACGGCAGAACAGCAACGGCTGGAATTTCTGGAAGTGGTTTGGCAGGCACAGGATATATACATCCCAAAGAGGAAGAAGTATTCTAAAGACAAGGTGACACAATCTTTAGCTGACAAGAGAAGTCAAAGTCAACAAAAAGGGAGGGCATATAATAGAGCAAAAATTAGTGGGAAGTTAGAAGCTAGGGAAGCTTCTAATACTAATAGAAGTCAACTTAAAAAAGTCATTAATAAGGTAAAGATGTAATAAAAAATAAGCTAGCCAATAATTTTAAAGGGGATATCAAAAGTTTCTTAATATTTTTCAAGTGTGAAATAGAGGAGAGAGTGGATATTGGACTGCTGAAAAACTATGCTGGAGAGGTAGTAATGAGGACAAGGAAATGGCAGATGAACTGAATAAATATTTTGCATCAGTCTTCACTGTGAAAGACACTAGCAGTATGGTGGAAGTTCCAGTTGTCAGGAGTCGTGAGGTTACCATTACTAGAGAGAAGGTTCTTAGGAATCTGAAAGGTCTGAAGTAGATAAGACACCTGAACCAGATGGTGTACATCCCAGGGTACAAAAAGAGGTGGCTGAAGAGATTGTAGAGGGATTAGTAATGATCTTTCAAGAATCACTAGATTCTGGAATGGTTCCAGAAGACCGGCAAGTTGTAAATGTCACTCCACTTCAAGAAGAGAGAGAGGCAGAAGAAAAGAAATTATAGGCCAATTAGTCTGACCTCAGTGGTTTGGGAAAATCTTGGAGTCGATTGTTAAGAATATGGTTTTGGGGTACTTGGAAGCACATGATAAAATAGGCCATAGTAAGCATGGTTTCCTCAAGGGAAAATCTTGCCTGACAAATCTGTTGGAATTTTACCTGCATATTGAAATCCCCCATGTCTTTTGTAACGTTGCCCCTTTGACATGCATTTTCTATCTCCCATTGTAATATGTTGGAAGAAATATCAAACAGTACATGTGTTTGGATTTTCATGTCTTTTACAAGACACCACACATGAAACTACTTGACAAGCTGCAAGCCCCCGGTATTACAGGAAAGATTCTAGCATGAATAAAGCAGCGGCTTATTGGTAGGAGGCAAGAGTAAGAATATAGGGAGCCTTTGGGCTCTCATGACCAGACTATGTAACAGTTTCTTCCTCCAAGTCTGGTCGTGAGAGCCCAAATGCTTCAGTGCCTTTTGCCAGATGGCAGGAAGGTGAAGAGTTTGTATGAGGGGTGCGTGGAGTCCTTCATAATGCTATTTGCTTTATGGATGCAGCGTGTGGTGTAAATGTCTGTAATTTTGAGGAAGTAGAGAGGCTACAGAAGGACAGACAAATTAAGAGAATGGACAAAGAGTGGAAGATAGAATACACTGTCAGAAAGTGTATGGTCATGCACTTTGGTAGAAGAAATGAAAGGGTTGACTATTTTCTAAGTGGAGAGAAAATACAAAAATCTGAGGTGCAAAGGGACTTGGGAGTTCTTGTGCAGGATACCCAAAGGTTAATTTACAGGTTGAATCTGTGGTGAGGAAGGCAAATGCAATGTTAGTATTCATTTCAAGAGGACTAGAATATAAAAGCAAGGATGTAATGTTGAGGCTTTATAAAGCACTGGTGAGGCCTCATTTGCAGTATTATGAACAGTTTGGGGCCCCTTAGAAAGGATGTGCTGAAACTGGAGAGGTTTCAAAGGAAGTTCACAAGAATGATTCCAGGATTGAACAGCTTGTCATATGAAGAGCATTTGATGGCTCTGGACCTGTATTCGTTGGAATTCACAAGAATGAGAGATAACCTAATTGAAACCTGTTGAATGGTGGAAGGCCTTGATAGAGTGGATGTGGAGAGAATGTTTCCTATGGTGGGAGAGGGGTGTCCTTTGAGAATGGAGATGAGGAGGAATTTCTTTAGCCAGAGAGTGGGGAATCTGTGAAATTCTTTGCCACAGGCAGGTTGTGGAGGTCAAGTCTAAGGCAGAAGTTGATAGATTCTTGAATGGTCATGGTGTGAAGGGAAGTGGGGGGAAGGCAGGAGATTGGGGCAGAGAGGAAAAAGTGGATCAGCCATGAATAAATGGTGGAGCGGACTCGATAGGCCAAATGGCCTGATTCTGCTCCTATATCCTGTGGTCTTATGGTCTTGTAGTGTATACAACCCTGAGAATCATTTAGAAACAATAGAATCAATGAAAGACTGCACCCACTAGGACAGGCAAACAGCCAATGTGCAAAAGGGAATAAACTGTGCAAATACAAAAAAATAAAAAATAATAATAATAAATAAGCAATAAATACTGAGAACATGAGATTAAGATTCCTTGAAAGTGGGTCCACAGGCTGTGGGAACAGTTCAGTGATGGGGCGAGTGAAGTTATCCCCACTGATGCAAGAGCCTGTTGGTTGAGGGGTAATAACTGTTTCTGAGCCTGGTGGTGTGAGCCCTGAGGCTCCTATACTTGGAAGGAGGATAGGTCAGGCGTATCTCTTGGCTAAAGGAATTGTGCAGGGTTTGGATGTTTGGATCATTGGCACTATTTCTGGCGTAGATGGCTGTTAGAGAAGTTTTTAACTGATTTGGAAGATGGATGGAACACAGTGGATGGACACTTAGGGGTGAGGTTCAGTCATTTACAGAAGAAGGCTGAAGCAAATAGACATGGTCTCGATAAGAAATGTGAGAAGACAGGAAAGCTGAACAGCATCTATTTTAATGCATTAATGTGGATAAGAGAGTGTTGACCAGCACATGGAAATATAATATTATTGCAATTATTAAGATGGGATTGAATGAAGGGCAGATTGCAATTCAATATTTCAGGGTATATTAAGTTTCAGGTGTGATAGGCAGGGATGTTTAAATAAAAGGGCTTATTGCCTTATTGATCAAGGTGATCACTACAGTGATAAGGAAGGACCCTCCAAATGAGATCAGAGGTCAGAAAAAGAAAGGGACGATCACTTTGTCAGGGGGTTATACTGCAGGCTAGCCCCGAGAGTCAATGGGAGACATGCAGATAAATCAAAACGAGGTGCAGGATGAATAGGGATACAGCAGTCATGGATTTCAACCTTCCCAATATTAACTGCAATCAATTTAGTGTGAACAGATTAGATGGGGTCGAAATCCTTTAGCTGCGTCCTGGAAAGCTTTTTGTCCCTGTACATTAGTAATCCTAAGGATGGGGCAATGCAGGGCCTAATTCTAATCCTCAGGAATGAAGCCAAGCAAGTGGATAAAGTGTCAGTGGGTGAGCATTTTGAAGGCAGTGACCATGGTCTGGTGAATTTCAAAATAGTTATGGAAAGGGGTGAGGATGGTCCAGAGTTCTGGGAATACTGATTTCAATATCAATAGTTCAAACCTGGCAAACATGGAGGAGAATGGCCTCTTTACCAGTGAATCGATATCTATTGGCCTTTTAAAATGGAAACAGTGAGGGTTTGTGGTCAATGTGTTCAGGTAAGAGTGAAGGGTCAGGATGGCAAGTCTAGGCAACCCTGAATATCAAGGAATATTGAGGACTGGATGCAGAAATGTGATAGAACCGCATTTGAGAGGGAAAAATGGGGAGTCCCTTCACAAGTACAGAGATCAGATGGGGTTCTTACAAAAGAACCCTGAGTGACCAAAATTCCCTGACCTTTACCATAGCCTTGGACAGGGATAGGAGCAGGCAGTATAAGAAATTAATTAACTGAGGAAGGCAAATTGTGATTTCTGTTAGGCAGGAACTTGAGAGTGTAAATTAGAAAAAAGATGTACTCAGGGTAATGTGGAGATTGTCTAGGCAGCATTTGCATGGCATTCTGTTTAGGTTTGTCCCATTGAGGCAGGGAAAGAATTGTACAGTGAGGGGTGATGTGAAAAATCTTTTCAAGAGGAAGAAAGATGATTACTTAAGGTTTAAGGATCAGACTGGGAGCCAGTGACTTACAAGGCAGCCAGGAGGAGCTTAGGAATGGACTTAAGAGAGTTAGAAGGGGACACTAAAGGTCTTGGTAAACAAAATTAAGGAAAACCCCAAGGTGTTCTACACCTACATGAAGAACAGGAGGATGACTAGAGTGAGGGTAGGACCAATCAATGATAAAAGAGGAAACCTGTGCCTGGATCGAGTGAAGGTGGGAAAGGTCTTTACTAGTGAACACTGAAGCAAGTGAGGGACCTTGACATTTGTGAGGACAGTGTTAAACAGGCTGATAGGCTGGAACAGGTTGACATTAAGAAAGAGGATGTGCTGGAACTTCTGAAAAACATTAGGATAGGTAAACCCCCAGGGCTGGTGGTTCTTCTTCATTCTTCAGTCCTGACGAAGGGTTCTGGCCCGAAACGTCGACTCATCATTTCTAACTGATGCTGCCCAACCTGCTGAGGTCATCCAGCATACTGAAAGTGTTGCTTTAATCACAGCATCTGCAGATTATTTTGTGTTTACACCCTAAGGAAAGACTGGTCCAAAAGGTTAGGCCCATGGGATCTAAGGCAAGTTGGAAAATTTGACACATAATTGGCTTGGTGACATGAGATAGAGGGTGATGTGTAAGGTTATATCTGTAACTGAAGACGATGACCAGCAGTATGCCACTAGGAGCAGAGCCATGTCCCTTATTCTTGGTTCTAAACATTAACAAGGTGAATATCGATGTACAATAAGATTAATACGTTTGCAGGTGATATGAATATTCATGGTAGTGTTGATAGTGAGGAGGGTAGAGTTGTGCAATGGAATGACATTGTTCAGATTGTAAATTAACAGAGCAATACTGCTGGAAATTAATCCTGTGTAAAGTGATCCATTTTGTGGGATCAAATAAGGGTAGGACTTACTGAGAATGAGGTGACACCATGGGATAGTTCAGCAATCCGGCAGCAGTGGGGAAGAAGCTGTTCTTGAGCCTGGTTGTCTGGGCTTTCAAACTCCTGTGCCTTCTCTCAGAAGTTAGAAAAGAGAAAGGGGCAGGCATCTCTGACCATACTATTAACCTTCCTGAAGCAACACACAGTGAAGATGGAAGGAAGTGACAAAGCCTGTGACAGAACTGGGCAGTCCAGAGTTGAGCAGCTGCCATACCAGGCTGAGATACAACTTGTCAGAATATTTTCCACCACATTCTGAGCATTCCCCACTCTCTGCATAAAACAGCTTAACCCACATGTCTGCTTTAAACTTTCTCCCTCTCGCCTTAAAACTAGGCCCTTTAGTAAGTTGACATTTCCAGCCTGGGTAAAAGACACTGACTGTCTACCACGAGTATGTCTCCATCAGGTCTCCCCTGATGTAGAGATCTACAAGAGTTACCCCCACACAAATTCACCCTTTGGGAGAGTCATCTGGCCAGGCAAAGGCCCAACAGTAGTTCTGTTTGACTGGGACACTAACTGGATGTAATTGTCAAGTTAATTAGGCAATTAAATTTGGGAGCAAAGAGGAATAGAGAATTTGAAAGGGGACAGGAATGCTGTTTTGTCTCCGCAAATGTAATTTATGGCAGAGTTTAGAAGGATAAGAAAGTGAGCACAAGACCCAGAAAGAACCAAAACTCTTTGGCAATCAATAATGATTTATCACCAACATCCCTCTAAGGTGTGTACATGACATATTTTGCTAATAGTGCACAAGGGAATTTAAACTGCGCACAAAAGGTTGTCACCCTTGACCTTGTTGGCACATTAAATACGTTGCACAGTAGTACACAATCACATTTCCTTTTCCAGTTTCTGATGTGGACAGTGTTGACAGCGTGGCGTTTGCAATGATTGATCTGTACTTATTTATACTGTTGTTACTGAAGAAGTTATTGATTCACTATCTCAAGCTCCAAAGAAGAAAAGGGCGTGAAGCACAAAAGAACTACTAGTTCATTTAAAGCGGAATGGCTCAATGAAACAGTAGAAACTGCGACACTGAAAGCTCATGAGGTTAGGAATGTGCAGCCATGAGAAATATTTATGTCCAATGCAGAAACTGGTGTTCCCTGTGTGTATCGTTGTGATGCAAAAGTTGCTGGAGAATTTGCAGCTGGAAAGAAGTGGAGTGATATTTGGAAACTTGACTTTTTAAAGCGTCATTTAGCAATCAAATCACAAATGGACAGTGTGCAAAAGCTCCAGCAAGAAAATCCTTCATTACCTGCTACAGATCTGCTATGTATGTTTTGTGAGAGGACAGATGAACGAGAGTGAAAACGATCAAATGCAGAGGAGATCAGATTTCTTATTGACAGTGTTTTGCTAGCTGTTAAAGTGAATACCTCCAGATGTAAAATTCAGTGCGCACATGTTGTTGTCGTCACTGGGCAAAAAATTGCACAGCACCAGATTTTTGCGCACACTGGTCATTACAAATTAGAGGGAACATTGTTTATTAGGTTGATCAAATCATCACAAGAGTGGAGAATTGGGTTTGGATTAGGAGCTGGATTGAGATGGAGTGAGTCTCACACAAATAGGCCGGGGACAGCCACTTGTTGAGAGAATTCCTACAAACTCCCAGTCCAGATGGAGGAGACCTGAAGGTTAGGCAGAGAAACATGGAACTTTCTGGAGTTCACACATGAGATGTGGTCCAACTCACTGTGGCACAAAGAGTGCCCATACAAAATTACATCCACAGATGATCACAGCGCGAACTCTCTGGGAAAAGAAAACATCAAAAAACTGAAATAAACAGGAATGTAAAATCAAAAAAACATATTGCTAGGGGAGCTCAGCAATTCAGGTAGCATTTGTGGAGGCAGAGGAACAGTTGAAGATTTGCATCATTATGGATTGAGGGGTGCCTAAGGCTTTTGCACACTACTGTATTTGTCAATGTGGAACAGAGAGCAGGTCCGTAAATCTGGCGGGAGCAAAGGATGTTGGGAATAGCAAGGGTGGAGTGCTGCAGGAGGGGTGTGAGACAGATGGCAGAGCACTACTTGGGCTGGGGGTGGGGGTGCGGGTGCAGACACACCCAGCCCTGAGACACCAGGCAAGGTCATTAGATTCCAACAATCTGCGCTAATCATTACAGAACGCTTCTCTGGTGCTTCCCACTCCCTCCTCTCTCCCTTTCCCTCTTCCCAAACATAATTCTCCTCTCCCTGCCCTCTTCCCACTCTCAGCTCACAACAGAGACCCATATCAGAATCAAGTTTATCATCACTCACATATGTCATGAAATTCATTTTTTTTTGTGGCAGCAGTACATAAAATCACTACAGTACTGTGCAAAGGTCTGAGGCACCCTAGCTATATACGTATATGTTAGTTAAAGTTAAAGTCTGTCCCAAGCCTTATGCATCAGGCCAGTGCTTATGCCAGTTTCTTTGGCGTGAAGCAACTGAGAGTACGAGACTCCCCACCCCCCACCCCAGATAGGACACCAGTCTATCGCGAGGTTAACCCCCAGCATTACCCACCCATTTTCAGCTGGGTGGACTGGAGCAGTGTGTGGTTAAGTGCTTTGCTCAAAGACACAACAGACTCGAACTCACGACCTTCAGATCGTGAGCCCAACGCCCTAACCACTTGGCCACGCACCACTATACGTACATGTGCCTAAGCCTTTTTGCATAGTATCAAAATGCTTTGCCCTCAAAACAGGGAGTTGTAAAAGGACGTTTAAACAAATACTGAAATATTTTAAAGGTATTTGAAATGTTTAATGTGCTTTATTATTGCAGTATCATTACTGTCTTGGAACAATAGTGTAAAAATTATTAACACAAGCACAACATGTTGTAACATAACAGTTAAAGCACCATAGTCAGGGAAGATAAAAGCGGAGCTCTCTGTGAAGAATGTGCAGCAACAGTTTACAGTGCAAATATTGTGAGGATGAGGAAGGGCAGTGATGGAGACTGGTGTTATGTTGGGAGGAGACAGCATGCCTACAATGGATATGAACAGGTTGGAGTTCCCATGATCTTGACAGTGGGTCAATAGTGAGTGCAGAAGTATGGTTAAAACAGCCACAAGAGCAGATCGTCCAGGCTAACAACATCAGTGGCAAAATTTCAATTGACTTTATTTCTTACATCCTTCACATATATGAGTAAAAATCTTTACGTTATGTCTCCGTCTAAATGTGCAATGTACAATCATAGTAATTTATAATAAATAGGACAGTCAATGTAACATAGAAATCCACTCAAATCAGTGTGAGTTAATCAGTCTGATAGCCTGGTGGAAGAAGCTGTCCCGGAGCCTGTTGGTCCTGATTTTTATGCTGCGGTACTGTGTCCCAGATGGTCACAGCTGGAATAGATTGTGGTTGGGGTGACTCAGGTCCCCAATGATCCTTCGGCCCCTTTTTTCACACCTGACTCTTTAAATGTCCTGAATCATGGGAAGTTCACAACCACAGATGCGCTGGGCTGTCGGCACCACTCTCTGCAGAGTCCTGCGATTAAGGGAGGTACAGTTCCCGTACCAGGCAGTGATGCAGCCAGTACCACTCAAGGAGCTCCGTCTGCAAGAGGTCATTGGGAAAGTCTCAGTCTTCACTCTCCAGGGCACAGGCCTGGGCAAGGTTGTATAGAAGACCAGCAGTTGCCCATGCTGCAAGTCTCCCCTCTCCACGACACCAGTGTTGTCCAAGAGAAGGGCATTAGGACCCATACAGCTTGGCACCAGTGCAGAGCATTGTGTGATTCAGTGTCTTGCTCAAGGACACAACACGTTGCCTCGGCTGGGGCTCGAACTCACGACCTTCAGGTAGCTAGTCCAATGCCTTAACCACTTGGCCATGTGCCCTCAGCGAAGGAAGATGAGGGATAACATGATGATGAGAGGCATAGTTCAAGTGGACAGCCAGAGACTTTTACCTGGGGTGGAAATGGTTATGGGGCATAATTTCAAGGTAATTGGAAAAAGTATAGGGGAATGTCAGAGGTGAAGAAGGCAAATGCAATTGGTGAAGAGGGTGAATGCAATGTTGGCATTCATTTCTAGAGGAATAGAGTATAGGAGCAGGGATGTGATGTTGAGGCTCTATAAGGCACTGGTAAGACCTCACTTGGAGTACTGTGGGCAGTTTTGGGCTCCTTATTTAAGAAAGGATGTGCTGACTTTGGAGCGGGTTCAAAGAGTCACTAGAATGATTCTGGGAATGAGAGGGTTAACATATGAGGAAAGTTTGTCTGCTTTTGGAATGTATTCCTTGGAGTTTAGAAGAATGAGGGAGGACCTCATAGAAATATTTTGAATGTTGAATGGCATGGACAGAGTGGATGTGGCAAAGTTGTCTCCCATGGTGGGGGAGTCTAGTACAAGAGGGCATGACTTAAGGATTGAAGGGCGCCCATTCAGAACAGAGATGCAAAGAAATTTTTTTAGCCAGAGGGTGGTGAATCTATGGAATTTGTTGCCACGGGCAGCAGTGGAGACCAAGGAAGAGATTGATAGTTATCTGAGTAGCCAGGGCATCAAGGGTTATGGTGAGAAGGTAGGGGAATAGGACTAAATGGGAGAATGGATCAGCTCATGATAAAATGGTGGAGCAGACTTGATAGGCCGAATGGCCGACTTCTGCTCCTTTGTCTTATGGTCTTATGGTCTAATTTTTATTTTTACAGAGAGTGCTGAGTGTGTGGAACACGCTGGCAGGGGTGGTGACAGAGGTAGATACACTGGGGACATTTAAGAAAGTCTTAGATAGGCACATGGATAATAGAAAAATTGAGGGCTATTGTGCGCTGAATGGCCTGTACTGTGCTGTAATTTTCTATGTTCTGTCTAAAAGAAAACAGTAGCATGGTTGGTAGAGCAGCTATCTCACAGCTCTAAGGACACAGGTTCAATCCTGAACTTCACGACTGTCCGTGTGGAGTGCACACGCTTTTCTGTGACCACACGGGTTCCTCCCACCTTCCACAAACAAGCAGGGTCGCCCACCGCCTGGGTGGCTGATGTAGGCTGCAATCTTGTGCATGGCAAGTCCAGCTCCATCGCTGTCCAGCACCCTGCGAGTGGGCTAGATCTGCTATCGTGAATGTTCTTAATATTCAGCAGTCTTCACCTCTGACTACTGCTATGACTTTCACCACAAACACAAATGTAAACCCCCCTCCTCTCTTTCCTCCACCTGCACCCCAGAATATTCAGCTGCTAGTCCTGTGCATCCCTGAGACATATTTCTGTAGCGGCTATATCCGTCTATGAGCTAAATGATATCCAATTTCATAAAGATAAATGGAAAATAGAACTAGGAGAAATAAAGAAAATAGGGATTTTCCATGTTGAAATTCCAGCATGCACAATTATTGTGACTCTGTGGGAATCAGGAGCTTGTAAGGCTCTGAACGAACGGATTTAAAACAGTAAGAACAGCAAGTTACCACTCTTTTGCAAGACCAGAGGCGAATCACCGCCCCTATTTCATTAGCCAATCAACGGCTTAATTTTAAATTCCGTGCAGCCTCAGCTAGACGGATAGAAACATCAATGTGACTGGCGAATGGGTAGAATATGCAAATATCCGTCACAGAACCTAACCGAGAAATGTGAGCAATTTACATAACAGCTCTTTTGATGGAATTATTGGCTCTAATAAAGCCAACGTATTGTTTGAAAGGCGGTAATGAACACTGTCGCCGTTTACTATCTGTCACCCTGAGGTAAATAGGGAGAGGAAATCTGAAGTACCCTCGGCGGGGGCGGGCCCTGCCCTTTGATCGACAGTTGGACGCCATGGAGGATCTGGACGCGGCGGCGGTGAGCCCCGCCGAGCAGACGGAGCTGTCGCGGATGATGGCCGTCGAGCAGCAGAAGGCTCAGTTCCAGCTGCGGGTGCACGGTTTCACCGACGTGTGCTGGGACAAGTGCGTGGACAAGCCGGGCTCGAAGCTGGACTCGCGGACCGAGAGCTGCCTGGTCAGCTGCGTGGAGCGCTTCGTGGACACCACGCTGGCCATCACCAACCGCTTCGCGCAGATGGTGCAGAAGGGGGGACACTGACCGGCTGCCCCGCACCCTCCGGCCCACGCGGACCCTCTGGACTCGGTGTGCCGCCTCTGTATTAAAGTACCGGCTGGCTTGGAAATTGTGTTCACGCCGACTGAAGGTGTCCTCAAGGTCATTTCTTCAACTTCCTATTCCGCTGTACGTTCATAACGCATGCAGATCTTCAGCGCAAGTCATTCTGTACACTGAAATTCCATTAAAGCCCTTGTTTCGTGAGTACTGTTGACTGAAGACTCCGATTTGCTGTGGTGTTTTTTGTTAATTTGCATTATCTTTGAAAACAAGAATTTCTGCACCGCCGTTGTAGGCTGTCCGGCAGTGATCCTGAAAGTCACGGCCTCGGGGCGGAATCAAGGACGAACCCGAACTCGTCACCAGGATGTGGGGGATCTATTGTACCGTACCTGTATTGAAATCTCCCCCGCCTCCGCAATAATGGGACCTGAAGTCATGTTTGTACGCGCGGAAATCATTGTCGCTCGTTCCGATTTTGTCTTTAGTTACATGTGCGTTCCGGCAGTATAAAGGACTCTCTCGTGTAAAAGTGCGGCAAACCCCGCGTTAGTTGAAAGTCCAGTAACAGAAATTCGCCGTTGTTGAATTCGCACATGACCACCAAAAGCTTTGCGATGTGGAATTAAAATGTGCTCTCACGAAATTGATGTGGGAGAGAAAAGCAAAAATTAACTTTCTTTTACACGCGGTTAATGCCGTGGCTTTCGTCACGGAAAATTATGACAGAGAGGGTTTTCTAACGCAGCCTCTCCCCATATGACGGATGGCATCTGTTTCAGTAATGCACAGTCGCCGGCATTCAGATTGTATTTGCTCTGGTCCATAGGGAGCCTATGCAGTAATGTCTTCATTCTCGTCTTTAAATCTCTCAGGGCCTGAACTGTTCCCACTTTCACTGTCCCAGCCCTGTAATTCCATTTTTTTAAAAAACCCCTCCATTCCTCCGATTTAACCACAAGGATAAAAAAAAAGCAGGTCTTGACCATTCAACACCTCAAGCCTGCTGTACCATTCAGTACCAGACTGTCCCAGGTATTTACCTCAGCTCCATTTTTCACTCTTCCCCATACACTTCTACTCCCTTGTAGCTTAAATGTCTGTCAATCTGCACTTTAAATGTATTCAATGAATTCACCTCCACAGCTTTATAAGGCCACAAGGAATAGGAGCAGAATTAGGCCATTTGGCCCATTGAGTCTGCCATTTCATCTTGGTTAATCCATTTTCCCCTCTGCCCCAATCTCCTGCCTTAAACTACACCCAATAACTTGGCCTCCACAGCCGCCTGTGGCAACGAATTCCACAGATTGACCACTCGCTGGCAAAAGAAATTCCTCCTCGTCTCAGTTCTAAATGGGCATCCCATTCTGAGGCCTCTGGTCCTAGACTCACCTCACCACAGGAAACATCCTCTGCATGTCCACTCTATTTCAACATTCAACATTCTGTAGGTTTCAATGACGTCCCCCTTCATTGTGGGGGAACATAGGAATGGGTCCTTATGCCCACAATTTCTCTGCTGACCATGATGCCAATTGAACTGCATATGGTCCTTACCCCTCAGTTTGCTGTCTGTGCTAACCTAAACACCCCCTAGGCATTGCTGTTGTCTCTGTTCCCACCACTTTTAGTTGTGCATTCCAGGCATCTAACATACTTTATTGATCCCAGAGGAAATTACAGGCACAGTAGCATTACAAGTGCACAGATATAAATATTGGAAGAAAAGTAGAAAGAATAAAAGATATGTTACCTCAGTCTAACAGGAGGGGGGGGTGGTTATCACTTCCCCGGCTATAGGTTGATTCATTATAGAGCCTAATAGCCGAGGGTAAGAATGACCTCATATAGCGCTCTTTGGAGCAGCACAGATGTCTTAGTCTTTTACTAAAAGTGCTCCTCTGTTTAGCCAAGGTGGCATGAAGAAGGTGAGAAACGTTATCCAGAATTGCCAGGATTTTCCATAGGGTTCTTTGTTCTACCACAGCCTCCAGTGTGTCCAGTTTGACTCCTATAACACAGCCAGCCTTTCTAATCAGTTTATTGAGCCTGTTGGCATCACCCATTGCCCCAGCGCACCAGCGCACAGAAGACTGTACTGGCAGCAGACTAGCAGAACATGAACGGGAGGCCTGCATACGCCAAAGGACCTGGGTCTCCTCAGGAAGTCGAGGTGACTCTGGCCCTTGTACACAGTTTCTGTGTTGGTGCTCCACCCAAGTCTGTCATCCAGGTGCACCCCAGCTACTTGTAGGTCCTCACCATCAATAGTAACAGGGAACAATACAGGCTCAGTCTTCCTAAAGTCCATCACTATCTTTGTCTTACTGATGTTGAGCTGCAGATGATTCAGCTTGCACCATTTGACAAAGTCCTCCACCAGGGTCCTATATTCATCCTCCCATCCTTCCTTTCTACAGCCAACTATTGCCGATTCATCAGAGAATTTCTGCAGATGACATGACTCAGTGTTGTGTCTAAAGTCCGAGGTATACAGGGTAAACAGGATGGGAGCCAATACAGTCTCCTGTGGGGCCCCAGTCCTGCTTATAGCCAGGTCTGACACACAGCTCTGAAGCCACACAGACTGTGGTCTGCCAGTCAGGTAGTCCATTATCCAGGATATAATGGAAGTGCCAAACTGTATTGAACGGAGCTTTTTTAACGTTCTATGTTTTTAAAAAATGCACCATGTACATCTCAGTGATTGAGATACAGTAGGGAATCGGCCCTTCAAGCCATGCTACCAGCAACCAACTCCTGATTTAACCCTAGCCTAATCACGTGGCAATTTACAATGACCAAATAACCTACTAACTGGTAGTTCTTTGAACTGTGGGAGGAAACCAGGGCAGCCAAAGGAAATGCACACGTTCGATGGGGAGGACGTACAAACTCCTCACAAAGGTCTCTGGGATTGAACTCCCAAGTCCAATGGCCCAAGCTGTAAGAGCTGTGCGGCAATCGCTATGCTCCTTGTTGTGGTTTGGAGGCTTATGTATCTCAGTGACCTGGAGAGCTGTGTTGGCTGGAGTCAGGGCTTTGTGCTTTGGCTCTTGGTACGGTCACTCATGCCAAACAGGTCAAAGGGTAGAGGCCAAACGAAGGGTAGTCCACCAATCCGACAAATTTGGGGTTCCGGTCAAGACCAACAACCCCGACTGGCCAAACAAAATTGTTGCAGAAATGACAATGAAGAATCCTTCTACATCTGAGTGCCATGCTATTCCTGAGTCCCCAGCCGGGAGAATGACAGTAGCGAAAACCACGAGGAAGCTACCGACACAATGAAGGAAGCTGTGGACCCTGCCAGAGGTGGATAATGCTGCCAGCGTAACAGGCAAAAGAGGGAGAAATTGCTGTGCTAAATCTAACACCCCCCCCACCTCAAAACTATGCCCTCTATTTGTAAATGATGATAAAATAATATCAGCTGTAATTGTAGTCAGTGCAGAAAGGTATCAAAAATTACAGGTCAGCTACATACTTTTTTAATTTATTGATTTATGGGTTGTGGGCGTCACCAGCTATGCCAGCATTTATTGCTCATCCCTAGTTACCCTTGAGAAGGTGGTGATGAACTGCCTGCTTGAGCCGCTGCTGTCCCTGAGGTGTAGGTACACCCACAGTGCCATTAGGGAGGGAATTCCATGATCTTGACCCAGCGACTATGAAGGAACAGCAAGTCAGGATGGTGAGTGACTTGGAGGGGGATCTCCAAGTGGTGGTGTTCCCAGGTATCTGCTGTTCTTGTCCTTCTAGATGGTGGTGGTCGTGGGTCTGGAAGGTGCTGTCTGAGGAAGGTACTTGTGCTGAGGAAAGGAAAGTGTGAAGTGAGGTGTTGTACTTTGGGATGTCAAACCAGGGTGGAGCTTATGCAGTGGTTGTCAAGACTCTGGGGAGTGTTATGGAACAGATGGAGCCGTGAAGCATAGGTAGATAGTTTGCAGAAAGTAGCATCGGAGGTAGACAGGATGGTGAAAAAAAAAACTTTTGGCACACTGGCTTTCATCATGATTTTGAATAAAGGAGTTTCCAAGTCAAGTTAATTTTCAAATGCACAATGAAAAACTTGTTACAACAGCACTTAAGATATATTGTATCATGTGAGCAGCATCCACAAGAGAAATATCAATTAAACATAGACTATGTACAAGAAAGAACACTGTTGAAACAAAAAAAGTCCATGCATACCTTGCCTTGTAAAGCTCACTGGGACGTTATGTTGTAGTTGTACAAGACATTGTTGGGCTACACTTGTTTAATTCGGGTCACCCTGTTACAGGAAAGGTGTTGTGAAGCAAGAAAGAGTGCAGCGAATGTTGCCGGGGGGGGGGGGGGGACCTCACAGAGTTGTTGAAAATCATAAAGGGCGTAGATCAGGTGAATGTCTTTCCCAGGGAAAGGAAACCAAAACCTAGAGGATAAAGGTTTAAGGTGAGAGGTGAAAGGAATCTTGGGGGGGGGGTGGAATTTCTACATGCTGAGGGTTGAGTGCAGATGGAACAAGGAAGTGGTTGAAACGGTTAAAATAACAACATTTTAAAAGAGTACATGATAGCCATGGTTTAGAGGGACATGGGCCAAATTCAGGCAAATGAGACCAACTTTGATTGCACCTTGGTTGGCATGGACCTGTTTGGTCAAAAGCCTGTGTCTGCGCAGTATTGTCACTCTGGGAGAAGAGACTACCTGCCTGATCTCTATTTCTCGTAATTTTATATATTTCTTTCAGGTCACCCCTCTAACCTCTGATGCTCCAGCGAAAACTGTCCAAGTTGGTCTAACCTCACCTTTTTGTTAATATTATCTAATCCAATGCATTTTCTACTTCTGTGTCAAGAGATCATCCTGGTAGTGCTAATCAGGGTTGCAGAAAGGGGAGGATATAATGGAGGAATTGTCTGTAGGTAAGCTAGCCAACAATATCAAAGAGGACATCAAATGTTTTTTCAGGTATATAAAGAGTAAAGGAGAGGCAAAAGTAGACATTGAACTGCAGGAAAATTATGCTGGAGAGGTAGTAATGAGGTACAAAGAAATGACATACAAACTGAATTAAGTCTTTTGCATCAGTCTTCACTGTGGAAGACACTAACAGCATGCCAGAAGTTTGAGAGTGTCATGGGACAGAAGTGAGTGCAGTTGCCATTACTAGGAAGAAGGTGCTTGGGAAACTGAAAAGTCTGAAGGTAGATAAGTCACCTGGACCAGATGAAATAGGTGGCTGAAGATATTGTGAAAGTGTTAGTAATCATCTTCCAAGAATCACTAAACTCTGGAATGGTTCTGGAGGACTAGAAAATTGCAAGTGTCACTCCACTCTTCGAGAAGGGAGGGAGGCAGAAGAAAGGAAATTATAGCTTGACCTCACTGGTTGGAAGATGTTGGAGTCGATTGTTAAGGATGTGGTTTCAGGGTACTTGGAAGCATGTGGTAAAATAGGCCAAAGTCAGCATGGTTTCCTTAAGGCAAAATTTTGCCGGAGAAATCTCTTATAATTCTTTGAGGACATAACAAAAAGGATATTAGGTGGATGCTGTGCCCTTGGACTTTCAGAAGGCCTTTGACAAGGTGCTGCACATGAGGCTGCTTCGCAAGATAAGAGCCCATGGTATTACAGGAAAGATACTAACCTGGATAGAGCATTGGCTGATTAGCAGGAGGCAAATGTGAGAATAAAGGGAGCCCTTTTTGATTTGCTGCTGGTGACTAGTGGTGTTCCACAAGGATTGCGGTTGGAACTGCTTTTTACGCTGTATGTTCGTAATTTGGGTGACGGGATTGATGGCTCTGTGGCCAAGTTTGCAGACGACATGAAGATAGGTGGAGGTGCAAGTAGTGTTGAGAAAGCAGGGAGGGTATAGAAGGACTCAGACAGATTAGGAGAATGAGCAAAGAAGAGGCAGCTGGAATGCAGTGTTGGGAAGTGTGTGGTCATGCACTTTGGTAGAAGAAATAAAAGCTTAGATTATTTTCTAAATGGGAAGAAAATTCAAAAGTCTGAGGTGCAAAGGGACTGCGTAGCCCTTGTGCAGGGTTCCCTAAAGGTTAATTTGCAGGTTGAGTCAGTGGTGAGGAAAGCAAATGCAATGTTAGTGTTCATTTCAAAAGGACTAGAACATAAAAGCAAGGATGTGATGCTGAACCTTTATAAGGCACTGGTGAGGCCTCATTTTGGGTATTGTGAACAGTTTTGGGCCTCTGATTTAAAAAAGGATGTGCTGACATCGGAGAGGGTTCCGAGGAGGTTCACAAGAATGATTCCGGGATAGTAAGGCTTATCATATGAGGAGCAATTGATGGCTCTGGGCCTTTACTCGCTGGAATTTGGAAGAATGAGGGGGAATCTCATGGAAATATATCGAATGTTGAAAGGCCTAGACTGAGTGGATGTGGAGAGGATACTTCTTCTGATGAGGGAGTCTAGAACCAGAGGGCACAGCCTCAGAATAGAGGGACATCCATTTAGAATGGATCTGAGGAGAAATTTCTTTAGCCAGAGGGTGGTGAATCTGTGGACTTTGTTGCCATTAGTGATTGTGGAGGCCAAGTCATTGGGAGCAGAGGCTGATAGATTCTTGATTAGTCAGGGCATGCTGGGTCACAGGGAGAAGGCAGGGGGAATGACCTAATTCTGCTCCTATGTCTTAATGATCTTAAGTCAGAAGCAGGAAGGGAGTAATCACTCTACTGGGTGTAATCTATAGCACCAGCGCCCTCCCCCAAGTAGTACAGACACACCGTGGAGCAGATCAGTGGACAGATTTCGGTAACATGTGAAAATAACAGGGTTTTGATTGTAGGTGACTTCAACATCCTTAATATCGATAGGCGCCTCCTTAGATCAGCCAGAAATTGTTAGGTGAGTCCAGGAAGGATTCCTGGCCCAGTATGTGTTAAAAGGAGCTGAAGAGGGGACTTAGGAGAGCCAGAGGACGATGAAAAGGCTTTAGTGAGTAAGATTAAGAAAACCCCAATGTGTTGCACAAAAGAATGGAGGGTGGGACCGCTCTGGGATAAAGGGGGAAATGTGCCTGGAGATGGAGAAGGTAGGGGAGGTCCATAATGCAATTCCAACAGGAAGAGAGACTTTGATGAACGCGAGGTCAGTGCAGAACAGGGTGACGTGCTGGAGCACGTTGAGGTCAAGAAAGAAGAAAGTGCTGGATCTTCTGATAAGCATTTGGATAGATAAATCCTCGGGGCCAGGTGGAATATACCCTGATTATTAATGGAAGCAAGGAAAGAGATTGCTGGGTTGCTGACGATGATCTTTCTGACCACCTGACCACAGGAGTGGGATTGGAGGATGGCAAATACTGTTCAAGAAAGCCAACAGGAGAATCTTGATAATTACAGACCAGTGAGTCTTACATCAGTGGCAGGCAGATGATCGGAGAGGATTTTTAGGGGCAGGATTTATGAGCATTTGGAGAAGTAAAGTCTGATTAGGTTGAGTCAGCGTGGCTTTGTGAGGGAAGTGAGAAAGCCAAATTAATGGACGTAGAGCAGTGGGTGTGGTGGACATGGATTTTAGTGAAGTATTTGACAACGTTCCTCTTGGTAGACTTACCCAGAAAGTCATGAGGCGTGGAATCCAGAGCAACTTGGCTGCATGGATTCAGAATTGGCTAGCCCTCAGAAGGCATGAGACAGTAGTAGATGGAATATATTCTGCCTGGAGGCCAGTGACCAGTGGAGTTCTGCAGGAATCCATTGTGGGACCCCTGCTCTTTGTGATTTTTATGAATAACTTGGATGAGTAAGTGGAAGAGCGGGCTAGTAAGTTTGCAGGTGACACAAATGTTGGTTGGTTGGCGAGAAGTGTAGAAGGTTCTCATAGGTTACATCTGGGTATAGACAGTATGCAGATCTGGGTAGAGAAGTGGCAGATGGGAGCTCAGTCCAGAAAAGTGTGAAATGATACCCTTTGGAAGATTGTACTTGAAGGCAGGGTGCAAGGTTAATGGCAGGGTTCATAGTTAATGGAGGGATCTTGGGCCCCAAGTCTATGGATACCTCAAAGTTCACCAGCAAATTAGTAGGGTGGCCGAGAAGGCGTATGGTGTGCTGGCTTTCATTAGTTGAGGGATTGAGTTAAAAGGCTGATGAGGTAATGTTGCAGCTCTGTAAAACTCTGATTAGACCACACTTGGAGCATGCGGGCATTTCTGGTCACCCATTATAGGAAGATTGTGGAAGCTGTAGAGACGGTGCAGGGGAGGTTTACCAGGATGCTGCCTGGAATGCGGAACATGTCTAATGAGGAAAGGCTAAGCAAGCGAGGGCTTTTCTCTTTTGAAATGATAGAAAATGAGAGGCAACGATAGAGGTGGATAAGATTATGAGAGGAGTGTGGAGAAACAGACGTACAGCTTCTTTGTCTCCAGGTGGCAATGGTCAGTACCATAGATTATCAACTTAAGGCAAGTGGAGGAGAGTTTAGGAGAGATGTCAGAGGCAGGCTCTTTTCTTTAAACACAGAGAGTGGCGCGTGCCTGGAATGCAACGCTGGGGTTGGAGGCAGACCCAGATACAAACTGAACATTTGGAAGTCCCTTGGGCACATGGAGGGTTGTGGCTGTGTGGGGGGGGGGGGGGGGACGGTCAGATTGATCAGGAAGTAGGTTTATTTTGGGTAGCACAACATTGTGGGCCGAACGGCCTGGACTGTTCTATGTATTATAGGGGACATTAGTCAGCCACTTACAGTGACCCTGTTGCTTTCACACCCTTCCCAAATCCTCTATCTCCTTCTAGGCCTGTAGTGAGTGCACCTTCCTTGTTCCTGAGATGCAGCAATTTTGTTTCAGTGACGAGCCCTGCAGGATGTCCTCTCTACAGCAGTGATGTTCCTCTGCAGCTCCACCCTGCTTTCATATCCCTCTCGGCTGCTTCAGAGACACCGAACCCCTGGAACAGAGCTGTACCCCTCTTGGCCAGGAATCGGTAATGGCCACATCATATTTCCAGGCACTGATCCACGATCCAAGTTCACCCGCCTTAGCCTTGTTACTCCTTGCGTTGGAACAAACACACTTCAGCCCATCATTTATCTGCCTGCCAGGCCTACTTGACCTAATCTTTACTTTCACCTCAATCAGTCTGCTTGCTGATCCGTTGCTCTGGCTCCCATACTCCTTCCGCACTGGCTGCAACCCTCCAGAGTAACACCAGCGAATCTCCCTGCAAGAGTACTCGCACTCCTCCTGTTTAAGTGCAGTTCCTCCCTCTTGAACAGGTCTGCCCTGGCTGGAAGAGCCCAAAGATCCATGTACATGAAGCCCTCTCTCCTGCACCAGCTCCTTAGCCATGCATTGAACAGCACAACCTCCCATTTCTTGCCTTGCTAGCACGTGGCACAAGGTCTACAGGTCGTTTTTACATTCTGCCAAGCTCCCTGCATTCTCTTTCATTCATTCTATTGTTTTTATTTGAATTTATTTTATTTTAGCAATGTGCTTACAGAGTGGGTCCTTCCAGCCACGCAACCCCACAACCCCGATTCATAGGCATCCGTTAGTCTCATGAGACCATGGATTTGCGCCTTGGAAGGTTTCCAGGGTGCAGGCCTGGGCAAGGTTGTATGGAAGACCAGCAGTTGCCCATGCTGCAAGTCTCCCCTCTCCACGACACCAATGTTGTCCAAGGGAAGGGTATTAGGACCCGTACAGCTTGGCACCGGTGTCGTCGCAGAGCAATGTGTGGTTAAGCGCCTTGCTCAAGGACACAACACGCTGCCTCAGCCAAGGCTCGAACTAGCGACCTTCAGATGCTAGACGAACGCCTTAACCACTTGGCCACGAGCTGACACAACCCCGATTAACCCTAACCTAACCACGGGACAATTTTCAATGACTGTTAAACCTTCCCGGTATGCCTTTGGACTGGGAGAGGAAGGCAGGGGACCCGGGGCAAACACACGTAGCCCACAGGGATGGCGTACAGAGGCTCCTGACAGATGGCACCGGAACTGAACCGCAAAATCCGGAACGTCTCAAGCTGCAATGGCATCACCCTTACCACTACGCTACTGTGGCAGGATATCATCTCCTGTTGTTGCCTGTACTGTTAGTACCAACTCAGGCTGCTTATTCACTCCTCTCAGAACGCCTTGTGTCTGCTCTGAGGCGCCCTTGACTCAAACTATTGAGATGTAATTTTGCGTTTCTATGCCAAATTGAAAACTGAAGCATGAGAAGTTTGTCAAACCTTTGCCCTTTCCTGGAACAATTAAGTAGCAATAACAGTGCTGGCTTAAATACCTAAATTTGTCCTAATACCTTCTTCAAATAACTCCGACCTCTACCCTAAAGATTTTCACTATATGCAATACTGCTCATGGACTGTAGTTTCATCTCTTCCAACCAAAAACTGCTGATGATAACTTCCTCTTCTCTCTGGAAACTGGGTCGAATTTTATTTAAGAATGGCTCTAAGATTAAGCCAGGAAATGAACAGCCGGTGAGCCTGACATCAGTCATAGGTAAAGCATTGGAAAGTAACATATAAGAATATTAAGGGATTGGACATGCTGGAGTCAGGAAGTATGTTCCCGCTGATGGGTGAGTCCATATCCAGAGGCCACAGTTTAAGAATAAGGGGTATTTAGAACGGAGTTGAGGAAAAACTTTTTCACCCAGAGAGTGGTGGGTAGGTGGAATGCTCTGCCCCAGGAGGCTGTGGAGGCCAAGTCTCTGGATGCTTTCAAGAAAGAGATGGATAGAGCTCTTAAAGATAGCGGAATCAAAGGTTATGGGGATAAGGCGGGAACTGGATACTGATTGTGGATGATCAGCCATGATCACAGTGAATGGCGGTGCTGGCTCGAAGGGCCAAATGGCCTACTCCTGCACCTGTTGTCTATTGGGACTGGATATATAAGTGTTTGAATAGAAAGGACCTGATTAGGGATAGCCAACATGGCTTTGTGCCTGGCAAGTTATGTCAAATCAATCTTACAGAACTTTTCGAGGAGGTCCTCATGGATTTTAGCAAAGCCTTTGAGGAAGTCCCACATAAGAGACTGGTCCAAAAGGTTAAGTTGCTTGCCAGTTAAGATGAACTAGTAAACTGGATTTAAAGTTAGCTTAGTGGGAGACACAGAAAGTGGTAGTGGATAGCTGTCTTTGACTGGGGGTCTGTGACTAGTTGTGTGCTCCAAGGACTGGTACTGGTCTGTTATTATTCATCGTTCATATTGGCGATTTAGATGATAGCGTGGGAAACTGAATCAGCAACTTTGTGGATAGCACCAAGGAGTGGTGCAGTGGATAGTGAGGAAGGCTGTCAAAGATGGCATCATGATTTAGACCAGCTGGGAAACTGGGCTGAAAAGTGGCTGATGCAGCCGAATGTAGGCGAGTGTGAGGTGTTGCGCTTTGGCAGAACAAACCAGGGTATGACCTACACAGTTAATAGTGGGACACTGAGGTATGCGGTAGAACAAAGGGATCTGGGAATGCAGATCCGTAATTCCTTGAAAATAGCATCACTGATAGCTAACATCATAAAGAGAGCTTTTGGCACATTGCCCTTCGCAATGAATACAGGAGTTGGATACTGTATTCAGGACTTGGGATGTTATGGTGAAGTTGTATAAGTTATTGATCAGACCAAATCTGGAGGATTGTGTGTAGTTCAGTTCACCAATCTACAGGGAAGATATCAATAAGCTTGAAAGAACACAGAAAATCTACACAGATTCTTTTTTAAATATAGAGATACAGCAAGTAATGGGCTCTTCTGTCCCGATGGGCCCTTTCTACCCAATTATTTATTTTTATTTTATTTATTCAGATACAACATGAATAGGCTCTTCCGGCCCTTCGAGCTGCACCGCCCAGCAATCCCCCGATTTAACCCTGGCTTAATCACAGGACAATTTACAGTGACCAATTAATCTACCAACCGGTCTTTGAACTGCGGGAGGAAACCCACGCGGTCACGGGGAGAACGTACAGACTCCTTACAGACAGTGGTGGGAATTGAGCCCGGGTACCTAGTCCTGTAATAGTGTTATGCCATTCAGTCTGGTACCTGTGCTGCCGCAGATGTTGCCAGGATTTGAAGACCTGAGTTACAAAGAAAAGTTGAATAGGTTATGACTATTCCCTGGAGCACAGGAGAAAGAGGGGAGACCATACAGAGGTATACTATAAGATCTGATAGTCTGAGAGAGAGCTTCTTCACTCAAGAGGGTGATGCTAGTGTGGAATGAGCACAGTAGGGTGGTAGAGAGTGTAGGCTTGGATCATAAACTGTCCCCCGCAGCCAACAAAAAGGCAGCCATAGCTGGGACCCATGCGAGTGTCCATGGCAACATCTTTTGTTTGAAGGGCGTGGGTAGGAGCCAAAATGATTGAGAGTAAGGACAAGCTCCGCGAGATGGAGCAGAGCGGTGGTGGAGGGGAACTGGTTGGGTCTGGTGTTCAGAAAGAAAGGGGAGCTTTGAGGCCTTCCTGGTGGGGGATGGAGGTGTATAGGGACTGGATGGTGGGGTCCAGGGAACTTGAAATCATTGAAAAGATCCAGAGCATGTGAAGTGTCATGGATGTAGGTAGGAAGGGACTGAACCAGGGAGGATAAAACTGAGTTGAGATCTGCAGATATGAGTTCAGTGGGGCAGGAACAAGCCAAAACAATGGGTCTACCTGGACAGGCAGGTTTGTGGATCTTGGGTAGGAGGTAGAAACGAGAGGTGCGGGGTGAGGGAGTGATGAGGTTGGTGGCAGTGGATGGGAGATCCCCAGAGTTAACAAGGTTAGTGATGGTGTGGGAGACAATGGCCTGGTGCTCCTTAGTGAGAACCTCTTTGAGGGGTGAGTAAGAGGTGGTGTCTGAGAGTTGTCACTGGGCCTCAGCAAGGTGGTGGTCAGTCGGCAAGACTACTACAATACCCCCCCCCCCAATATCTGCGGGTTTGATGGTGAGGTTAGGATTAGCGCGGAGGGAGTGGAGAGCAGAACGTTTGGAAGGGGCCAGGTTGGAATTGGGCATGAGTGTTGAAATTGAGATGTTGGTTGCCCTGGTGGAGACACTTCATAATTCTGGTGGCTCGGGGACCCTGACTACATCCCAAGGTGAGGTTAGGAGGAGGGATTTCGGGCCACTCTGAGTCATTCTTCCTGCCCCTGAGGACCATCATTCTTTCTACTTCTGCCCAGCTGATGAATTCTTCTTCCAAGACCCACTCGACTCAACCTTCTTATTGTCACAAATATGTTTCCATAAACTATATATGGTTTTGTAGAAATACCATCAATATATTTTATATACTTGTCACGTACCCTGTGATGGGAATAAAGAACTAGCAGAAATAGAAAACACTTTGGAGTCCAGTATTGCTATTAACTAATAATATTTATTAGTAACTATGCAATACAGTAATATAAATGTAGATAAATCAAACAGGTTAGCAATGATTTTATATATGTAAGTAAGTATATCAGTAAGTGTGGAAATATATGTATGAAAAACCAAGCTTCCTTAAGTCTAGGGGTAAAAAGATACAGTCTTACGATGATGAGTAAAGTTCAGTTCAGTTCTGTTCGTGGTATTGAGTTGAGTAGTGATGGAGAGAGAGAGAGAGGGAGAGATTTGAGTCTTCAGGTGAGCTGACGCCGTCAATCTTCTCGTTGTCCTCCGAAATCATTTAAGAGTCACCGACTGTGACCACAACAAAGAGGACTGGTTTTCTGTGGTGGAGCTATCACCCAGGCAAGGGTGGACACGTGGACAACTCCCCACCGGTCACTGCCTTTTCTTTTCACTGCAAGAGCCACTGATCCATCTGCCTGATCGATCCTCCAAAAACCCACTTTTCCTGCAGGCACAACAAAGCTCATTCAGTGTCCAAACATGTGCCTGAGGTCTATCATCTGACCTCCTATTTTATCTTCCCATGCTGAGCATCAACTGTCTCTGAAATAACTCCACCCATCTCTGTCTGTGGAAGAGTACAAGCAGGCGATGTCCTTGAAGAAAATATAAACAATCTGTCAGCAGTCTTCGTCTCTCTCTCTCTCTCTCTTTTCAAAAACGTGTCGGTGTTAAATAACTCTCTCTCTTTTCAAAAGCACAGTTCATAGGGGTAATCGAGCGCAATTTATAGAGGTAATTCAGGACCCCGTTACACCCCCTTTCTTCAGAACAAGAAATTTTTGATGAAGGCAAAAGTTTTTTTTAGTTGAATGTAAATTACAGAGTTTGAAACAATACATGTCTGATCATCAAATGATAGAGCAAAAACATGTACAATTTCCAACTTAATATCTGGATAACCGATCAGTTATAATATTGTCAGTATTTTTCACATGTTTGATTTTTAAGTCACATTCTTGCATTATCAGATTCCAATTTAACACCCTTCTATTCTTATCCCTCATCTTAGTTAGAAACACCAACAGATTATGATCCATGTAAACCACAAGTGGTTTCTGGACAACGGACAGATTTTGAGGTCTCTGAACAAAGACTTTAAAATGTTGTAAAACCAGAATAAGTACTAGCAATTCCTGTTCAACAGTTGAATAATTTTTCTGGTGCACATTAAATTTCTTTAAGAAATAGGCTACTGGGTGTTCAATGTCATCCACTCCCTTCTGTAACAGTACTGCCCCAGCAGCTTCGTTACTAGCGTCTGTTGCTATAGAAAATGGCTTGGAAAAATCAGATGCTTTGAGCACAGGATGATTTTCAAGCGTTCAAATGCCTCCTGGCAAAGGTCATTCCATGCAAATCTTTCACTCTTCCCCAGGAGTTTTGTTAGGGGGAGAGCGACGTCAATAAAGTTCTTACAAAACTTACGATAATACCCAACCATTCCTCAAAACCTTCTCAAAGCGTCCTTGCAGGCCGAAACAGGAGCCTCAGCAATAGCCTGAAGCTTGGCCTCTACAGGAACCAGTTGGCCCCGGCCTACCACATAGCCAAGGTAAATAACAGTAGCATGACCAAACTCACTTTTAGCGAAGTTCACAGTAAGATTGGCCTTGGAAAATCTATCAAACTGTTTTTCTACAGCTGCAATACGCTCTTCCCACGTGTCATTCCAGAGCACTAAATCATTGATATAAGCCCCTGTGTTTCCTAAACCTCCAATCACAGAATTGATCATTCTTTGAAATGTCCCTGGAGCATTTTTCACCCCGAAGGGTAAAATATTGTATTCATACAGTCTAGATGATGTCACAAATGCTGATATGTCTTTAGCCCTCTCTGTTAAAGGAACACTCCAGTATCCTTTTAACAAGTCAATCTTTATAAGGTATTTATCCTTCCCCACTTTATCAATACAGTCATCCATTCTCTTTCCTTCTTCTTTCTTGTTTCTAATTTCAACCATTTTACTCTTCTCAAAGTTCTCTCTGTGAAGATGCTGTTTCATGGGCTGGGCTGAATTTATACTGACATGATGCACTGCTTCAGAATGTCAGAACATAAATCTTTATGTTTGCCCATTAGTTCTTTCACTTGTTTTTGTGGTGTAGGGTCCAACTGATGGACCTTATCAGTAATATTTTTCAAAACAATGGAATTCTGACATCTTGGTGAGACTAGATTCAGTGGGTAAACATGTTTTTCCATCCCATTATCAGATTCCACGACTCCATTTTGTTCCTCAACAATTCTCCCAGCTGTAATTCTAGCAAACAAGTGTTTTATTTTAATTCAAACATTTTGTAAACTTCCCTGGGCAAGGTCATAAATCCTATTAAATCCCTTCCAGAGTTCTGAAACATAATTAAGCACACTGACACATGTTTCCAAATCAGACCATAGTTCTCTGAGTAGGGTAGGGTCAAAGGTCCTTTTGGACTGTAACTGATCATAGGTTCCAACAAACTACCCTCCAATGCCTTCTGAATCGAATCTCCAACAATAAATAAGAAGAGGGGAACCCCCTCATCCCAATTTTTCCCATTTCTCACACCATATGCTTTAATCGTGGTCTTGAGAGTTGAGTTGAACCGTTCCAAGGCTCACTTGGACTCTGGGTGATATGCAGATATCACCATGTGCCTAGCTTCCAATTCTCTAACTATCCCCTGGAATGTTCTCGAAGTAAAGTTACTGCCCTGGTCAAATTGAATTTCCTTGGGCAGACCCTTACTGAATGCTGTTACCATAGTCTTGGCCTCAGTGTTTTCAAAAGACATTGCTTCAAGGGACCTAGACACAGCACACACAATTGTTAACACATACTGATGACCAGCTGCAGTCTTTGGCAATGGGCCGACACAACCCACTATGACCCTGGAAAAGGTTCACCAAAAGCAGGAATCGGTTTAAGTACCGTGACTTGAATAACCTGATTAAATTTCCCCTCAACTTGACCGATATGGCCAGGCCTGTAACAATTCACAACATCCTTTCTTAAACTAGGCCTTATGAAGGAATAAAATTCCTTCATAATCCTGTTCACTGTCTTTCTCACTCCATGAGGTCCACCTAAAGGCCTACTGTAAGCCATGTTTAAAATTTCAGCCCTGTAAACTTTCAAAACCACCACGTGACTTGCAGGCACAGTGGCTGGTCTCCAATTCCTCATTAACATCCCATCTTTAAGATAATACCCTACTGACTCTCTCTGAGCCTCCTCTCCCGTGAGAGCTATCTCCTTTAAAGCCACCATTCCAGAATCTCGCTTCTGTTCCTCTATAAATTCCTTCCTCAAAAAGGACAAGTCTTTTTCATACACCTTACTCTCATCAGCCTTACTACCCTCTAAGTCCTGCTGAAATCTGGAAGGTAGAAAATTCTGTGACACATCATCATAATTTAAACCTCTGGTTTTGCTCTCATAGGCCTCAACAGCAGCTTTGCTCGTCAGTTGAACAGCTATATCCACCTTATCTTGGAGAGGTGTCAACATGCCTCCATTGTTTACTAAGTTTAGCACCATCACCAGGCTTATAAGAACCATGTATACATTATGGAAGAGACCAAACAATTCCTCCCTCTGATTACAACCTTCACTTCGACTTGCTTCCATAACATCACACTGAATAACAGCGTGAGCTTGCAGGTGTGTACTTCCAAATGTCCAAACAAAATTCCACAGAGTAGCACATCCTTTCTCAGCAGGCCTCTGTCCTGCAAGCAGGGTCAAAGGTTGCACAACCAATCCAACCTTTCCCAGCATTTTACCCAAAAGTCCAGAAAGAGCACTTTTCCCATTATTTTCAGCAACACTGACATCACCAATTTCCATCTCATCACTAACTTTTAAAACACTGTCTAATACAAGTGACTGACAATCCTCACATTCCACTGGTACCAAGGTTAACCCCTTATTCACTGAACCAAGATCATCTGACACAAAAAAAAACTGCATTTCTTTTCAACCAAGTCAGACACCTCAGATTTTAACTGAGTCTCAACACAAGGTTCAGAACCCTGTGAACTCACAGGTACTTCAACAACCTGAACACAGGCAATCGGGACAGCTGCCTCTTCTGGGCTGTCATCACTTGTCCCAGTTTCACATTCAAGGTCACCCCGAACCTCCCAACCATTCTCTGGCAAACTCTCATCTGGAGTAAACTCGAGCTCGTGGGTTAAAACAATTTTGTCTGCTTTCTTAGCAGACCGCTGCAGGGTGGTGCCATCCTCTGCATCTGGGTATGCCCTTACATTATCAGGAAAACAACTTTTAAATTCATCACACAAAACAAGCCCTTCTGAGCTGTAAAAATCATCAGGGTCCGACACTAAACCTCTCAGCTGCCACATCTTCCTTTTAAACTGTCTCTGTCTTTCTGCCTCTTCCCTCTGTTTGTCTGCCTCTCTAGCCTCATGGACCCTCCTCTTTTCTGCTTCAACAGCCTCGAGCTGTTTTAATTTCAATTGCAATTTCAACTGAACCTCAGTCTCAGTAGGTTTCCTTCCAACAAACAACTCTAACGCCTCCTCATCAAACGTTCCCTTATCTATATAATGCTGGGCTATTATCATCTGCATCTGAGCTTTCCTCATTTTAGTGGTCACCTTTAGTCTTAACTTCTGAGCAATTCCCGACAGCACAACCCTCGTAGCATCATCCAACGCTTCCCTGGGTTGGTTCCAACATAAACTCCTCAACAATAACGTCCTTTTCTGCTGTATTTCCACACAACCAAATCAAAAGGGATTTTCCCCAATCAATTCAAACAAGCCTCCCACAATTTGTTCAATCACGGACGAAGGCCCCAATTTTGTCACGTACCTCGTGACGGGAATAAAGAACCAGCAGAAATAGAAAACACTTTGGAGTCCAGTATTGCTATTAACTAATAATATTTATTAATAACTATGCAATACAGTAATATAAATGTAGATAAATCAAACAGGTTAGCAATGATTTTATATATATAAGTATATCAGTAAGTGTGGTAATAAATGTATGAAAAACCAAGCTTCCTTAAGTCTACGGGTAAAAAGATACAGTCTTACGATGATGAGTAAAGTTCAGTTCAGTTCAGTTCGTGGTATTGAGTTGAGTAGTGATGGAGAGAGAGGGGGAGATTTGAGTCTTCAGGTGAGTTGACGCCGTCAATCTTCTCGTTGTCCTCTGAAATCTTTTAAGTCACCGACTGTGGCCACAATAAAGGGGACCAGTCTTCTGTGGTGAAGCTATCACCCAGGCAAGGGTGGACACATGAACAACCCCCCACCGATCAACCCCTTTCCTTTTCACTGCAAGAGCCACTGATCCATCTGCTGATCGATCCTCCAAAAACCCACTTTTCCTGCGGGCACAACAAAGTTCATTCAGTGTCCAAAACATGTGCCTGAGGTCTGTATCATCTGACCTCCTATTTTATCTTCCCGTGCTGAGCATCAACTGTCTCTCAAATAACTCCACCCATCTCTGTCTGTGGAAGAGTACAAGCAGGCGATGTCCTTGAAGAAAGTATAAACAATCTGTCAGCAGTCTTCATCTCTCTCACTCTCTCTTTTCAAAAACACATGTTGGTGTTAAATAACTCTCTCTCTCTCTTTTCAAAAGCACAGTTCGTAGGGGTAATCAAGCACAATTCATAGGGGTAATTCAAGACCCTGTCACAATACTAAAGGGAAAGTGTTTCATCATGAACTTTTGTGGAAGAAACCAAGGCATAGACTACTTTCTATATTCTCCTGTGTGATGGTCAAACACACCCATAGTTTCACTTTATCCCAACAGATATCACGATAAATGCTATCAACAGCAAGATGCCTTTCCAGTTGATCCCAAAAGATGTCCCTGTGAACACGAGTAAGAATGAATTGCAGTTCCACATTCCACCAACCGGTGTCTCCATCATCACAAAGAATAGATGTCCCCGTCATCACAAAGACAAACGCAACGTGCAGTTCCAATTTCCACCAATAGATGTCCCCGTCATCAAGAAGACAAACGCAACGTGCAGTTCAAATTTCCACCAATAGATGTCCCCATCATCACAAAGACAAACGCAACGTGCAGTTCAAATTTCCACCAATAGATGTCCCCGTCATCAAGAAGACAAACGCAACGTGCAGTTCAAATTTCCACCAATAGATGTCCCCATCATCACGAAGACAAATGCAACATGCAGTTCACATTTCCACCAAAAGATGTCCCCGTCATCACAATGACAATCGCAACGTGCAGTTCAAATTTCCACCAATAGATGTCGCCATCATCAAAGACAAACGCAACATGCAGTTCAAATTTCCACCAATAGATGTCTCCATCATCACACAGAGGAAGACAAGGTGCGGTTTGGCATTTGTCACCAGCAGAGGTCGCCATTAACACACAAGCAAGAGTGACAGAAGTTCCACTGAACACCGGTCTCATTATAGAATTAATCGTAACACGCGGATCAGGCTGATTTAACACAACATAGAATCAATAATAGATAATGCAGACACAAAACACACTGAAACCTAGATCAACAGACTCAGAGCAGGAACTCAGCAGGTAAGGCAACATTCATGGAAGGAAAAAGAAACAGTCGACATTTGGGGCATCAGGACTGAAAAGGAAGAGAATAGCAGAAGGTTGGGGAAATGAAAGTAGTAGGCGGGTGAGGGGTAAACGCGGGAGGCATCCGGTGAGGGATTGCTCAGGAGGCACTGACTGCGTGGTCTGAAGGAGATGGCCGGTCGAATGTATTTCTTGTGCCAATAGCCTCCCCCCCGCCCAGATGATTGGTGGGACAATACATCTCCAGGAAGCGGTACAGTCAACGTTTCGGGCCGATACCCTTCGTCAGGACTAACTGAAAGAAGAGATAGTAAGAGATTTGAGAGGTGGGGGGGGAGATCCGAAATGATAGGAGAAGACAAGAGGGGGAGAGATAAAGCTAAGAGCTGGAAAGTTGATTGGCAAAAGGGAAACAAAGCTGGAGACACGGGAGAAAGAAAGGGAGAGGGGAGCACCAAAGGAAGATGGCGAGCAGGCAAGGAGTGATTGTGAGAGGGAAAGAGAGAGAGAAAAAAGGCGGGGGAAGAATAAATGAATAAATAATTCAAATAGGGGATGGGGTAAGAAGGGGAGGAGGGGCGTTAGCAGAAGTTTGAGAAATCAATGTTCATGCCATCAGGGTGGAGGCTACCCAGACGGAAAATAAGGTGTTGTTCCTCCAACCTGAGTGTGGTTACATGCTCAAGGAGATCTGTTTTTTTGCAAGAATGATGGTCTCTTGGAGGTCACCTGATGTGATTTTCCCGCCGATGTGAGGTCACGTGATGACATGTGCACCGTGACTATATAAGGGTCGACCCAGGTGACGCAGTTGGGTTTTTTTTAGTTTGTAGATTTCCAGGTAGAATGTGCTGTGTCTCCATTTCTGTTGCCTGTTTGTTCTTGTGATACAGTTTCATTTTTAAAAATGGAGTATTGCGTTCTATTGCAAAATATGATATTATTCGACTGGAAATTTTTGGCTAGATGTGTTGATTTACTCAATTCCAACAGTAGAAGGGAGAGTGAAGAATTTATCGAAGTACAGGATCGAAGGATCGAGAGGAGTCAGCAACGTTTGGCAGTTTAACAAAGGATCGACCTTATTGAGTCTTCGTTGGCGGAGTAGCAACCTGCATCGAGGATAACTCTTGCCAAAAAGAGCAAGGAGTTCATGCAACGGTTTGCTCTCTCTCTAAAAGAATTTAAGGTCAGTTGCTTTAAACTGTTTATTTTCGGCATCGTGAATCCTGTGGACAGAACCAGCAGGAAAGTTACGTCTGTGAAGAAATCCTTCTCCAGAGAAGTCTCTCCGAATTGAACGTGTAAATCTGTTGGACTTTCGAATTTACCATTTTAAGAACTATATCTGACTTTATCTCTTTAAGAACTGTTTTTGCATTTAACTCTTTAAGAACCAGTGCCGAGTGTTGATTTGTTGAATGGCTGCATAGCAGTTAACTTCCGGTTAAAGTTTTCGTTTGTTTTTTTTACCTTATTGTTTATCCGTGTTTAATAAATGTTTGGTTGTTTTTATATAACCTATCTCGATTGATATTCATTGTTGACGGTTACGTAACAGTGTGGCTTCATCCTTACAGTAGAGGAGGCCACGGATTGACATATCAGAATGAGAATGGGACGTGGAATTAAAATGTGTAACAAGTCCCATGCTGCAGGAGTACCTGCCGAGGGATGCGCTGAAGCTTGGTGCAAGGGCTCGGTGGGGAAGGACCACAGTGTAGGGGATGTCTTCTATTGGAGAGGGAGAGGCCGGGTTGGAGGAGGAAGCCCATTCATTATTGCAGTTGTATACTATCCCTGGGGGGGCACATGAGTGGGATCAGTGCAATGGATGTGTAGGAATGTAATAGAACAGAGCTGAAAGCATTGACTATCAGTGTAGAGAATGAAAAGGCATTGCTTGGTGCACTTGTGAGAATATTTTTATTATAAATAAGGTTTACTTTGGTTATTCTGTTTTTGAAACTCTGTTTAATATCTGAAACAACCATTAACTGGGGACCAAATATCAAGCATGGGACTTGACGACAAAACCCCACGCATAGAACACAAAGGATGAGGCCACGCTTTTCCGTCACACACCCGACTGATCCAACGTCTTAGTAAGATTTGATTAGCATTATTTGTCACAGGTACATCGAAACATACAATGAACCAACAACTAACAGTGCGAGGATACGGGATGTGATGGAGGCAGCCCGCAAGTGTTGCCGTGCCAGCATAGCATGTCCACAGCTTACTAACCCAAACGTCCTTGGAATGTGGGAGGAAACCAGAGCACCCAGAGGAAACCCACGTTGTGACAAGACAGAATGTACTAACTCCTTACAGACAGCACCAGGAATGGAACCCCAATCGCTGGCACAGTGAATCGTTATGCCAGCCACTAAGCTACCGCGCCACCCAAAGCCCAACTTTGCACGACAATGGACTTTGATTTATTTGTTCTAATTGTGCACTTTCTGTAAAATGTTGTAGAATTAATGTTTATTTTTTACTTGTGTCTGTGATGCTGCTGCCATTAAAGTTTGCATTGCATCAATACGTACATGTACTCGTGCAAATTAACCAGCTCAGCTCTGAGGTTGGGGCACACGCGTTAGTGTAGTCTGGCTGCTGGGAATGCCCAGTGTGGGAGGGGCCATTCGGGATTCTGAGGGTGTTTTTGGCACCACACTCTGTGTGTGTGTGTGTGTGTGTGTGTGTGTGTGTGTGTGTGTGACTTTTGAAAACTGACCCGAGAGGGCCATTAGTGTTGGAATATTCAACATTTGGGAATGAATAATCGAAGCTCTGAGGGAAAGGTTACACCTGGCAGTGCAAGTCAGGTTAGCACCTAACAACATCCGACAACAACAGCTCCCTTTCAGACCCGACCAGCACCTGACACTGACTGCAAAATTAAGATGGTGGTGTGCTTGGTTGCTGCAGCCTCTCTGGGTGCAAATGTTTTCCTGTGATCCAACACAGGTAATATAAAGAACTGCAAATCGTCCATTGGTGAGTCTCTTGGCCTCATCGTTTGCATGGACCAGGCCCTCATACTGCAGGGTCGTCAGTCACAGCTACCCAGAGGAAGAGGCACTAGTTGCAGTGTGAACACAGAACATAAAACATAGAATAGTACAGCACAGTACAGGCCCTTTGGCCCACAATGTTGTGCCGACCCTCAAACCCTGCCTCCCATATAAGCCCCCACCTTAAATTCCTCCATATACCTGTCCAGTAGTCTCTTAAACTTCACTAGTGTATCTGCCTCCACCACTGACTCAGACAGTGCATTCCACGCACCAACCACTCTCTGAGTAAAAAACCTTCCTCTAATATCCCCCTTGAACTTCCCACCCCTTACCTTAAAGCCATGTCCTCTTGTATTGAGCAGTGTGCCCTGGAGAAGAAGCGCTGGCTATCCACTCTATCTATTTCTCTTATTATCTTGTATACCTCTATCATGTCTCCTCTCATCCTCCTTCTCTCCAAAGAGTAAAGCCCTAGCTCCCTTAATCTCTGATCATAATGCATACTCTCTAAACCAGGCAGCATCCTGGTAAATCTCCTCTGTACCCTTTCCAATGCTTCCACATCCTTCCTATAGTGAGGCGACCAGAACTGGACACAGTTCTCCAAGTGTGGCCTAACCAGAGTTTTATAGAGCTGCATCATTACATCGCGACTCTTAAACTCTATCCCTCAACTTATGAAAGCTAACACCCCATAAGCTTTCTTAACTACCCTATCCACCTATGAGGCAATTTTCAGGGATGTGTGGACATGTACCACCAGATCCCTCTGCTCCTCCACACTACCAAGTATCCTGCCATTTACTTTGTACTCTGCCTTGGAGTTTGTCCTTCCAAAGTGTACCACGTCACTCTTCTCCAGGTTGAACTCCATCTGCCACTTCTCAGCCCACTTCTGCATCCTATCAATGTCTCTCTGTAATCTTCGACAATCCTCTGCACTATCTACAACACCACCAACCTTTGTGTCGTCTGCAAACTTGCCAACCCACCCTTCTACCCCCACATCCAGGTCGTTAATCAAAATCACGAAAAGCAGAGGTCCCAGAACAGATCCTTGTGGAACACCACCAGTCACAATCCTCCAATCTGAATGTACTCCCTCCACCACCACCCTCTGCCTTCTGCAGGCAAGCCAATTCTGAATCCACCTGGCCAAACTTCCCTGGATCTCATGCCTTCTGACTTTCTGAATAAGCCTACCGTGTGGAACCTTGTTAAATGCCTTACTAAAATCCATATAGATCACATCCACTGCATTACCCTCATCTATATGCCTGGTCACCTCCTCAAAGAACTCTATCAGGCTTGTGAGACACGATCTGCCCTTCACAAGGCCATGCTGACTGTCCCTGATCAGACCATGATTCTCTAAATGCCCAGAGATCCTATCTCTAAGAATCTTTTCCAACAGTGTGGGAGAGAACAGAGGTGCGGTGGGGGTACCGGAATCTGTGCTGGGTTGGGGGCTAGTCCATACAGCCTGGCCCTCCCATCACTGCAGGTCTCCAGTGTTCGCTCCCTGCAAGACAAATTGGATTGCCCTAATCTGCGGCTGACACAATGCGAGATAAGGAACTGCTACATACCTGTTCCTGCAGAAACATGGCTTCAGGACAACAGCCCTTGCACCATCAATCTTCAAGTCATGACACTCAGGGACTTGTGCTAATATTGTATTGTGACTGTATGTGCTACCGTAACTATATGTGCTGTTTGCTGTGTGTGACTGTATATACCGTGTTTTGGACCTTGACCCCGGAAGAATACTGTTTCATTTAGCTGTATACGTGTGTGGTTGAATGAGAATTAAACCTGAACTTAAACTTGAAAAATACTACCCTGGGAGTAGATATACAAAAGGAGACAGGGGCTGTCATATGCTCAGGAAAGTGAGATTTAACATGGATGAGTTAGCACACAACCCACTCCTAAAACATAGCCGGCATTGTTGCAGCTACCCTGATCAACAGGGACCGGAGCCAGGACAGGATGTGTGGGTTACTCTGTCTACAGTTCTCAGTGCGGGCCAAACACAAAGACCGGGAGCTAAAAAGCCGTTTACAAAAGAAACACCATTAAGCCTGATGCACTAGCAACCAGTTACGGTTTAGCGAAGGAATTAAAAGAGCAGGGGATACCAAGTGAGATTTCATGGAGTCAAGAAACCAGACAGATCATCTTGCCCTCAGTAAGCTCACATCACCACCTCAGTATCAGGAGCTGTGGTAGACTTCCAGCACACATAGCAACAGCTACCGACACTGGAAATCTCCAACATGGAGGATGAGAGGTGACCTGATAGAGGTGTATAAGATGATGAAAGGTATTGATCATGTGGATAGTCAGAGGCTTTTTCCTAGGGCTGAAATTGCTAGCACAAGAGGGCACAGTTTTAAGGTGCTTGGAAGTACATACGTGGGAGATGTCAGGGGTAAGTTTTTTTACGCAGAGGGTGGTGAGTGTGTGGAATGGGCTGCCGGCAACAGTGGTGGAGACAGAAACGATAGGGTCCTTTAAGAGACTCCTGGATAGGTACATGGAGCTTGGAAAAATAGAGGGTTATGGGTAACCCTGGGTAGTTCTATGGTAAAGACATGTTCGACACAGCTTTGTGTATTGTGTTGTAGGTTTTCTATGTTGTAGGAGCATTTTGTGGGACCGAGCTTGTTGTAGCATGGATGAAATTACCGGAGAGACAGAGTCACTGGTAGATACAAAGCAGCTTCTTTATTCGACACAACAAGGTACAGCAGGCATCTTACGGATGGAGACGCTTTCCAAAGAAAAGTCTGCTAGCTAAAATGTGGGCTCGAAATTTATATGCTAAACACAAAGGCAATCACAGACAATGCTTCCTTCTGAAGTTACATACAAACATCACACCTTCAGATTTCATCCTTTCCTTCTGACGCCAACATGTCTGTGTTGGTATCCACAGCCTCTAGTTCAATCCACAATACATTCATTTGGCATTTTACGTGCTAACATAGAAGACAATTATTATTTATAATGTATAGATAAGACTGTCTTCAAAACTACAGCATCTGGTATTTACACCTTTTAGGAAGCCCATTGTGGTGGACTCAATCCACAGTCCTTTGTCAAACAGTTAAAATAGAAGTCTGGTGGCCAAAGTCATTTAAGTGTTAACAAATCATCTACCCAAAAAGAAATCCACTCTAACAGTCCCTCCTCTTGGCCCTCCTGGACAAATTAAATTTGTATCAGGAAAGGCCAACCTAGGAGAATCTGCTCAAATAGGGCAGCAAAAATGCCCTGTCTCAGAATTCCCCCCCTAATTTTATGTACCTCGATATCTATCCTAGCATTACCTACCAGATGTTAAGCAGAGAGTCTGTTCCAAGTCTTTAGGAATGCAGCTCCTTTCGTGTGCCTGCAGGCTGACTGCATCTTAATCACATTCCTTTGTCTTCAGCCCTTTATCCTCTGGTTGCTGAAACTCTCCTTCCAGGAGCACCCACGGGCTCTCTCATCCATGTACAGGAAGGGGTTGGGGTGGCCTCTATGTAAATGTCTGCAAGGACCTCTCCCCAGTGGCACCCCCTTCCGAACTGTTCCGTGGATCACTGGCTCAACTGCTGAAAAGGACTCAGCTCCTCAGACTGGGGGTGACTGCTTCCAGATACCGTATGCAGTCTGAAATGCCATCGAAGTGGTGGAACTTACCATCTCTACTTTAACTCAAAAATTCCCCCCTCAATCTATTTCCCAAATAACTATGCTATAAAATTAATCATTTACCTTCAGCAACCAGCCTTCTTTACAGAGTACCATCGTCACCACACTTTAACAGGCTATTCATGGTTTTCCAACACGTTCTCAGTGTCTTCTGCCACGTTCTTGGCGTTTTCTCCGGGTATGTTTTCATCAGCTGTGGTCAGGTCTGCCATGGCCGGCTGGTGTTCCTCTCTGAGGTTCTCTGTAATTACATGGTTACTGGGTACACTTGGTTTCCCGCTCTGTGTGTGGGAGCAACAAGAGGGTGAGTTGTATGCTTTAACTTGTGTCCAGTGTTTCCACTGGCTGCCTCGCCGAGTCCGTACACAGACACACGTATCATTGGTTAAGAGTACCGTCTGTGGCCCTATCCACCTGGGGGCAAACCCTGGCCTTTCCGGCAGCACCCTCACCATAACTTGGTCACCGGGCTGTGGAAGAACTATCCCCTTTCCCTCTGGCTCTTTCTGATCAGCGATTTACTGTTATTGTTTCGCTCGGTCATTTAATACTTTAAGTTGACAGTAACTTTTCCCCCTGCTTTTTGGCAGGGCCCTGTGAAGTCTATCTGGATGTTTTCTCAGGGTCCCCTCGGCCGAGGCTGATTTGCCATCTGTAGTTTTCTGCCCTTACTAGGGATATGCTGGGCACAAGTGATACAACGGTGGCAGAATTTATCAACATTCCCATGTGTCCAGCACCCATCTGGGCCCTCCTTTGCTCCTCTTCTCCTCCATTTTCCCTTCTCTTCTGCCTCTACCTCTTCATATAATTTTACTAAGCTGGCTTCTGTCGTTTCCTCCCACACACTTGCAATTTCAATTGCCTCTTGTTCCCCTGCTGCCTTATTCGCAGCAATGTCTGCCCTCGAAGGAACTGGGAAAACTTTATGTTCTGGAGTGGCCGCAGTCTCTCTGAGTATCCCCTGGTGTTTTTCTTCCTTCGCTACACCCTGAACAGCGGTCAGTGTGTCAGTTTGTATAGGGTCCTGCTTAGGAGGTTTATACAGACCCTTCTCTATTTTAACTGGGTCTATCTCTACCTGCTCACAATCCTGCTTGTCTTTAGCCCACACAGCTGGGAACTGCTGACAGGGTAACCCGTAGACACCATCCTGGCTCCAGTCTCTAATGATCAGGGCAGCTGCGCCTATGCTAGCCAGGCCGTGTATTCTGTTGGTCGTGCGCGTTCGCTGCCCCTGACTCGTCCATATTATTTCTCCCTTTCCCGAACCTATACCGGCTCCTGCTTCCCTTAGGATGTCTATTCCAAGGATCGTGCCTGCATTATTTGGACATACCCAGAAATACACTGGAAGCTGCACTCCCCCGATTTCTAGTATTTGCTTCTCACTTCTTTCTGCTGTTACTGTTTTCCCTCCTACACCCCTGATACAACTGGCCTGTCCGGTTGTTGGTAAGGGTAAGTCTGTTATCGATACCGATGCCCCTGTGTCCACTAACATATTGCATTGCCGTCCCCCTAACAATGCCGTAATGTACATCCGTGAGTCATCAGAGCCGAACAAGGAGCCCGCTGCCACATCCTTTTCTGCCTTAAGAGGTGCCGTGACTAACCCTTTGATCTGATTGACAGTCAGACTGGTTGCTAATGGGGTGAGTGACTGGGTGCCTGTCGTGGCCTTCGCCTGGGTTTTCCCCCTCCCTTTTGGACACTGTCTCCAGCCATGTCCCGATAGGCCACAGCTGTAGCATATCAACTCCTTCACTGCCTTATACCTGGTCCGGCAGTCCTTTGCAAAGTGCCCTGGCTGCTGGCAAGCAAAACAAGTCCTCCAGGACATCACAGCGGCTGCATCCACTATACCCACTTTACGATTTCTCTTGCCTTTTCTCTGGTCTATCTCACTGGCCCACGAAACTATCTCAGAGTAGTTGGACCCTACCATTATGCCTAAATCTAAAACTTCTTGGTGGGCTGAGCTCAGGCCTTCCTTCAGCATTTTTAGGAAGACTGGGTCGTCCCTCCCTGGGTTATCCAACCCTGAATACTTCTCGTACACTCGGTATTTACGTTCTGCATAATCCATGGCTGTCTTGTCAGCCTTTTGAATGACAGCTATTATCATTCCCCAGCTACTCTCGCCACACCCCAGCCGCTGCTGCACTTGCCCTTTAAAAGAGCGAGATCTTTCTTCATTACTGGTGCTCTCGGTAGTTGCCCATGTACCATCCCGCACCCCCTGGGCCATCCTGTCCCACATATTCCTCAGGCACTTGGCTTTCACTAACACATGTATATCTTTAGGGTGCATCTGGTGAATTTCAACCATTTCCTTGAGCTTGCGCCAGAATCCTGAATTCCCCCAGGCGACTTTAAGTGAGGGCAACTGGGACAAAATGCTTTGTTTCTCCCCGGAGGTGAAGGGCTTATGAATAGTCGTAATCAAGGTCAAGGGCTGGCTCGGATCATCAGGGTTCTCAACCTGACGTTGCCTGACCTCAATAGGTGCCATTCTGGTAGATCTATCTGGGTAAAACCTCTCCCTGAGCTATCTCCATACTAATTCCCACACTACGCAAAATATCATAGATGGGTAGCAGTTAAACAGTACATATTTAAAACCGCAGAGTATGTATTCCACAGTCTGTCACTTCTGAGTACCCGAACTCATGATGCCTGCTGTATTCTTTTGCATCACACTTGCAAACGCATACACTAAAATACAACTCCCCGAACGAGTATACACGCCCCTACTCTGGCGTCTCAAACCGTACCATTGGTTACCACCTTTTGCAACTGGTGGTCCAAGTCTCACCAAGTTAACATGCAGTGATTCCTCACTTAAACACACGTGCACACGCATACACTGCTTTTATATCTACCAGTTCAGCTCTCCACGTTCATGGTACCTCGTTTTCCCGTGTGTCCACCGACCGAACAGATCCAAGTGTGAATGTTATTTTAGAGAATTACTCACCAACCTAGACTGCTAGGAACGCTGACCACACAACAGGTCACGAAGTATCCCACTCCTGACACCAAATGTTGTAGTGTGGAATGAAATTACCGGACAGACAGAGTCACTGGTAGATACAAAGCAGCTTCTTTATTCGACACAACAAGGTACAGCAGGCATCTTACGGACGGAGACGTTTTCCAAAGAAAGGTCTGCTAGCTAAAATGTGGGCTCGAAATTTATATGCTAAACACAAAGGCAATCACTACTTAAAAAGTGACAGACAATGCTTCCTTTTGAAGTTACATACAAACATCACACCTTCAGATTTCATCCTTTCCTTCTGACGCCAACATGTCTGTGTTGGTATCCACAGCCTTTAGTTCAATCCACAATACATTCATTTGGCATTTTACGTGCTAACATAGAAGACAATTATTATTTATAATGTATAGATAAGACTGTCTTCAAAACTACAGCATCTGGTATTTACACTTTTTAGGAAGCCCATTGTGGTGGACTCAATCCACAGTCTTTTGTCAAACAGTTAAAATAGAAGTCTGGTGGCCAAAGTCATTTAAGTGTTAACAAATCATCTACCCAAGAAATCCACTCTAACAGAGCTCATCTCTTAAAGAGCATCATCCATAATCAAGCTGATCTTTGCAATGTTGGAGGAGAGTCACAAATCCAACAATCTTTTCATACCCCTCTCTCTCTCGTTCTAATTTAACATACTCTAACTCCCTTGATGTATTTATTCCTACCTTCTCCACCTCATAGCAGTAGTACAGTCGTGACCGCGTCTAAGGCAAAGCACAAAGAAAGTGATCATTTTTTACACCTTTCAGATTTCCTTGAAACCCAACATACGTATCAGCCCAGTTGTTTTCCATGCCTTGGTGGTAGCAGCTGCTCCCCCTTATCTCTAACGTCCTGCAGCCCAGACACATAATTGAAGAAAACAGAGACAATCGGTTTGTCAGGAGGAAAACATTATTTATTATCTGATCTCAGGGATGTGAACCAGTGAACCTCTCCAGATTATCACAACGTTCCAAATTGACACAATCTTGTCTTGGAGCTTCCATTTTGTCTTGGCATGTAATGGAGGAATCACAATTAACCCTTTCTGTACAGGATGCAATTTATAATCTGTGGTAGTGGCAGTGCTCCTTTTGGAAAGAAATTGCTTTTGAAGGACACCCTCATATTCCCATTTGCATTCTAAGCATTCTGAGAGCAAGCAAAGCTCAAGGCTGTATAATTTATACATTCTTTGGTAATAAATGAATGTTGAATTTTGCATCTTGCATTTCTGCTTTAACATCGGTACAGGCTCAGCACTCCTGAGAATACTTATCACCTCATTGATACATGTTTCTGAATGCCTAAATTATCTGTGATGTCAATAATCTAACGTCAGCATTAATCAACTGGACCATATCAGTGCAATTCAACATTTTTTTTAAATAACGGCAACACATCAATTTGAAGGAACAACACTAACAAGAGAAAATCTGCAGATGCTGGAAATCCAAGCAACGCTCACAAAATGCTGCCTGGCCTGCTGAGTTCCTCCAGCATTTTGTGTGTGTGGTAAAGGAACAACACAATTACTTTGGACAATCTGAACTGCCCTCCAGGGACTGAGCTTAAAGTTCTATCAAACTCAGTTAATAATCTCGAATCTGAAGTCATCAGTATGAATGACCAGCAAACCATGCTGTTGTTTCAATAACTCATGGTGCTCATTAGATTATGGGAGATCGGCCAGGCTGACCAACTCACAGTCAGACCACACACAAATGAGCCCTACTTCCCCCTCTGACAATACAATCACCAAGTCCCGGTCCGTATTCATCCCGTTTTTCAGCACATGGGCTGTAGATGTCTTTATCTTGGCAACTCCAATACTTGTCTAGAGATAAAAATTTATGAGTGGGCAACCCTGCCTGACTCCAGATTTGATGTGGAAGCTATGTTTCCCACGCATTGACTTGGACTGCACTAGAAATGTCTGTGTCGAGCAGTTGTTGATCCAATTCCCGATTCCCTCCCCAATGCCCATTTCAGAGAGCATGTCCATACTGTATACACGTGTGATATTCTGTCTAAGGCCCCGTCCTGGTCCGAGATGACCATGCAGGCACCCACATTCCTGCTCTGCACGTGGGTGGTGATATCTCTGAGCAACAAGCCTTCCTGCCAGACTCAGCAGGGGTTTGGTCCGGGTGCATCACCTGTCAGAGACAAAGAGTTGGGTTTGCCGGCTGTTCACCGCCTGCATTTCCTCTGTCACATCCACTCACTCCAGCCACAGAACAACCTTCTACATTGTGCTTATCATGGGAATGAATAGTTGAAGTTCTGAGGGAGCAAGGGATTAAGGGAGCTAGGGCTTTACTCTTTGGAGAGAAGGAGAATGAGAGGAGACATGATAGAAGTGTACAAGAGGAATAGATAGAGATAGCCAGTGCCTCTTCCCCAGGGCACCACTGCTCAATACAAGAGGACATGGCTTTAAGGTAAGGGGTGGGAAGTTCAAGGGGGATATTAGAGGAAGGTTTTTTACTCAGAGAGTGGTTGGTGCTGGAATGCACTGCCTGAGTCAGTGGTGGAGGCAGATACACTCGTGAAGTTTAAGAGACTACTGGACAGGTATATGGAGGAATTTAAGTTGGGGGCTTATATGGGAGGCAGGGTTTGAGGGTCGGCACAACATTGTGGGCCGAAGGGCCTGTACTGTGCTCTACTATTCTATGTTCTATGTTCAAGAATACTGGTCCCCGTGAAGATCAGGTGCAACCTGCCTTTTTTGCACAGGTCTTACCTTCCCCTGAAGAGATCACAATGATACCCTGCACCCTGCACTATCCCTCAGCCACACATTCATATATAACCATATATATGCACAGAAACAGGCCATCTCGGCCCTTCTAGTCCGTGCTGAACTCTTACTCTCACCTAGTCCCACCGACCTGCACTCAGCCCATAACCCTCCATTCCTTTCCTGTCCATATAGCTATCCAATTTAACTTTAAACAACAACATCGAACCTGCCTCAACCACTTCTGCTGGAAGCTCATTCCACACAGCTACCACTCTCTGAGTAAAGAAGTTCCCCCTCATGTTACCCCTAAACCTTTGCCCTTTAACTCTCAACTCATGTCCTCTTGTTTGAATCTCCCCCACTCTCAATGGAAAAAGCCTATCCATGTCAACTCTATCTATCCCCCTCATAATTTTAAACACCTCTATCAAGTCCCCCCTCAACCTTCTATGCTGCAATGAATAAAGACCCAACTTGTTCAACCTTTCTCTGTAACTTAGGTGATGAAACCCAGGTAATATTCTAGTAAATCTTCTCTGTACTCTCTTTAATTTGTTGACATCTTTCCTATAATCGGTGACCAAAACTGTACACAATACTCCAAATTTGGCCTCACCAATGCCTTGTACAATTTCAACATTACATCCCAACTCCTATACTCAATGCTCTGATTTATAAAGGCCAGCATACCAAAAGCTTTCTTCACCACCCTATCCACATGAGATTCCACCTTCAGGGAACTATGCACCATTATTCCTAGATCCCTCTGTTCTACTGCATTCTTCAATGCCTTACCATTTACCATGTATGTGCTATTTTGATTAGTCCTACCAAAATGTAGCACCTCACATTTATCAGCATTAAACTCCATCTGTCATCTTTCAGCCTACTCTTCTAACTGGCCTAAATCTCGCTGCAAGCTTTGAAAACCTACTTCATTATCCACAACTCCACCTATCTTAGTATCATCTACATACTTACTCATCCAATTTACCACCCCATCATCCAGATCATTAATGTATATAACAAATAACATTGGAGCCAGGACAGATCTATACTTTATAAATATTAATTATCTTCTATGTTAGCACGTAATATGCCAAATAAATGTGTTGTGGATTTAACTTGCATTCCTAGAGGCTGTGGATATCAATCCAGACATGTTGCATCGGAAGGAAAAGATGAAGTCAGAAGGTGTGATGTTTGTACGTAGCTTCAAAAGGAAGCATTGTCTATAACTTTTTAAGTAGCGATTGCCTTTTAGTTTAGCATATAAATATCGAGCCCACATTGGGCTAGCAGACCTTTCTACAGAAAGCGTCTCTGCCTATACCTTGTTGTGTCGAATAAAGAAGATGCTTTGTATCTACCAGAAACTGTCTGTCCGGTGATTTCATCCACGCTACAACAGTGGGGAAATCTAAGACAAGAGGGCACAGCCTCAGAATAGAGGGACGTCCTTTTAGAATGGAGATGAGGAGGAATTTCTTTAGGCAGAGCATGGTGAATCTGTGGAACCTGTTGCCATAGGCGGCTGTGGAGACCAAATCACTCGGTATAATTAAAGCAGAGATTGATAAATTCTTCATTAGTCAGAGCATGAAGGGATATGGGGAGAAGGTAGGAGATTGGGTCTGAAAGGGGAATGAATCATCTTATTCTTACCCTTACTGATATCTGATACAGGCAGCAATCCAAAGATTACTACCCTTGAAGTCTTGCTTTGCAAATTCAGGCCAGGCTCCCTATATTCTCTTTTCAGGACTTCATCCCTTTTCCCTCCTGCATCATTTGTACCAATATGTGCCACAACTTCTCCCCATTTAGGATGCTCACATGCAATCTGAGACGTCCTTGAATCCGGCACCTGATCCAGGTGTCTCCTTCTAGCCCACAGAGTCTCCTGTCTGCTCCCCTAACTATTAAATCTTCAATCACCACTGTGCTCCTCTTGTCCCCAACTTCCCTTCTGAGCCATGGAGCCAGACTCAATGCTACAGACAGTGCCTTATCGATCCTTGATGCGGATGCAGTTCCTGCTCCCTTGATGAAACGAGACAGGAACGAGACAATGGGCACGTGGGTTGAACATACAGTTCTGAGCAAAAGTCTTATGCACATACATGTACATAGCCAGGGGGACTAAGACTTTTGCACAGTACAGTAGTAATTCTATGTATTGCATTGTACTGCCCCTGCAAAAAAAATAAACAAATTTCATGATATATGTGAGTGATGATAAACATGATTCTGATACGGGTCTCCATTGTTGACTGGGAGTGGGAAGGGGGCAGGGAGAGGGGAATCATGGTTGGGGAAAGGGGAAGGGAGAGAGGAGAGAGTGGGAAGCACCAGAGAGACATTCTGTAATGATCAATTGTTTAGAATCAAATGACCTTGCCTGGTGTCTCAGAGCTGGGTGTGTCTGTACCCATGCCACCCCCCTACCCCTGGTACTCCTTCTCTGCCACTTGCCCCCATACCCCTCCCACGTCTCCACCCTCACCATCCCCAGCACCCTTTGCTCCTGCCAGATTTACAAACTTGCTCTCCACTCCCCGTTGACAAATACAGTACTGTGCAAATGTCTTGGGCACCCAGTTATATATATGTGCTAAGACTTGTACAGTTCTGTAGGCACCATTATTACATGCTCTTTCTCGGTGACTAGAGTGCAGAGTAGCTGTGATTTCAGCAGTGACAGTGGCACTTCATTCCCCTTTCCCGGACGTCCTGCAGCAGCTTCTGCCATCCTGCCAGGTACAAGAGAAGAGGGGACAATTTAACGGAACTGAGAGTTAACTTTTCACAGAGGGTATCGATCACCGAGAATGACCTAACTTGTCCACTTCCTCTGGTAGCTATGATGCTGACATGACATTCACAGCCCATTTAGATCAGTACATGGGCTGAACACAGATAACTGTGACTAACAGGGAGGATGTTGTGTTCAGCAAGGACCAGTTGGGCTGAATGGCCTGTTTCTTCTGTATTACTCTATGATTCTAGCTAGGACTTGTGAAGTCCTGTAGGTATTGTTTGTCTCAAATCAGCAGCTTTCTGCTAGACCTTGCTGATGAAGAGGTTCTGTGTCAAGGGTTCCCTTCATTCAGATCCTTTACAATCCCCCTGCCAGTGTTGTGAATCCCTTGTCCTCCCCCTGAGGTGTTTACCACTACTGCCATCACGATGGAGCTGGTTATAACAGGTTATGTGCTGGAAGGAGCTGTTGGACTGGTTTCCCAATCAGCATTTGGATCCACCTCTGTGTCAGTAGGTTAAACTCTGGCCAGGCCCACTTGGCCACAGAGTCCTCGTTGTCTCCCCCCCCTGAATTTCATGAATCCTATCCTGGGATATCGGCCACAGTGGTCACTGACTCCCCCTGCCAGGGCTCCACTTTTTAAATTCCAAAATAGTCTTTACTGGTAATCAAAAAATGCATACAAATGAAGAAATTTCAAATGAAACATTTACATTCTTGGATGGTTCATTCAGTGGGTGTAAACTTTAGTGATAGGAAGACACAAACAAACCCAACTCTTTTGCTGCTCCCGTCACTCCCTGAGCTGATGAATCCTTTGACTGTAGAAGGGGCTTCCCCACCCCACCCAGACCCTCCGTGTATGGTAGTGGAAAGAGCATAGGTACAGAGGTCCTTCCCCTCCAAGCCCTTGAGTTGGCTGCACTGTGCTTCAGTGTGTTCCTCAGCCACGTATCCCTGCAGTGTGGAAAGTACCAGGCAAGAGCATTCCCTCACGGACATCTCAGTGTGCTGCGAGAGCAACAAGTTTTGGATAGATTTATAATGAAAATTTTTTAAAGTTTCATGACTGGTCCTTTCCTGATTCAGCAGCAAGAGACATTCGCAAACAAAGGAAGCAATCAACATGTATGATATTCAAAAATAAACTTTTAATCAAGTTATAGAGGAAAAGAGACAAAAGAATAGTGATCCACCTCCCTCCAGCTCTACTTCTAGCTTTACCATTAGCTCTTTGCTTTAAAAACATAAACTTCATCCACAATTTTAAAAAGTACTTACAACAATAAACCATTCAATAACTCTACATTCTTTACAGCCATTGTCAATACTTTCCATACAGTGTAAAATAATTCTGTCTCTCACGTGGCACCCTGGTGGTTCATATTATACAATACACCATAGTTCAGGGGGTTCCTCCATCTCCCGACCCCTCCCACTCCCACGGGTGAAGAAACCTACACTGTGGTCCTTCCCCACCGGGCCCTTGCGGTGGCTGCACCAAGTTTCAGTGCGTCCCTCAGCACGTACTCCTGCAGCCGAGAGTGTGCCAGTCGGCAGCATTCTCCCACGGACATCTCCATGTGCTGGTAGATCATCAAGTTTCGGGCTGCCCAAAGAGCGTCTTTCACCGAGTTGATGATCTGCCAGCAGCACCGGATGTTGGTCTCCGTGTGCATCCCCGGGAACAGCCCGTAGATCAGAGAGTCCTCTGTTACGCAGCTGCTGGGGATGAACCGTGACACTAGCCCGTCCATCTTCCTCCACACCCTCTCTGCGAACCGACAGTGTGCAAAGAGGTGGGTCACAGACTCCTCCTCACTGCAGTCCTCCCGTGGGCAGTGGGGTGCGGGGACGACATTCCGGGCGTACAGGAGGGCTCTGACTGGGAGGGCCCCTCTCACCGCCAGCCAGGCGAGGTCTTGGTGCCTGTTGGTGAGGCACCCGCAACCACCTCTTCGACTTGGGTGATTGAGAAGTTGCCTCCCAGTAGCAGAATCCCCAGGCCGGAAACATGACAATCATTGCCCCTCTGATCACACCGGCAGACCCTAGGGCCACCACTGAAAGCACCTTCGGTAGTTGCAGAGGTGTGGTAGTACGCGGTCCTGCAGGAAAGTCAAATTTACTTTAACATTGTTCAAGTACTGGAGTGCACTGACACATCGCCCAGTACACTTCAAACTGCGCACATTTAATGCAGCCAGTTTAAGGTCCATCATAGTTCAAACTTTATTTCGGCTGCTCTCCGTCCTCACCTTCGCAGTCCTGAGCCTTCATGCCCACCGCCTTTGTGAAGTCCTTCACCTTCTGTGGGCTCAGGTACTGCGGGTAATCCTCCCCCGGGTGTGGCAGTTCTGGTTCTGAGCCTGGGGGGTTGTTCTCTGCTGGATTCGCCTCCCCTTCTGGCTGCAGTGTGCCAGACGCAAGTCCTGCTCCTGAGTGTTGGTGATCTTCTCGCTGCTCCCGGTTTCCCGGAGCTGGGGAGGGGGGCGGTTGGTGGCTTCCTTTCTACTCCTGGTCTCCTGGAGCTGGGAGTCAGAGGCCTCTTTACGATTCCCAGAGCAGGGGTCGGCCGATTCCTTGCTGCTCTCCTCCTGTACCTGGGCGCTGGCCAGTAGACCTATGCCACCCTCTGTTCTCTCGGCTCTTTTTGCCAGCCGCTTCCTCTGTCTGTGCTGCTGGCCTCCTCCAATGCCTTTCTCCTCTGACGCGGACAGGAGGCCGGAAGCTGTGTGCTCCCCCACCCTTTTCTTGGAATTCCCCTCTGTTCCTCCGCCCTTTGTTGTTTGGGCGCAGTCTTTTGGGACTTCTCCCGTTTCCACATCACCACGTTCCAACCTTCTTCTCCCTCGGCTCTTCCTTCCTCCATGGGCTCCTCCTTATCTTGAGGGGGGCCCTGGGGGTTCTGGGTGGAGGTGTTGGTCCTTCCTCTGTCGTGGAAGTTTATTCTATGCTGGGCGCTGCCTGTGCACGGGTGGTGGGTGCACCTGCCTCTGCCAGGGCCCTTTCAGTACCAGCACCTTCTCTGGTCAGCCGTGCATAGGTGCTGGGACGTCTCGAACAGGCCCTGTACAGGTAGCCTGCCTGTCCGCAGAGGTTGTAAGTCTTGGCCTCTGTTCAGGTTACAAGATGTGGTCTTGTACTGGGCCGCAAGGTGTCCCACCCTGTGGCAGTTCCGGCAATCCCTGGGTTGCCCAGCGTAGACCGTGTAGCCACGGTTCACCCCACTGGTGAAGACTGAGGGAGGGAAGATGGTGGAACCATTGGAATCCACCCTTAGCTTGACCTTGACCTGGTGTTTGCTTGTTCAGATCCCATGCATGTTCTTAACATCTACAGTTTCCCATGCCCTCGGTGTAACAGGCAAGGAAGATGAGGACATCCACAATGGGCACATGTGGGTTGAACACGCCCAATGTTATCACACGATCTTTGCGGATTGCGATGGTGAAGAGAGGCCGTGCTTTCAGCCGCGTCAGTGGTGCCTTGTTCCTCTTGTGCCGAATATCCTGCAGGAACTTCTGCCATCGCAACACGCACTTGAAGGTTACGTCAAAGGAGCCATGGAAGTTTTGAGCACAATAAATGTCCCCAACCCAGCCCCGAACTTGCAGCAGTCCAGTAAAACCTTCTGAGTGAAGCAGTTCCTGTTGAATGGGTTTCCCTCAGCGAGATCCTCCACTGCCACCCTGACACCGTTTTGGATCCCAGATCCTCTGTTGGATGCCGCTATCCTGGCTGGGTGACGATACTGGAAAGGGGTGTTAGATCAGTTACCCAGTCCGCATGAGGATCCAGCCCTGCATCAGTTAACCTCTTCTCAACCCTCCTGATCAAAGCAAGTCCACCACGATATTAGACTCGATCTTTGCCAAAAGGCCAAGAAGCAACAGCTCTAGCTCTGAGGACTAGTCACACTCCAGCCAAAGAGAAGATTCCCCTCTTGCACAAAGAATTTGCCCAATTTTATACCCTTAAAGACCATTTTCTATCTCATGCAACCTTTGGCCAAGACAAACCCAATTAGAAATAGAGACAGCTGGAGTGAAAGGAGGAAAACATTCTTCACCAGTATCTAATCTTAATGATGTGTATTCAAAATAGAGACAAAACATTGGGCAATTAGAGGGGAAGATGGCCATCGCCACATTCCAAGCTGACATCGTTTGATTTACACATTTTAGCATGAACTGAAGAGGAATAAAACTTAACTCTTTCCTTGTAAGACCAAAGGGAATTGTTCTGAATTGAGTATCTGGTGTGTGTGTGTGTGTGTGTGTGTGTGTGTGTGTGTGTGTGTGTGTGTGTGTGTGTGTGTGTTTGTGTGTGTGTAGGGACGGGGTTTGTATTCTGGAGATGGAAAGAACAACCACAAGACAGCAGAAGAGAGCCAGGAGAAATGCAGCCATGGTTGCCGCCACTACCACATATACATGTCCCACCTGCAATAGAGCTTGTGGGTCCAGGGTAGGACTGTATAGTCATCAAAGATCTCACCGTTAAAGGAGTGGACATCATCATTGGATTTCGATGGATAACCGAAGAACAGTACAAGTGAGTGAGAGTGAGGTGAGAGTGAGCGTGTGTCTGTCTGTGTATGTACCTGGGAACAGTCCGCAGATCAGAGAGCCCTCCATCACAGCTGCTGGTGATGAACTGGGACATGGACCCTTGCATCCATTTCTGTGCTGAAGTGGAGCCATGCAGATACTGTAATTGGGAAATATAAAAGTCTTTAATCACACAGCAATCGTTCATGAGAGAGAAATGGAGTGTTCCCTCCAACTCTGATTCGATGTTTTAACACTAAGATAACAATAAGCCATTAATTAGTTTCATTAGCTATAGGCCATGAATATAAAACTGGACAGAATATTTAATGACAAAACAGATCTGTCCTGAAAGGAGGAGATCCTACAGATGCTGGAAATGCAGAACAACACACACAAAACGGTGGAGGAACTCAGGAGGTCAGACAGCATGTTTGGAAATTGTAATAAACAGCCAATATTTTGGGCCGAGACCCTTCATCAGGACCCAGATCAGATCCCACCAATCTGCTGAGTTCCTCTATCTCTTTGTGTGTGTCCTGAACCAGATGGGTTGTGGATGTGTTCCACCTGCAGGGATGCTGAAGAGATCACCCAATATGGCTTTTTTTAACCACTTCCATTGGGAATCTGGAGGTTCTGTCCAGTCTGCTGGATCTCCCAGCCACAGTATAGTGCAGTTAAAGTCACCAGCCAGAATGACTGGCTAGGATGTCACCAGTGGGAGCTGCTGGAGAACAGCCAGTTGCTTGCTCTGCATGGGTGAGGTATACATATTAATTAACCACAGTGGAGTGTTACGGTACAGAACTTATGCCACGAGATGACCCCAACCATTGCTTTGACTCCTATGACTGAAAAATTGCCTCCCTGCAGCAGAATCCCCAGATCAGGAGTGTGACTGTCATTGCCCCGACCACACAGACAGACGGTGGGACCACCATCGTGACCACCTCCGGTAGTTGAAGAGGTATGGTAGCCCATACTTCTGTAAGACTATCACGTCAGCCTTGAACTTGGTAAGGCATTGCAAGGCATTGACACTCTTCACACTGTGCACGGCCAGTGGCTGGCAGTTTTGTCTCCATAACTGTGTTCTGAAATTAGAATTCTAGTTCATCAGCCCTGAACTGGGGGGTGGTGATGGCAGTTTCCGTTCAGCTCACGGTCTCCTGGACTGAGCTGGGGGTGAACGGTTCCTGTGCTGCCCTCAGTCTCCCGCGGATAAGAGGAGGCTGGCAGAATTTTTTTCCTCACCCATTTGTGCCTGTTGGCTCTCTTTCTCTTTGCCTTCTCCTTTCTGCACTTCCTCTGCCTGTGTTATCAGTTTCCCACAGTTGCTTCACCCTCTGACGATGAGAGGTTGCTGGCATCTTTCTGCTGCCCTGCCCTTCTCTTCCCATTCCTTTTACTCCGAGCAGTCTGTTGTCTCTCTGGGAATTCTCCTTTTCACCACCGGCCATTCGTTCTCTTGCTCATCTGCTTTCCCCTCCTCCACTTGGGGAAGGGCCTGGTGTCTCAAAGCTGAGGGTTGGGAGCTCGAGGCAGTCGGCCTTTCCCCAGTTCAGTCTCGGCTAAGGCCGCTGTGCTGCTAGTGGGGGTGTCACCGTTTCTCTGGGGGTTCTCAGTTCCGGCTCCCCCTCTTGTTGCTTGTGCGTAGATGCCGGCATGTTTCGGCCAGACCGTAGACAGGTGGCCTGCCTCTCCACACAGGTTTTGCTTCCCCTGCAGTCCTTTGTCCTGTGGCCTTCCTGTTCTGTAGTTCTTGCAGATTGCTGCACTGCACTGGGCCGTGACCCGTCCAGACGAGTTGCAGTTACAGCACAGCCTGGGTTGACCGACATGAGGCAAGTAACCGCTGTTCCCTCTGACAGTGAAAGATGAGGGAGGGTGGATGATGGCAATACTCACGTTCACCCTCAGCTTGACCATCACCTGGTGCTTACTTGTCCAAATCCTGAACGTGTCCTTGATGTCTACGCAGTTTTCTGCTCCCTCGGTGTAATGGGTCACGAAGGCGAGGACATCCATTACGAGCACCTGTGGTTTGAACATGTGCACTGCGATCACACGGTCCTCTGGGAGGGGATAGACAAGAGTGGCTGCACCTTCAGAAATCACAACGGCACCTAGTTCTCCAGTTCCACAGCAATATCAACCATCCCACCATATACTTGAAGGTGACATTGAAAAAGCCCTTAGCAGTGAAGTTTTGGACACAGTAAAGGTTCTTCACGCAAACACGAGGAATTCTGCAGATGCTGGAAATGCAAGCAACATACATCAAAGTTGCTGGTGAACACAGCAGGCCAGGCAGCATCTCTAGGAAGAGGGACAGTCGACGTTTCGGGCCGAGACCCTTCGTCAGGACTAACTGAAGGAAGAGCTAGTAAGAGATATGAAAGTGGGAGGGGGAGGGGGAGATCCAAAATGATAGGAGAAGACAGGAGGGGGAAGGATGGAGCCAAGAGCTGGACAGGTGATTGGCAAAACCGATACGAGAGGATCATGGGACAGGAGGCCCAGGGAGAAGGAAAAGGGGGAGGGGGGAAAAACCCAGAGGATGGGCAGGGGGTATAGTGAGAGGGACAGAGGGAGAAAAAGGAGAGTGAGAGAAAGGATGTGTGTATATAAATAAATAACGGGTGGGGTACAAGGGGGAGGTGGGACATTAGCGGAAGTTAGAGAAGTCAATGTTCATGCCATCAGGTTGGAGGCTACCCAGACGGAATAAGGTTCTTCACCTTGAGCTTATAGCATTCCAGAAGGAGCTTCCGAAGAAAGTAATCCTCGATGAAGGAGTTTCCCTCATTGCCACCCTGACTGCGTTTCAAATCCCCGGTCCTCTTGCTGACCTGTTACTGCAGCCGCCCTGACTGAGCTCAGGTGTTGCACAATTGCTGGAAAGGGGTGTGACATTGCGCTCCAAATCTGCATGAGCATCCACCCCTACGTTAGCAAGTTAGGCTCTTATCAGCAGCCTCTTATCTTCCTTCCTCAATGTCCAGATAGATCACTGGGTCACAAGTTATTCTGGGATTCACGCAAATATCATAAGTATCCAAAAGCTATTGATTGCCGTCACCTATGACCATATTTGATATGCTAAGTGACAACATCCGTCTGGTCTGCCAGCTTATGCTCAAGTCACAATGACGTAAGTAACTGCTTTGATGAAACCCATTCACATAACCCCATTGCTTTAATGTTTCGTTCTTGTATATGCAGTCTTGCAGTCTGTGCTTTTAACTTCAATTTACTGCTGGTAGAAACATAGAAACATAGAAAACCTACAGCACAATACAGGCCCTTCGACCCACAAAGCTGTGCCGAACATGTCCTTACCTTAGAAATTACCTAGGGTTACCCATAGCCCTCCATTTTTCCTAAGCTCCATGTACCTATCCAGGAGTCTCTTAAAAGACCCTAATGTATCTGCCTCCACCACCGTCGCCAGCAGCCTATTCCATGCACTCACCACTCTCTGCATAAGGCAGTGGGCTAACCAGCATCCTTGAGATGCGCCAGTGTTGATTGTCAGCAAGAAGATATTAGTTCTAATCTGCATTAATTGTGGTCTCCCGGTGAGGAAGTCAAAGATCTGGATGCAGATAATAGCAGCAAAATACAAGAATGCAGAGTGTCCTCTACTGAATCATTAATGGAGTGACATTAGTTGTAAAGGAAGCCCACCCATGGGAACATCTGTAACCCTCAATAGGTGGGGTCTGTAATGTCTGGACAATATGAAAGGAGTGGTTCACAGAAGTTTCGACACAATCCTGATAAAGAGCCTCAGCACAAAATGTCAACTGTACTCTTTTCCATAGATGCTGCCTAGCCTGCTGAGTTCCTCCAGCATTTGATATGTGTTGCTTGGTTTTCCAGCATTGCAGTTTGTCTCTTGTTTGTGTTTCAACATAATGTCTCTTTGCAGATGACACTTAAAATTGGTGGCAGTCAGTGAAGGTTATCTAATGTTACAACAAGATCTACAGCGAAGACAGCAGAGCAATGGTCGATGGAATTTAACTCACACAAGTGCAAAATGAATCACTTTGGGAAATTAAACCAGCAGAAGACAGTTAAATGGCATTGCCCTGGTGAGTGCTATTGAACAGGGAGACTTCAGGGGACAAGTAGATATTTTCCTGAAAGGTGTTACAAAGATGGACAAGCTGGTGAAAAAGGCATCTGGCATGCTTGCCTTCATTGGCTGAGGCACAGAGTCCAAGATTTGGGACGTCATTTCATAACTGTACAAGGCAACGATGAGACTACACTGTACTGTGTGCAGTTTTGGTCACCATGTAATAGGAAGCATGTGATTAAGATAATCAAATCAAATTAAATCCATGTTCAATTATCATTCATCCATTCATGAACACAGAGGAACAAAAAAGCCTTCCAAGCAGAGAAGATTCATGAGGATGCTGCAGGCACTAGAGGACTTGAGTTATATAGATAGCATAAAATTAAAAGAGAGAGCATACACTACAGCAAAAATAATGGGAAGTTAGCAGATTGGGCAGTTTTTAAAATCTAACAGAAAGCAATTAAATAGCCATAAGGAGAGAAAAATGTGAATGTAAGCTAGTCAATAATATAAGAGGATACCAAAGGCTTTTTTCCAAAATATGAAGAGTAAAAGAGAGGTAAAAATGGATATCAGACCACTGAAAAACGACGCTGGAGGTAGTCATGAGGACAAACAAATGGCGGACAAACTTAATAAGTATTTTGCGCCAGTCCTCACTGTGGAAGGCACTAGCAGCATGACAGAATTCAAGAGAGTCAGGGGGCAGAAGTGAGTGCAGTTGCTATTACTAAGGAGAAGGTGCTTGAGAAGCTGTAAGGTCTGCAGGTAGACCTGGACCACGTGGACAACATTCAAGGATTCTGAAAGAGGTAGCAAAAGAGCTTGTGGAGGCATTAGTAATGATCTTTCAAGAATTACTGGATTTTGAAATGGTTCTGGACATTGGAAAATAGCAAATGTCACTCCACTCTAAGAAGGGAGGGAGGCAGAACAAAGGACATTTTAGGTCAGTTAATCTGACTTCAGTGGTTAAGAAGATGTTGGAGTCCACTACTAAGGATAAAGTTTCAGAGATTTGGAGGCACATGATAAAACAGATTGAAGTTGCCATGGTTTCTTTAAGGGGAACTTTTCCCTGACTAATTAGTTGCAATCCTTTGAGAAAGTAACAAGCAGGATAGATAAAGGAGAGTTAGTGAAAGTTGTTTACTTGAATTTTCAAAAAGCTTTTTACAGGGTGCTGCATATGAGGCTGCTTAACAAGATAAGAACAAGGAAGATACAAGCATAGATAGAAAGTTGGCTGACTGGCAAGAGGCAAAAAGTGGGAATAAAGGGAGCCTTTTCTGGTTGGCTGTAGGTGGCTAGTGAAGTTCTGCAGGGATCAGTGTTGGGACTGTTTCTTTTCACGTTGTATGTCAATGATTTGGATGATAAAACTGATGGCTTTGTGGCCAAGTTTGCAAATGATGCAACGACACAGTAGGTGGAGGGGCAGAGAGTGTTGAGGAACCAGGGACTCTGCAGAAGGACTTAGACAGATTGGGAGAATAGGCAAAGAAGTGGCAGGTGTAATACAGTACAAGGAAGTGTATGCTCATGCACTTTGGTAGAAGAAATAAAGGAGTGGACTATTTTCTAAATGGAGAGAATCCTCATGCAGGATTCCCTAAAGTTAACTTGCAGGTTGAGTTGATGGTAAGGAAGGCAAATGCAATGTTAGTATTCATTTTGTGAGAAGTAGAGTATAAAAATAAGGATGTAATGCTGAGGTTTTATAAGGCATTGGTCAGACCATACTTGGAGTATTTTTGGGAGCATTTCTGAGAGCAATTTTAAGTCCCTTATCCAAGAAAAGATGTGGTGGCATTGGAGAGGATGGAGGAGGTTTACGAGAATAACTCAAGAGAAGTTTAATGTATAAAGGGTGTCTGATGACTCTGTGTCTGTACTCACTGAGATTTAGAAGAATGGGGGGGGGAAGGGATCTCATTGAAACCTCTTGAATAAGAAAGGACTAGATAGGGTGGACATGAAGAGAATGTTTCCTATAGTGGGTGAATCTAGGACCAGAGGGACAGCCTCAGAATGGAGGGTATTTAGAACAGAGGTAAGGTGAAATGTCATTAGCCAGAGGGTAGTGAATCTGTGGAATTTTTTTGCCACAGATGGCTATGGAGGCAATGTGATAAAATATATTTAAATCAATGGTTCTTGATTAGTCAGGGCATCAAAGGTTACACAGAGAAGGCGGAGAATAAATCAGCCCTGATGGAATGGACGAGCAGACTCAATGAGCCGAATAGCCTAATTTGTTCCTATGTCTTAATGTCTTGGCTCCAGAGGTAGTCACAGTCGAAGGGTGGTAGTGAGGACGAGCTCCCGCTGCTAAACAAATGCTCTTCATGGCGTGTGTCTCAAACAGCCTCTGATAACCCAGTCCAACTCCCGGCCTTCACGTGTGGCATAGTTCTTATGCCCGGTGGAGCTGTTCTCACTGACAGGAGAAGGGGCAAAGGCGGGCCACTGGCGCCTTAAATCCAGTTGCTCCGGGCAGATGGGGCTCGTTAACCACGGATGGTAGCTCATCTAGGAGAGGGAAAACTCCGATTTCAAACCTCCGCTGCCTTGCAGCTATACCCGCTCACGGGAAAGGCTTTGGGAGTAAACCCTGAGGAAAAATCCGGAGTCAGATTCCCGAAGGCGGCTGACTGCTGTACCCAGCACTGGCACAGCAACTCCTGCGACGCTGCTGGCACCAAACTGTATCGACTTTTTTCGTTCCTTTGGACCTGTCATCAGCGTGGAGGGGGGGGTCCCACTACATGGGCAACAGACGGATCTCCATATTAACTCTGCCCTGGCTTGCGCCCTGGAGACGACACTCCCCAGTGACTACCAGAGGCGCAGTACCCATGGTCGACCACGACCGACGGAGGCCAAACACATACACCCACACTTATTGTCTTATAAAGAGAGACTGATGTAATGCCCTGGGTTCATATTTTTACCGTTATGCTGTATGTATTTCATTTTGGGCGATTCTGTAAGAGCAGCTTGTTTTCAGTTTGTTTGGGTTATTTTTGAAGATAAGAGATGAGGAGAAATGTGTGCCGTCCAGATAGGATGGTCAAATTAAGGGGTGGTTTCTCTGGTGAGGGACACTAAGGTTGGGCTTAGGGTTTTTGTTTAGCGGGAGATGAAGAGAGAAGATGCTGAGGAGAATTGGTTGTAGGATACGATCCGGTGGGAGACCCGTTTGTTTGAAATGGATTGCGAGCGACGTTCGGAAGGTGGTATGGGCATTCACACTGACTGAGGGCCCAGCACATGAGTGACAGAAGTTCAAGATGAGCTCCAAATTGTGCACATTTGACTGCTTAATTAGAATGGGCCCTTTTCTTTTTGTTATTCTTTACTAACCATTTCGTTAAGATTCATAAATATAATTCCTTTAACCGTATACAGTGTACTGTCTGTTACTTCAGGACACTAATTTGTAACAGGGTAGCAAATTACACACCGAGGTTTGGGGTGGGATCGAGCACTCTCTCTCAATCTCACGTGTTTGGCAGGACTTGAGTGTCTTCCGTGGACTTACACAGCCAAGGAAACCAGAGTATTTCACTGAATAGACTGGTATTGTTTTCATTGGAGTGAAGGAGGCTGAGAGATAAACTTAAGGGTATATAAAATCACAAGGGGCATAAGATAGGGTAGATGTTCTTTCTTCCCACCCCACCCTCCCATAGCTTTGTATCTACAGGACTACTGTTCATTAAGTTATCAATATCGCTCGAATGTGAAGGAAGCTTGTTGTGATTTGCAGACTGCTTAATGTTTTGGAAGACCCACAAGAGATCGTCACAGAAAGTATGGCCTTGCTCTCAATACAATGTGGCAACACACAGCAACAGATTTGACAACCAAGGGACATAGATTTAAGGCTGAAATGGGAAAAATTTAAAGGGGACCGAGAGACAAGGCAGTACTACGTTGAATTCAACGCTGACTGGCAACTCCCGCAATGCCACTGGTAACAAACTGAATCGGTCTCTGCCGTTCCTTTGAATTAATCAGCTGCACCAAGAGGGGAAGCCTGCTGCATGGGCAACAGCTTGCTCTCCATATTGTACTGCCCTGACTTGCTTATCACATAGGCAGCTAAGATGAAACATCCTTGGTCACCCCTGACCAAAGGGGAGCTCAAATTGACTGCAGCACACGGTATTTAAAGTCAATCCAACTGTTGCAATGAATGTCCTGTCTGATGAAAACAAGCAGGTCATACAAGCTTCTCACCATCTTGTCTATCTGTCTCAGCACTTCCAGGTAACTGTATACCTGAACACCTAGGTCCTCCTGTTGTACAACACTTTCCAAAGCCCTGCCATTCACTATGTATGCTGTGCTCTGGTTTAACTTCACTAAATATATCACCTGATGCTGTTAAATTCTACCCGCCATTTCTTTGCCAAATTTTCCTACTTATAAAGATCCAATTCTAATTATAGACAACTTTTTTTTCCCTGACACACCAATTATTTTGTTGTTGTCCACAAACTCACCAGTTAGGCTACTTAGATTTTCATGCAAATTGTTAATATGGCAACAAGGAAACCCAGCACTGATCACAGGACTTCAATCTGATTAACAACCATCCTCCCTCTCTCTAACTTCCAACCCTGAACAAATTATCACGCCCTGAATCCCATGTGAGCTCAGCTCAAGAACCAGCCTTGCTCGCCATTGCTTGAGGCCTTTCCCCATTAACCCTGCTCAGGGTCCGATGTCAATTTTGCTCTCTCCCCTCTCAGGTTCTCCTCTAATTTAGAGAGGTGACCCTCTCCTTGCCGGTAACAACGCGCACGGAGAGCAGCGCGGCACACGGCCAACCTCTCCCTGAAACCAACGCCCTTCATTTCTCGGATCCGCAAGCCCGCGCGGAAAACAATCTATAAAAGCCCGGATGTTCTGCGCTGGCCGCCATCTTGGTTTGGAACCTGTTGAAGATGGTTCGGGTCGCCCGCCATGAGCAACACAAAGATGAGTTCTGAACGTTAGTGCCCGCGTGTGTGTCGGCAGGGGTTCGGGAGTGGGCGCTTTGGAATCAAACAAGTACTGATTACAGCCTTTCTTGTGAAGCAGAAAGTATTTGAGGGAAAGGAGGCGGCTCCATCGAAATTGTGCCGTCGGCCACCTAAATGCTCAAGCGGACTGTCCGCGGCGCTGAGGAAGAAGGCGGCTGTGGTCGGCGTGATGTTTGCTGGAGGGAAACCGAGCTGAACATGAGCCACGGCGACCTGGCAATTGTGGTCGTCGCTGCCAAACGACCCAGACCGGGTAGGGCTCAGTGTTACAAGGTGCTGGTGTTGGAGGAAGGAAAGTGCGGAGGTTTCAGCCAAGCAATCATTAAAGTTAAAGATGTAAATGTAGTGGTGTCTTTCTATATAGGGGAGGTGAGAGTCGTAATTAAAGTTTATTCGATCACCAGCTGGAGAGAAGGAAAAGAAAGGGCAGCATTTATATAAAATTCAGAGGATGGTGGGAATTGAACTGAGAGACGGTTGAAAGGGAGGGAAGACGTTGTACTCACACCTTTACGTGTTGGACAATAATTCCTTGTTCAGAATTAATAAGCACGATTCGGCATTTGCAGGGAGTGCACTTGTCAAGAACCGGTATTGTTTGAATTCAATTCCTATGAGGTGAAGAGGAAATGTCTAATTGCTCAATTAAGATCCTTGGGACAGAAACAGATGTAAAACTCACTAAGATAACACTTTCTGAAAAACATAAGACATTACGATATTATTTGAGGGAATTTCGTGGGTGTTATCCCCGTCCCTTTGCTCCACTTTCCAATTCCTTAGATGGCGCCTCGTGTTGTTCTCTCAGTCGCCACTAAACTTTGCAAGAAGAACTTTAACAACTTTTAGTGAGAGGCCTTGGAAAATAATTATCTGAAGAAAATCTTTGTAAAGTTATTTTCGGCTGGATATGGGGCATGCTTTGCTCTGCTGATGTGTGGACATCTGAGACGGTGGAGGAGGGCGGAGTTCCGCCCTAGCCGAATCCTGAATGTGTTATTGAGGAGGGGCTTTGGGGCTGGGCTGGGAGGTGTAGGTGAAAGTAATCTTCACAATGCTCCCTTCGCAAGATGCATCTCAGTCCCAGTTTATGGCTGAGGGAGAGTGAACCTGACGGAGGGGAAGGACGAGGCCAGGTAGGCAGAGTTTCCCTAGCGGTGTGGCTCAGCGCTCATTTTTCTAGCTGGTCAGTAAAGTCTCCCCTGCCATGTCGGAGGGTCACAGCGCTGCAAAGATTCTTTCAGGCACTGACTCGAGTCTGGAAATATCAGTCCAAGGACAGGAGAGGGCAAGAATTGCGCCGTCTGTTTGCAGTTCCCGTGTCCTGCTGTGGTGCGTTGCTCCTGCAAAGTTCCCGAAATACGGGTGATTTGAGTTCTTAGGGAGGAGAAAGGGATTTCCAATGGATAGATTTTTGTAAAAAGCAACAATGGGTTTGTGCTTTCCCAGATGGAGAGTCAGTTGCAGCCGTTCACGTCTGTTTTTTTAAAAAATTTCTGTGCGATTATAATTGAGTGGTTTTGCTGTATTTTTAAAGATTTAAGCCATGAACTTGGTTTCCACAGGTTGTCAGATTGCCATCTTAATTTGTTTTGTTCAGTCTGTGCTTCTCTCTGAGTTTTCAAACATAGCAACTGAATAGCTGCCTCGGTGGCTTTGCTCTCTATCTGATTCCTATTCTGCATTGGCTGCAGAAGTGAGAATGTCGCAGAAATCTGACCCTAGCGAGAAGTTGTAGGACAACAGTGGGGATTCATCACAGTAAGTAGGTCCAGGGCTGGGTACGGTAGCTTTTGGATTTTCTTTTTTGTCAATCTGAAACTGACCCCACTCCTCACCACCGTACACGCATCTAAACTAAAACTCTTACCCAAGGGTTAGGATCGGGGATGTGGGACCTGTTTCTGTATTGAGATTATGTCTGCGTGGGATTGAGATCATTTTCTCTGGACAGTGCGTTTAGTTGCTCTGTAAAGTCTCCCTCGCCTTATTGGAGGGTTACACCTCTGCAAAGATTCTTTCGGTCAGAGAGCTCATCAAAGGAAAGGAGAGGGGCAGGAATTGCGTGGTCTTGTTTGCAGTTTTTGTGTCCTTCAGAGGTGGTATCTCTTTAGCTTGCATTTAAGATGAAGGCAGGAAATTACCAAATTCCCAAAATTGGATAGAAGTGAAATCTTGGGAGAGAGGAAAGACTTTCCCAATCTCCATATTGGTAAAAGACAGCAATGGGCGCGTTTGCCCGCTTCTCCGGCTGAATGCGGAGATACAGCCGTTCACCCCTCCATTCGTTCTCCGTGTGAATATTGTTCTGTGGCTGCGCTTGCCTCCGAGACGCTGGCTGGCCTGGATTTTAAAGATTCGCGTCGTGTCTGCGCAGGTTCTCGCACTTTTTTAACAGTTCATTTTGTGCTCGTTTTTTAGCAACGGCCTGTTGCTCCTCTGCTCGCTGCTGAGCTGACGGTGGGTACGGAGTGGGTGCAGAACTGTGGGGGCATCGCAGTGTGATCTGTGGCATGGATGACGGTGCAGGGCGCAACCCGTTTCAGATCCCGGGCACCGGGTGTTGTGCAGCGTGGGAGGTGCTTGTAATCCTAATGCATTGTAAGTCCACCGTGTATTGAATCGTTTCCGTGAAATAATTAACCTCAGGAACCAATGGACCTTCTGGGGTCTTGTCTCTGAGGCTGGTGAAATTATCCTTGGCCGAGGTGGAGACCTGACCGACTGTCGCCTCCTTGCCTCTTTTTTTTTGGTAATGAGGAGCAGATAGGAGATGTTTGCACAATCGGCCTTTCGGCCCACTGTGTTTGCGCCGCTCGTGATTTAACTTGGACATCCACGTTTGATGCGAAGCCCCCTGAACTCCCTCATGGCTGCGGCCTGGCGCAGATGGCAGAGAGCAGACACTGACTCGGGTAACTGTGGTTGAGCTCTTTGTAAACTCGGCCCCAGGCTAGCAGATGGGACCTGTGTGACGATTGGGCCCAAGGCTCTTAGTGGTTGGAAGGCCTGGGGCTGCGGGTGAGGACGGCTGCCAGGCGTGGGGCTTGGAAGGGAATGAGGTAGTTGAGCTTTTGGTAGTCTAGTTGCAGCTCATCTGCACCGCAGAGGTATTGGTTCTGTTGCAAAGCTTCATCTGCATTTCGCTCAAAGCTCGAATAAAATTTTAACGGGAATAAGACAATCTCATCTGCAGTAGCAACAATAAGTGTGCTCTCCAGCTGAAAGCTGAGGTACAGCCTTTCACACCTCTATCCTTTTTTGATCTGCAATTACAGTTCAGTGGCTGAGCTTCTCTCACAGAGAGTGAGTTTTAGATTTTGTCTCAGCTTATCGGACAGTTCTCCCCCTCCCGCTGCGCGCGTCTTAACTTTAATACATACCAAATGATTGACCAGTGGCAGAGTAATGCACAACAAAATGCTGGAGGAACTCGGCAGGTCAGTCAGCACCTGAGTCATGAGAAGGGTCCTGGCCCAAAATGTTGATTCATTTCCATTGCTGCCTGACCTGCTGAGTTTTTCCAGCATTTTGCGTATCTATCTACAGAGAGCAATAAAGATTCAATGTTTTGGGCTGAGACCCTTCATCTTGATCCTATGCTCACTGTTGAGCTAACTCTTGTTAGGCAGCAGATGCAGAGATAGAAGAACATCACAGAGAAACCTGTGGTATGGACTGTCCATGCAGGATGCAGTCAGGGAGAGGGGGCTGGTTTAAGATTACAGAGCACCAGGGTTGGATCTGTAGCATAGGAGCAGGGGATTTTGTGATTTGGTGCTGGCACCCAATTGTGTTGCAGTTCCGTATTTGCCCACCATGCAGCGAATGCCCTCTTTAGCCCTGCTCAGGGACCGACGTACCTTCAAGTGGCAGATTTCATTCAGTATTGCTCCCTCACCTCTCCAGCAGATAAAATTGTTCTCTAAATTGGAGAGCTGACTCTTCTTTTTGCCTGTCCTTCTCAGTGACAACAAGCACAGGGAGCAGTGCTTCATATGAGCAAGCTCTTCCTCAAGTCTGTGCCCACCATTTTTAGAATCTGCAAGCCTGTGTAAAAGATTGGGTGACTTACCAAGAAAGCAGCAATTTATAAAAGCCCCTATTTGCCAGATTTTCAGTGCTTGCTATTTTTTTTACTTTTCACCATCTTGGTTTGCAACCTGTTAAAGATGGTTTGGTTTTGGTAGACAAAGATTTGGGTTACCTGCAATAGGCAACACAAAGATTAGTTTTGAACTTTAGTGCCTGTGCATGTGTTGTCAGGGGTTTGGGAGTGGGAGCTGTGGAATAAACCTGGTGTTGATCACAGCCTCTCTTGTGAAACAGGAAATGTTGAAAAGGACAGGATGCAGCTGCGTCAAATTGTGCTGTCAGAGAAATCATCGAAGTCCCAATTTGTGGCGCTCTGGAAGAAGGCAGCTCTTGTTGCAGTGACGTCTGCGGGCAATCCGAAGAGAAACCGAGTGGCACCTGAACCACAGAGATATGGAAATCTGGACATTGGTGCAAATGTATGACGCTGGCCAGGTACGTCTAAGTGTAACACATTGTTGGCTTGGAAGGAAACGAAGTGACAGACATTCTAGCCAAGCAATCACTTAAAATTGAAGATATGTCTGTAATGGTGCCTTTCTATAATGGGGAGGTGATAGTCATAATTGAAAAGTCTATTCCTTCACTCTGGCAATGAAGTTTGGAGAAGGAAAAAATAGGAGGGCAATTATATAAAATTCACAGGGTGGTGGGAACTCAACTGAGATATGGAATAAAAGGAGGGAAGAGTCGTGAATTTGACCATGAGGATTTTTGATGATGTGAGTTTTTTTTGGGGGGGGAGAAGGAATTTAGTGGGTATACTTCCTGGTTTCTCTGCTGCACACTCCAATTAAGTTGGTGGCAGTAATGCGCCTTGTGTTAGTCTGTAAACAGCTGTTAAACTTTACAAGAAGTGTAACTTGTTTGAGTGGGTGGAATTGGCAAATAATTATTTGGTGCTGCAGTCTGCTTAAACAAAAATAATCTTTAGAAAATTATTTTGCGGCTGGAGATGTGGGAAATGTACTGCACTGCTGATGTGTATTGGGCCATCGGAGACGGTGGAGAAGTGGTGTGGTTGTCATCACCAATGCCTAAGTGCAGAGGTGGGGTTACTTTGATGAAATTGGGGAGCATCACAGCTTAATCTGTAGTGTGGACTCTGGTGAAGCGACAGCTTCAAGTCCCAGGGCACTGGACCCTGTTTTGCAGTGCAGGAACTTTGGGCCCTTGAGATTTGGCATTTACGCCTTTTTGCTCTGCAGGTGTGTATTTGCCTGCTGTCCCTTGAATAGTTTCCACGAATGCCTCCCTTTTGCTCTGCTCAGGAACCAATGTACCTGAAGTGGCAGATTTCATTGACCTGTGGTGCTTTGTCTCTCAGGCTGGTGAGATTGCCCCTTCAGAACAGAGAGACGTGACTGATTCTCTCCTTTCCTTTCTCGGTAATGAGCCACAACAGTCGAGCTCAGGAATGATTATAAACTGTGTTTTTGCACCGAACACAATGCTGATTTAAACTTGTATGTCTGCGCCTGCACGTAGTTTGTACTGGTCAATTGCCTGCTTGTTTCACATTCTCTGCCTCAGTCTCCTCCCTGTCACCTCAATATCCTCTTGATTTTATGCTACCTCTGGCATGGGAAGTGGATTTTGACCATCTGCCCTATCCCGGTTTCCTGTATTGTTATATCCTTGTGTCAGGGTAACCCCCGGATACCCTTGTCTCCATGGGAAGCAAGTGCAGCCTATCCAGTCTCTACCCAGAGCAAAAGTCTGCCAGTATAGGCAGCATCCGGGTGAATCTTGCCTGTGCCCTTGCTACAGTGTAGCGAGCAGCACAGTACGCAGATTTCCCAGGTGTGGCCGGGCCATTGTCTCAAAGTTGCAATGTGGCATTCCATTCAGTGAGCTGGCCCACGAAGGTGAGCCTGCCTCATTCCTTAGAGCTGTGTCACCACTTTTGTCAAACTACACCCTACTTACCCCATCGCTACTGGACTTCCAAGAGCGTATGACCTCACAACTGCCGGACATACTATTGCACTTGGACAACTTTCCAACTGATCTGTACGATTCCACAGCCCTGGTGACGACATTCTTCGTCATCATAATGCCGCCAACATCTGCAAACTGTCTCATTGTACCTGCTGTGTCCACGATCAAGTGGATAATACAGGTGATGGAGCTGCCACAACCAGCCTTGCATTACCACATTAGTCACAAACATACAAACTGCAATCAATCGGCAGAAAATCCTTCCACTAATACCCTCTGTGCCCGTGCCCAAACCTCCTCCCTCCTCTTCCCCCCCCCCCACCCCCCCAATTTCCATGTCAGTTTTGGACCTCGTTGACCATCATGCATAACTGTACAGAGTTGTGTAACTCTTTGTGAACTCAGCCCCAGTCCAGCAGATAGGGCCTGTGTGATTGTTGGGAACAGGGCTCACTAGTGGCTGGAGGCTTGAGGCTGTTGGGGCTGAGGGGGGAAAGAGGTTGGAACAGTTTGTGCAGCAGGGGCTTGGAAGGGAAGCAGAAAGGTGAGTGTTTAGTACTCTGGTTGGATCACCTCTGCCATGCAGAGCTATTGGTTCTGTTGCAGACTTTAGTTCACATTTTGCTCAAAACTCGATTAGCAATTAGGCCTTTTTGAAAGGGAATAAAAGAATCTTGTCTTACGGTGGGAGGGGGGAGGAGCAACAATGGGTGTGTGCTCTTCAAGCTGAAGGCTGAAGTGCAGCCTTTCACAGCTCATGCTTTATTTAATGTGCAATTACAGTATTTCAGTGGATGAGCTTCCCTCACGGAGGCTGGCTTTTAAAGATTGGAGCCGTAGACTTTGTGTCTGCACAGATTATAGGACAGTTCTTCCCACTTTTTAAACAGTTCAGTTCATCCTCCTATCTTGACTATTATACGTACCAAATGATTTAGCAGTGCCAGAATAACACAGAAAAAATGCTGGGGCTCTGAGGGTCAGGCAGCATCTATGGAGAGCAATATAGAGTCGACATTTCGGTTCGAGACACCATCATCTTGTTCTTCTTCTCACTGCTGAGGTGACTGTGGTTATGCAGCAGCTGCAGAAATAAAGGTATCACAGAGGAATCTGTAGTGTGGACCAGTGATGCAGTTCGCAGGTGGGGAGGGGCTGGCTTAAGATCCCTGGGCACCCAGGTTGGTTCTGCAGTGTGGGAACAGGACCCATAGTGAATTGGCTAAGGACTGGTGTACCTTAAAATGGCAGATTTCAATCAGCTTTGCGCCTTTAATCTCAGGCTGATAAAGTTGCCCTCTAATTCAGAGGGCTGACTTTTTTTCCCCCTATCCTTTTTGGTAACAATGAGAATAACGTGTAGAACTTCGCATGAGCAAGCCCTTACTTAAACCTATGCCCTGTGCTTTTAGGCTCCCCAAGTCTTCATAAAAGACTGTGTGAAGAAAACAGCAATTTATGAAAGCCTGGTTCACCAGATGTTCAGTGTGCGTTCATTTTTACCTTTCACCATTTTGGTTTGGAACTTGTTAAAGATGGTTTGGTTTTAGTAATGGAAGAGTCGGGTTACCCACAATAGGCAACGCAAAGATGAGTTTCGAATGTTAGTGCCTGCGCTCGTGTTGACAGGGGCGCTTTGAAATAAAATTAGTATTGATTGCAGCTTCCCTTGTGAAACAGGAAATATTTTAATGGAAAGGAGGCGGCTCCATTGAAATTGTGCCATCGGTCTGGTCATGTGAATCCTCAAAATCACAATTGGCGGTGCTGTGGAAGAAGGCTGCTGTCATCAGGGTGATGTTTGCTGGACAGAAATTGAGCTGGACGTGAACCACGGCGACTTGGCAATTGTGATATTGCTGCCAAAGTACGAGCCAGATCAGGTAGGACTCAGTGTGACATGTTAGGGTTGAAGGAAGGGAAGTGTGGGCACTCTAGCCAAGCAATCAGAGATTGATAGGTTCTTGATTGCACATGGCATTGAAGGTTACGGGGAGAAGGCCAAGAACTGGAGCTGAGAAGGAGATTGAAAAAAGGATCATCCATGATTGAATGGTGGAGCAGACTCGATGGGCCAGATGGCTTAATTCTGCTCCTATTGTCTTATGGTCAATCAGTAAAGTTCAGGATGTAAACGTACCTTTGTATAAAGGGGAGATGAAAGCCTTAAGTAAAAAGTCTTTTCGATCACTGTGACAATGAAGTTGGGATAAAGAAAAGAAAGGACAGAAGAAGTTGTATTCACGAGTTTACGTATTGGACAATAATTCCTTGTTCAGAATTGATATGCACGATTCGGCATTTGTAGGGAGTGCACTTGTCAAATGGTGCAGCATGTATTGTTTGAATGCAATTCCTATGAAGTTTGGAGGAAAGGTCTAATTGCTAAATTGAGATATTTAGGACAGACAGTTGAACACGGAAAATTTGTTAGGATATCACTTTATGAAAAGCATGAGACTTTTTGATATTATTTGAGTTTTGTGGGTGAAGGGATTTTAGTGGGGATACTTACTGTTTGTTTGCACCACACTCTAGTTCAGTAGGTGGTGGTAACGCACCTTGTGTTGTTCTGCCAACTGTGTTTAAACTTTGCAAGAAGAACCATTACACTTTTAAATTAGTTGCCTTGGAAAATGATTATCTGGCACTGCCACCTGAAGAAATTCTTTGGAAGTTTATTTTCTGGCTAGAGATATGGGCATTGCACTGCACTGCTGATGTGTAGGCATCGGGGACAGTGGAGAAGGGCAGGGGTTCTGCCCTTGCCGATGCCTGAATGTGTTACTGAGGAGGGGCTGGGGTGGGTGGTGCAGGTGCAAAACATCATCACAATGCTCCCTTTGCAAGGTGCATCACAATCCAAGTTCATGGTGAGTGAGAGTGGTCAACTGCTGCTTGACGGAGGGGATGGATGAGGCTAGGTAGGCAGAATTTCCCCAATAGTGTGGCTCAGTGCTCGTTTTTCTAGCTGCTCTGTATTGTCTCCCTTGCTCAATTTGCAGTTTCTTCTGGCATACTCCAGCACCTGGAAATGTTGATCCAAAGACTGGAGAATTGCGTGGTCTATTTGAAGCTCCCATGTCCTGCTGAGGTGGCGTTCTCCTTGCAAAGTTCCCAAAATTTGGTTGATATGAGATCTTTGAAAAGAGAAAGGGTTTTCCAATCGACAGATATTTGTGAAAAGCAACAGTGGGTTTGTACTTTCCCAGCTGGAGAGTGAGTTGAAGCCTTTCACACCTGTTTTTTTATTTTCTGTGCGATTATAATTGAGTGGTTTTGCTGAATTTTAAAGATTGAAGTCAAACTTGGTTTCTACAGGTTGTCAGATTGCCACCCTAATTTGCTTTATGTTCAGTCTGTGCTTTTCACTGACTTTTCAGACAGCAACTGCAGTGGCCTCTGCCTCTGCTTGGCTAATTCTTATTCTGCATTGGCTGCAGAAGTGAGAATGTTACAGAAATCTGTGCCTAGTGAGAAGTTGTAGGACAGCAGTGGGGAGGGGGACAACTTCACATCCCTGGGAACTGGGGTCAGTTATGCAGCAGAGCAGGGGTGCTGAAATAAGTCATTTCAGTTGGGTTGATATTTGCGGGCAAATTGAGTGATTAGCCTCTTGACATCACTGTAAATGTAGGTGTATGGCTGGGTGTGGTTAAGTGTAACTAAGTAGCTTTTGATTTTTTTTGTCTGTAATATCATAGGACATAGGAGCAGAATTAGGCCATCTGGCTCATATAGTCTGCTCCACCATTCAATCATGGCTGATCTTTTTTTGTCTCCTCCTCAACCCCAGTTCCCGGCCTTCTCCCTGTAATCTTTGCCATGTCGAATCAAGAACCTATCAATCTCTGCCTTAAATACACCCAACAAACTGGCTTACACAGCTGCATGTGGCAACAAATTCCACAAATTCACCACCCTTTGGCAAAAGAAATTTCTCTGCATCTCTGTTTTGAAAGGGCTTCCCTCTATCCTGAGGCTGTGCCCTCTTGTCCCAGACTCTCCTACCATGGGAAAATCCATTCCATAGCTACTCCGTCTAGGCATTTCAACATTCAAAAAGTTTCAATGAGATCCCCTCTATCCTTAATTCCAGTGAATACAGATCCAGAGCCATCAAAAGTTCGTCGTATGATAACCCCTTCATTCCTGGAATCATCCTTGTGAACCTCCTCCGGACCCTCTCCAATGCCAGCACATCTTTTCTAAGATGAGAGGCCCAACCAAAACTGTTCACAATACTCAAGGTGAGGCCTCACCAGTGCCGTATAAAGCCTCAGCATCACATCCTTGCTCTTGCATTCTAGATCTCTTGAAATGATAATGCTAACATGGCCTTTGCCTTCCTCACTGCCGACTCAACCTGCAAGTTAACCTTCAGGGTATTCTGCACAAGGGCTCCCAAGTCCCTCTGCATCTCAGATTCCTGGATTTTCTCCCTGTTTAGAAAATAGTCCGCACATTTGTTTCTACTACCAAAGTGCAGGGCCATGCATTTTCCAACATTGTATTTCATTTGCCACTTTTTTGTCCATTTTCCTAATCTGTCGAAGTCCTTCTGCATCCTACCTGTTTCCTCAACACTACTTGCCCCTCCACTAATCTTCATATCATCTGCAAACTTGGCAACAAAGCCATCTATTCCATCATCTAAATCTTTTACAGACAGCATAAAAAGAAGTGGTTCCAACACCGTCCCCTGCAGAACACCACTAGTCACTGCCAACCAGAAAAGGATCCTTTTATTGCCATTTGCTGCCTCCTACCAATCAGCCAATGCTCTAACCATGTTAGTAATTTTCCTGTAATACCATGGGCTCTTAACTTGGTAAGCAGCCTTATGAAATGAAATATCTTTATTGTCATTGCATAGTACAATTTGTCATGCTCCAATACAGCGAAAATGAGTTTGCAACTCTTGTACTCAATGCTATAAAACAACAAATAAAATAAATAAACAATAAATAAAATCAAGTAACCAGCCAGTACGAGCAATGTCCAGCAGTACAAAAGCGCAACTCAGGTGCATGACATCCATAAAACCAGTATTAAAGTAGCAATATAACAAATTATGGATGATGCTTGATCGATTGGTTCGGAGCAATTATAGCTCTGGGGAAAAAGCTATTTTTCAGTCTAGAAGTGCGGGCATAGAAAATCTTATAACGTCCGCCAGATGGAATAAGTTCAAGCAGATGATTGCATGCGTGTGTATCGTCCTTACAGATGTTTATAGCTTTCCTTAGGCAGCGTGAGCTGTAGGTGTCCTCCAGGGCTGGGAGCTGTGTCCCAATGATGTTCTGTGTGCTAGAGACAGCCTGCTGAAGTGCTTTCTTATCAGCTGCTGTACAACTGAGATACCACACAGAGATGCAGTATGTTAAGATGCTCTCTGTGGTGCAGCGGTAAAAGGTCACCAGCATCTGTTCAGGTAGACCAGCTTTCTTCTGCGTTCTAAGGAAAAATGAGCATTGCTGTGCTTTCTTAACTATGTGCGGCACCTTGTCAAAGGCCTTTGTCAATCTGAATGCACTCCCCACCTCCCTGTCCCCATCAAAACTAAAACTCTTACCCAAGGGTAAGGACCAGAGGTATAGATTCTGTTGTTCTGTATTGAGATTACATCTGCGTGGGATTGTGATGATTTTCTCTGGACAGTGTGTTTAGGTCCTCTAAGGTCTCCCTTGCCTTGTTGGAGGGTCACACCTCTGCAAAGATTCTTTCAGACACTGACTCTAGTCCAGAGAATTCATCATAGGAAAGGAGGAGAGCAAGAATTGCGTGGTCTTGTTTGCAGTTTTTGTGTCCTGCAGAGCTGGTATCTCTTTAGCTTGTATTTAACATGAAGGCAGGAAATTACTAAATTCTCAATATTGGATAGGTGAAGCCTTGGGAAAGAGGAAAGACTTTCCCAGTCTCCATATTGGTAAAAAGTAGCAATGGGTGTGTTTGCCTGCTTCTCCAGCTGAAGGCTGAATACTCCTCATGCTCGATATTTATGTTCTGCATAATCCATGGCTGTCTCATCAGCTTTTTGAATCACTGCCATTATCGTTCCCCAGCTCCCTCCCTCCAGCCGCTGCTGCACTTGCCCTTTAAAAGAGCGAGATCTTTCTTCATTACTGGTGCTCTCGGTAGTTGCCCATGTACCATCCCGCACCCCCTGGGCCATCCTGTCCCACATATTCCTCGGGCACTTGGCTTTCACTAACACATGTATATCTTTAGGGTGCATCTGGTGAATTTCAACCATTTCCTTGAGCTTGCACCAGAATCCTGAATTCCCCCAGGCGACTTTAAGTGAGGGCAACTGGGACAAAATGCTTTGTTTCTCCCCGGAGGTGAAGGGCTTATGAATAGTCGTAATCAAGGTCAAGGGCTGGCTCGGATCATCAGGGTTCTCAACCTGGCGTTGCCTGACCTCAATAGGTGCCATTCTGGTAGATCTATCTGGGTAAAACCTCTCCCTGAGCTATCTCCATACTAATTCCCACACTACGCAAAATATCATAGATGGGTAGCAGTTAAACAGTACATATTTAAAACCGCAGAGTATGTATTCCACGGTCTGTCACTTCTGAGTACCCGAACTCATGATGCCTGCTGTATTCTTTTGCATCACACTTGCAAACGCATACACTAAAATACAACTCCCCGAACGAGTATACACGCCCCTACTCTGGCGTCTGAAACCGTACCATTGGTTACCACCTTTTGCAACTGGTGGTCCAAGTCTCACCAAGTTAACATGCAGTGATTCCTCACTTAAACACACGTGCACACGCATACACTGCTTTTATATCTACCAGTTCAACTCTCCACGTTCATGATACTTTGTGTTCCCGTCTACCACCGACCGAACTGATCCAAGTGTGAGTGTTATTTTAGAAAAATACTCACCAACTTAGACTGCTGGCCACACGACAGGTCACGAAGTATCCCACTTCTGACACCAAATGTTGTAGTGTGAATGGAATCACTGGAGAGACAGTTTCTGGTGGATACAAAGCAGCTTCTTTATTCGACACCAAGGTACAGCAGGCACCATACGGACGGAGATGCTTTCCGTAGAAAGCTCTGCTAGCTCAATGTGGGCTTGATATTTATATGCTAAACACAAAGGCAATCGCTACATAAAAAGTTTTAGACAATGCATAGACAATGCTTCCTATTGAAGCTACATACAAAATATCACACCATCCTTTCCTTCTGACGCCAACATGTTGGGGTTGGTATCCACAGCCTTTAGGAATGCAAGTTAAGTCTACGATACATTTATTTGGCATTTCCCCTGCTAACATAGAAGACAATTAATATTTATAATGTATAGATAATACTGTCTTCGAAACTACAGCATCAGGTGAAAGTACGGTGCCAGAAGCATCTGGTATTCGCAGCTTTTTAGGAAGCGCATTGTTGTGGACTCAATCCAGAGTACTTTGTCAAATAGAAGTCTGGTGGCCAAAGTCATTTAAGTGTAAACAAATCATCTACCCAAAAAAACTCACTCTAACAGGCTGGAAGGCCTGGGGCTGTGGGTGAGGATGGCTGTGAGGGAACAGTGCATGCAGCGTGGGGCTTGGAAGGGAACGAGGAAGGTGAGCATTTGGTAGTCTGGTTGGAGCTTCGCTGCACTGCAGAGCTGTTGGTTCTGTTGCAAAACTTAGTTGGCATTTTGCTCAAAGCAATTAAGGTTGTGTCCACGCTAGACTGGATAAATCTGTAACCAAAGCTTTTTCTCTTCGTTTTGACCTTCTGTCGACACGGAAACGGCATTTTCCTCCCCTGAACAGGGAGATTTTCAGAAACGCTCTCCAGAGTGAATAAATCTGAAAACGCCTAATATCCGGCGTAGTGTGTACGGGGTAACCAGCTATTTTAAAAACGCTGTCATGGCATGCTGCAACAAATGGTGGCAGCAGCGCAGCATTTCATTGTTTTCTTGAACGCAACCTCCAACACCACCACAACATCTGACAATCGATGTGTAACAGCCTAATGTAACATTGTATGGAAATACGAGATAACACTGATGCAGACATGTTTTATACATTTAACAAGGTGCTTTATTAATGTATTGCTTGTGCAAACATTCAATAGATGCAATTGTCACTTTTGCCCAGTAACTCCCTTTATTGCACATGTTAAATACAGCAAAATAATACACAAAGACATGGCAAAAGTAAAGGTAAACAAATGAGGTAACAGCAAATTTCCCTTTTGCCCAGTAGCAAGCCTTATTGCATGTAGTTGAAGCTGTCGTCCCTTTCATCGGTGAAGGGACTATGGCTGTAGGAAATGTTTCTGGACAAATGCGCACCAAGATTTTTGTTTGGCAATTTCCTTTTAAGTTTTTCTAGTCTGTAACTGGACAAACGCACAACAAGTATACCGTTTCCTCTTCGCTTGTTTTCTGTGTGTCCTGTGCATGCCCAGTAGGAGGAGATTCACCCAAATATCCGTTTTAATGTAGACAGAGGTATTTTTTAAAACTCCTAGTGTGGATGCCTGTCGCTTTTACGCGAAACCGGCGTTTTCAAAATTATCTGGTCTAGTGTGGATGTAGCCCAAGTCTTTTTAAAGGGAATAATCTCATCTACAGGAGTAACAATGGGTGTGCTCTCCAGCTGAAGACTGAGATTCAGCCAATAACACTGTGCTTTTTTAAAAATGTGCAATTACAATTGTTGAGTGGCTGAGCTTCCCTCAGAGGCTGGCTGAGTCATAGACTTTGTCTCCACATGTTATTGGACTGTTTCTCTCCCCCCCCCCCCCCCCACCTTTTAACAATTGAATTTGTCCCCTTGTCTTGACTTTGATAGATAGCAAATGATTGACCCATGGCAGACTAATGCACACAAAATGCTGGAGGATGATCTCACAAGGTTAGGTAGCATCTGTGTTTGGAATTTGTTAAAGATGGTTTGGTTTTGGTGATGGATGATTCCGGTCACCCACAATGGGCAACACAAAGATGAGTTTGAACGTTAATGTCCGCGTGTGTGTCGGCAGGGCTTCGGGAGTGGGTGCTGCAGAATAAAACAAGTATTGATTACAGCCTTTCTTGTGAAACAGGAAATATTTGAAGGGAAAGGAGGCAGCTCCATCAAAATTGTGCAGTCGATCATCGAAATGCTCAAACCTACTGTCCGCGGCTCTGTGGAAGAAGGCAGCTGTGGTCGGAGTGATGTTTGCTGGAGGGAAACTGAGCTGAACGTGAACCACAGTGACCTGGCAATTGTGGACGTCGCTGTGAACGTACAACGTTTGAGTGAGTGGTTTTTGAAAATGATCATCTTGAGCTGCCATCTGATGAAAATCTTTGGAAAGTTATTTTGGGGCTGGAGGTGTGGGAAATGCACTGCTGATGTGTATTGGGGTGTCTAAGATTTTGGAGAAGGGTTGGAGTTCTGCTGTTGCCTGAATGTATTACTGAGATGGGGCTTTGGTGCTGTGTTGTGGGGGTGGGGAGGATTAGGTACGCAAGGTGCAAAATGCCATCACAATGCAGCCATGGAGATGCATCACAATCCAGAATCCAGGTTTACAGCAGAGTTTTCGGAATGCTGTTCATCTGTGCTCATTTTTCTTATTGCTGTGTAAAGTCTCCCTTGTGGGAGGGTCACACCTCTGCAAAGATTCTCACTTTTGCAAAGATTCTTTCAGACAGACACTGATCAGAGTCTGTGCAGTTAATCAAAGGGAAAGAGAGGACCAAGAATTGTGTGGTCTTGTTTGCAAATCCTGCATCTGGCACAGGTGGTATTCTCTTGTTTAACATGAATTTAGCAGGAACAGTAATATTCCCAAAATTACACAGAAGTGAAGTCTTTGGAAAGGGGATAGACTCTCCCACTGTAAGCATTAATGGGCGTGTTTGCCTGCTGCAGCTGAAGGCTGAGATGTAGCCATTCACACCTCTATTTGTTCTGTCTATGATTACTATTGTTTGGTGGCTGTGCTTCCCTCAGAGAGGCTGGTTGGTCTGGATGTTAAAGACTGACGCCATAGCCTTTGGGTCTCCACAGGTCATTGGACAGTTTTCCCCAGATTTTTTAAAACAGTTCGATTTGTGTACGTGTCTTGGCTGTTTTGCATACAATTTAATAATGGCCTCCTGTTCTTCTGCTCACTGCTGAGCTGACATGGGTTATGCAGTGGGTGCAGAAATAGGGTGGCTTTGCAGACTAATCAGTGACGTGGCCTGATGGTGTGACAGGCTAGCTTCAATTCCCTGGGCACTTGGCCCTGTTCTGCAGTGCAGGAACAGGGACCCTCACAATTTGGCGGTTGCACCCTTTTGCTTTGTAGGTTTGCATTTGCCCACCTTTCCCTGAATTGTTTCTGTGAATGCATTCCGTTTGCCCTGCTCAGGGACCATTGTACCTTCAAATTGCAGATTTTATTGAGTCCTTGTCTCATCTCAGGTTGGTGAAATTACCCTTCCCCCAACAGATCTCCCCTCCCTTCCCTTCTTTGTAATGAGGAGCAGAGAGCAGTCGAGCACTGGAATGGCCTCTCAGCCTACTGTCGTTGTACCAACCACAATATTGATTGAAACTTGCACATCTGTGCCTGCATGTGATCTGTATCCCTCAGTTGCCTGCTGGCTTCATAATCTCTATCTCAGTCTCCTCCCTGTCACCTCAACATCCTCTCATTTTATGCTACCTGTGCCGTGGGAAGTGGATTTTGACAATAGTGCATATCCTGGTTTCCCATATTGTTATATACTGTGTCAGAGTAACCCCTGGGACCCCTTATCTCTGTGGGAAACAAGCCCAGCCTATCCAGTCTCAGCCCATAACAAAAGTTCCCCAGTGCAGGCGTCCTTGCTACAGTGCTGCAAGCATCACAGCATGAAGATTTCCCAGGTCAGCCGCGCCAGGGTCTTGTAAAATTGCAACGTCACATCCTGCTTATTGTGCTGGCTTACGAAGACGAATCTGCCTCAATTCTCCGAGCTGTGTCACTACTTCAGCGAACTATGCTGTTCCCCATAACTGTTTATCTTCCGGAAACATATGGCCTTGCAGCAGTTTCCGGACATTGAATTGAACCTGGGTAACTTTCCCACCAATCCGTATGGTGGGACATACCTGAGCGATAACCTGCCTTGCTGCGAAATCTCCCTGAATTATAAACCCAAAGAGCCAAGTTTGCTATGAGCAAATACTTAATTAAACAAACACAGCGCTGGGGGGGGGGGGGTGGCATCTATGTCCTTTTGTGTTATTTATTTAATTGCGTTCTCTTTATCTAGTTTTAGGACTTGTGTGAAGTTATGAACACATTTTAGACCATATTTACGGAGAAAGGGAAAAAATTCTAAAGGGTTCACAAACTTTCTAGCACCACTGTAAACCACACATGTGAAGGCCAGGAACTGGACTTGTCAGGCTGTTTGAGGCACACACACCATTGGGAGCATTTAATAGGTAGTGGGAGCTTGTTTCCATTATCACACCTGCCTATAACACCCTTAAGGAACCTTATCTTCTAGTGCTGTGCCATTAGGGCGGCTCCACCCCATGGCAACATAGTGCTCACTCAATGATTCATTCTCATTCTTGGGCCCCGCAATCATCTTGTGCTGGTGCTTTACTATGGCTACAAGCAGAAAGCATCAGTCTGGCTATCCTTTCTCCTAGTGAATTAAGTATGTGTAGTTGTGTTAAGTTAATGATGTGGTGTCTCTTTTCAACCCCGAGGAAATCCAACTGATACGACTATTCTACAGGTGGCTGGTAATGAAACTACCAAATACTGCACTATTATTGGTCCATCCAGGGACTCTATTGTTTATAGGGGGGAGGTCTCTCTCTTACTCATACATCTAAAAAGAGTGATCTTCTGTACAACCACTGGATCCTGCCGACTGTGCCAAATGTAAAGTAAGGACACGTTGAGGGATCCAATGAGTGAAACAAGACAAATTTTAAAAATGGGTATATTAATTCTTTATTTAGAAATGAACAGTGGAAACACTAAATCAGGCATCTAGCTACATAAACGTTTGGCTAAACTACCCAATGCCACTATACTGACCTTCATTTGCCCTTTAATTGAAAGGATACCCTGCTAAATCTCCCTAATTATGAAACTGAAGAACGAACAGATAATTAATTAAACAAATGTGGGGAGTGGGGGTGGGAGGGCTGCCTACATCTGCAGTGCTCTCTCTCAATGGTCCTTCAGCGTTGGTTGCAGCTTCAACCTGAAGAAGAGAGAGAAGGTGAACCCCTTCCACATGCTCAAAGGTGCCCGGAACTAGAAATTGGCACCGTGGCATGCAAACCAGCCAATGAGAAGAGAGCAATGTAAACTTTAAACGACCCAGTTACTGACCGGCACAACAGAAGCATAGCTTTTGACCAGCAAGGAAGCCACCCCTCCACACATGGCAGTTACCTATCATATCCCTATGTACATCTATGTCTGCAGTGACATTTACGCTTTCATCCCTAATGGCTACCTACAAGACTCTAAGCAGAGATCGTTCTGGGAATTTGACCAACAGTCTTTAAAAGCAGCTTTGTCATTCAAATACCTTCTTCCCTACTGGCTGATTGCAGTTTAATCATGTTCTTACCTTCACCTCTTCATTCACTGACAGCTGAAACTCACCAGCACCTGGTTACTGTCTCGTTGGGGGTACCAGCAAGGTAACTGTTTCAGGCTCACAGGCACCAGTTCACACTCTCTGCCATGACAAAAAAAATGGCCAGATTGTGACAACTGGTGTCTCAGACCCTTCCATCAGTGTACAGGAAGGGTTAGGTGGTCTGCATTTGAACGGTTGCAAGGACCTTAGCCCATGGGCACACACTGCTGGGCTGTCCATTTGGTCACTGACCCAAACACTGGAAGGGCCAGCTCATTTGTATTCACTCCCCAATTCAGGCTGGGGTCACTGCCTTCAGGCGCTGTGTGTAATTTCTTCCTTCTCAGTCTGCCTTGTCATCGAAGCTGTGGAACATGATGTAACTCAGATCCCCTCATTTGTTTTTTTCCCCGATATTTTTATATTCTGATCTGTACAACTGATCATCTACCTTTAAGAAACCTACCTGCAAGAAACACCCTTCATTGCAGAGTACAGTTACTGTTGTACTTTAACATACTGTTCATGGTTTGCTGCTACGCGCTCTGTGTCTTGTGCATTTGGGTTTGTTTTGGGTCTGATTTCTTCGGCTGTGGTGAGGTCTGATGCAACTGGCTGGTGTTCGTCACTTAGGTTCTCTGCAATGACGCTTACTGGGTACAGTTGATTGCTTGCTCTATCTGTGAGGGTGACAAGAAGGTGAGTCAAACGGTTTCACCCAAGTCCAGAGTTTCCACTGGCTACCTCGTTGGGTCTGCACACAAACACTTATCATTTGTCAAAAGTACCTCCTGTGGTCCTATCCATCTGGGAGCAAATCTGCCTTTTCTGGCAGCTCTTTCACCATGACTTTGTTGGATCTGGTGATTTCTGATACAAAGGTGTTTTTTTTTCCAGAGTCGGAGTATGAATCAAAAGTTTGTTGCTTTGCAATTGTTTATTGAAAGTTTAGAACAAAGAAGCAAGCACAAAGCATATGGCAATAGTTCTACTGATAGGGGGATGATCAGAAACTAAGATGGCGATTTTTGCAGAAACAGACACCACAAGCAGTCCCTGGGTTACGAATGAGATCCGTTCCTAAGTCTGTCTTTAAGTTGAATTTATAGGTAAGTTGAAACGGGTATATACAATTCTTAGCATCAGTTAGTCAAATGTTTGTCTTAGTATATAGTATATATTTTACCTTCCTATGCATATAAAACACTTAAGAAACACTTCCAAATACACTAAAAGTTAATACAGTAATAATAAAATTAACTACATACTGTACTGAAGAGAGAGTGAATCTATATGTGTGTAGGTTTTCAGTACTGTAAAAAAACATTAAAGGAACAGTTCTTAAAACAGTTTAGATAGAGAAAAGAGATCATGATTAAAGGCTAACACTAACTCTCGTTCCATCAATGTCTTGCATACCGGAAGGGGCATTTGTGAGGTAACATTATGATAACATTAATAATTGGATGATGCAGGAGAAGATGATGGAATGATGGCTGTTGTTGAAGATGATGGGCTTGGTGTTGGAGAGGATGGACCTGGTGCTGGAGAATCGGGGTTTGATTCTGCTGCTGGAGAGGGGGAGTTTACTAGAGTCAATTTGTTGAAGTAGGCATCAAGGGAGGTTTGTACAGAGCTTTTCTTTTTCTCGTCATAAATGGCCTTGTAGCAGCTGAGGCCCTCGGTAACTGTACGGTAAACTTTGAACCTCTCTGTATTAGGATCTTGCTCCTCTAACTTTGCCATCCCTGCTTCAGTGAGACGAAAGGCTTCAGCTAACTCTTTCATCAAAAACTTTTTCAGTTCTGGAGTTTTTAGGTCCCAGTCTTCTTCCTCAAAAGCTATCATCTGCTGCTGTAGTTCCATAAGGTCTTCATTGGTCAGTTCTTCAGCATGGGAGTCGAGTAACTCTACAACATCATTTTCACTGATGTCAAACTGCAGTTGATTACCAATATCAGCCACAGCTTGCCTGGCTTCGGCGATTGCCGTCAGTTGTAAACCCCTGAAAAGCATGTGTGAATTGGGGGCACAATTTGTTCCACATTCCTTTCATATTTGACCTCTTCACTTCATCCCAAGAATCAGCAGTTTCACTTCATCCCAAGAATCAGCAGTATTTTTGATGGCATCATAGATGTTATAATTCCTCCAGAACTCCCTTAAGCTCATCACATCATCTTGGGTAGCCCTGACTGCTTGTGAGAAAGATCGCCGTAAATAATAGGCCTTAAAGGAGGCTATGACTCCCTGGTCCATTGACTGAAGTAGCGATGTGCTGTTGGTGGGTAAAGATACGACCTTTATATTGGGGGGGGGGGGGTTGTTGTGAAGCACAGGGAGAATCTTGAAAGGAATTTTCTTGGCCAAGCGATAATGTTCAACGATGAGGACAAAATGGTTCAAGAACCAATCTTCAAAAATGGCAATTGTAACCTAAGCCTTTGCATTTGCTTTCCAAATAACGGGAAGAGATTTTTTTTCCCAAAAATACTTTATTCAGAAATATTACAAAATAAAAATAATTACATATAAGAAAAGAAAACCATTCGTTGACTGTGAGACCTTATTCAATACAGTTATTAACAATAAAAATTTTGCGTTGACTCTCTGTTCATTTACAAATGGAAGATGTTTACAATAAATCATGCGTTTACTCTCAACCCTTGGTCAAGAGTTAAGACTTATTAACAATCAAATTATCAACAATAAAGGCAGGCAATGGCTCTAATACTTCCCAAATTAACAATTCCACCCACTCCTTGGGCACCATGTTGATTATCTGTCCACACTGCTGATGAGGGTAGGTCTCCTCCCCACCCAACCTCCACCACTCCCACGGGTGATGAACCTTAAAACTGTGGTCTTTCCCCACCGGGCCTTCGCGGTGGCCGCACCAAGTTTGAGTGCATCCCTCAGCACGTACTCCTGCAGACGAGAGTGTGCCAGTCGGCAGCATTCAGTCACGGACATCTCCATCTGCTGGCAGACCATCAAGTTTCGAGCCGACCAAAGAGCATCTTTCACCGAATTGATGATCTGCCAGCAGCACCGGATGTTTGTCTCCGTGTGCGTCCCCGGGAATAGCCCGTAGATCACGGAATCCTCGGTAATGCAGCTGCTGGGCATGAATCTTAGTACTGTCCCTTCCATTCTCTTCCACACCTTCTTTGCGAACCCACAGTGTGCAAAGAGGTGAGCCACTGACTCCACCCCATTACAGTCCTCCCGTGGGCAACGGGGTGTGGAGGAACCATTCCGGGTGTACAGGAGGGATCTGACTGGGAGGGCCCTTCTCACCGCCAGCCAGGCAAGGTCTTTGTACCTGTTGGTGAGATCTGGCGATGAGGCATTTTGCCAGATGAACTGGACAGTCTGCTCAGGGAACCACGCCACTGTGTCCATCACGTCCTTCTCCTGCAGTGCCTGCAGGACGTTACGTGCCGACCACTGTCTAATGGTCCTGTGGTCAAATGCGTTGGTCTTGAAGAATTTTTCTACGAAGGACAGGTAAGGGGGCAACGACCAGCTGACAGGGGTGTTGCGTGGCAAAGGGGCCAGACCCATCCTTTGTAGCCAGGGCGACAGGTAAAACCTAGGCACATAGTAGTACTTTGTGCCCACGTGTCTGGGATCCACGCACAACCTGATGCAGCCACACACGAAGCTGGCCATCAGGGTGAGGGCGACATTGGGGACGTTCTTGCCCCTATTGTCCAGGGACTTGTGCATGGCGATCCGTCTCACCCGCTCCATCTTGGATCCCCAGACGAATCTGAAGACAGCTCGGGTGATTTGCAAGCTGTAGGAGCGGGGGACGGGCCAGACCTGCGCCAGGTACAGCAGCCCTGAGAGCACCTCACAGCTGATGACCAGATTCTTGCCCGTTATCGACAGGGAGCGCGCTCCCCACAGTCCCAGTTTCTGTTTCACCTTGGCAGTCCGCTCCTGCCAGTTCTTGGTGCACGCCTCAGCCCCTCCGAACCAGATCCCCAACGCCTTCACGTGCTGAGACCTGATGGTGAAGGGGACGCTGGATCGGTCGGGCCAGTTGCAGAAGAACATGGCTTCGCTCTTCGTGCGGTTGACCCTGGCCCCCGACGCCAGCTGGAACTGTTCGCAGGTGCCAATCAACCTGCGAACTGACCTCGGATCAGAGCAGAAGACGGCGACGTCGTCCATGTACAGGGAGGTTTTCACTTGGGTCCCTCCACTGCCTGGCAGTGTCACCCCTCTTATGCCCTCATCCTTCCTGATGGCTTCTGCAAAGGGTTCTATGCAGCAGACAAACAAGACAGGAGAGAGGGGACAGCCCTGCCTGACTCCAGACCTGATGGGGAAGCTGTCTGTTTCCCACCCGTTGACCTGGACTGCACTACGGATGTCTGTGTAGAGCAGTCTGATCCAATTCCGGATTCCCTCCCCAAATCCCATTTTGGAGAGCACGTCTGCCATGTACGTGTGCGATATCCTGTCGAAGGCTTTCTCCTGGTCCAAGCTGACCAGGCAGGCGTCCACCCTCCTGTCCTGCACGTACGCGATGGTGTCCCTCAGCAGCGTGAGGTTGTCTGAGATTTTCCTGCCCAGTACAGCACAGGTTTGGTCTGGGTGAATCACCTGTCCCAGAGCTGACCTGACCCTGTTGGCGATAGCCTTGGACAGGATCTTGTAATCCGCATTCAGGAGAGAGATGGGTCTCCAATTCCTAATGTCCTCCCTTTCCCCCTTCTGCTTGTAGATGAGGGTGGTGATGCCCTTCCTCATGGACCTAGACATGCTACCCGCCAGAAGCATAGCGTTGTACACTTCCAGCAGGTCTGGACCCATCCAGTTCCACAGAGCCGAGTACAAGTCAGCCGGTAAGCTGTCGCTTCCGGGAGTCTTAACTGACCCAAAGGAACGGATGGAGCCTGTCAGCTCGTCCAGGGTCAGTGACTGATCCAGACTCTCCCGCTTGCTGTCGTCTAAGACCTGCGTGACAGACGACAGGAAGTTGCGGGAGGCTGTGGATTCTGTAGCCTTTTCGTTGTACAGACCGGCGTAGAAGGACTTGCGGATCCTCAGTATGTCGGTCTGCGAGGACGCAACTGAGCCGTCCTCTTCCTTAAGGTTGTGGATCACAGAGCTCCCCCTGTGCACCTTTTGGAAGAAGAAACGTGAGCACGTCTTGTCCTGTTCCACGGTTCGGACCCTTGATCGGAAGATGATTTTGGAGGATTTGGCGGCGAGGTGCTGGGCTTGCCGGCCCTTCACCTCTCGCAGTTCCTCCCTGACATCCACCCCTTTCGACTGCAGAAGTAGAAGTTGCTGCAACTCTGTCTGGAGTTTACGTAGTTCCCTTTGCTCCTGCCTTGCTTTCTGGATACCTTTGCGAATGAAGAACCTCCTAATGTTCTCCTTGGTAGCTTCCCACCAGTGAACTGGGGAAGCAAAGAAGGCTTTCAAGGCTCTCCAACCTGTGTACTCCTTCTCTAGTTCCTCGATGTTCTCTGGGGTCAGCAGCTTTACGTTCAGCTTCCAACTCCCCCTGCCTGCTTTCTGGTCCTCCCGTAAGAGACAGGTGGCTCTCAGAAGGCAGTGGTCAGAGAAGAACACTGGCGTGACGTCGGTGGACCTGACCGTGAGGGACTCGGACAGGAAGAGGAAGTCAATCCGGGAGCGGGCTGAGTCGTCCGATCGTGTCCAGGTGGCTTGCGGCTGTCTTCACCATTTCCCTCAAGAGTCTAGAGGTACTGTCCAGCCTGCCGTCGGCACTGCCGGGTCCTCCAGCCGCATCAATGGTGCAGTTGAAGTCTCCGGCCAGAACGACCGGCTGGGGCATCACCAGCAGCTTTGGGAGCTGCTCGAAGACGGCCAGCCGCTCGCTCCGCACGGGGGAGGCGTACACATTGACCAGCCGGAGCGGAGTGCCCCGGTATTTGACGTCTGCTACCAGTAGGCGCCCCGCAACCACCTCTTTAACTTGGGTGATTGAGAAGTTGCCTCCCCGCAGCAGAATCCCAAGGCCGGAAGCGTGACCATCGTTGCCCCCCGACCACACCGACAAACCCTGGGACCACCACCGTGACCACCGTCGATAACTCCTGAGGTTCGGCAGACCGCACTCCTGCAGGAAGGTCACGTCGGCGTTCACAGTGTTCAAGTACCGAAGCGCGCTGACGCAACGCCCAGTACTCTTCACACTGCGAACGTTGAAGGACGCCAGTTTAAGGTCCATCACCTTTTATAACTCCTCGTTCTCTTCTTCCCCGTCTGGAGGCCTCATACCCACAGTCCTGGTGAAGTCTTCCACCTGCTGAGGGTTCAGGTACTGCTGGTACTCCCCACCAGGGAGGGGTGCCATCGGTTCGCCACCAAATGGAACCTCCGGGGGCGCCCCTCCATCTGGCTGCAGACCACCAGAAGTATTACTGCTCCTGGATTCCCGGAGCTGAGACACTCTGCTGATCTCCCCATCCTGCGACTGGGGGGTGGCTAGCAGTCCTTCACTCTTCCCCTGACTCCCCTCTGCCCGATTAACCCGCCTCTTCCTCTGTCGGGGTTTCTGGCCACCCCCACCGCCCTCCTCCTCCGAGGAAGACAGGTGCTCAGAGGACGAGTGATGCTCAACCTCTCTCTTTTTCGAGCTCTCCAATTTTTCCGCCCTTTGTCTTTTTGGCGGCATCTTTAGGGTCTTTTTTCGTTTCGTGACCACCCTCTACTTTGCCCCTTCCCCCTCGGCCCTCCCCTCTTCCATTGACTCCTCTTCATCAAGCGGGGGGTCTTGGGTGTCTTGCAAGGTGGAGGGAGAGCCCAGGGTGGGCTCTTGTCCCTCCATCGCAACCTACGTCTTCTCTACAGAGACGGCAGGCACCTCCACTCCAGCTGGGGCTATCCCAATGTCATCACTACCCCTGGCCACCTGTGCATAGGTGCCCACCTGTTTCTGACAGGTCCTATAAAGGTGGCCCGCCTGCCCACAGAGGTTGCAGGATTTGGCCTCCGTTCAGTCTTTGGTAAGGTGTCCCTCCACCTTGCAGTTTCTGCACACCACAGCCTTACACTGGGCCGTGATGTGCCCTGCCTTGCCGCAGTTTCAGCACAGTTTTGGTTGTCCGGTGTAAACCAGGTAGCTCCGGTTCCCTCCGATCGCAAAGACTGAGGGTGGGTGGATGACACAGCCATTGGTGTCCGTCCTTAACTTAACCCTGACCTGCCGTTTAGGTGTCCAAACCCCCAGAATGTCGTCAACGTCCTCACACCCCCACACTCTCTCTACATAACGTGCTAGGAAAGTGAGGACGTCGACGACAGGTACATAGGGATTGAACATATGTACCGTAACTGTTCTCTCCTGCGACCCCTAATGGGAAGAGATTTTTTTAAAATTTCAAAATATACTTTATTCAAAAATAAATATATACAATAAACCATTCAATAACTTTTCATCCTTTACATACGTTTCCATTATACTCAGTAAATATCCGTATTTATATCCACCCACGTGGCACTCCAGTAGTTCAGCTTAGCATCTCATTGTTGAGGGGTATACTCCCCGCCCACCGACCCCTCCCACTACCACAGGTGGAGAAACCTATACCGTGGTCCTTCCCCACCGGGCCCTTGCGGTGGCTGCACCGAGTTTCAGTGCGTCCCTCAGCACGTACTCCTGCAGCCGAGAATGTGCCAGTCGGCAGCATTCTCCCACGGACATCTCCATGTGCTGGTAGATCATCAAGTTTCGGGCTGGCCAAAGAGCGTCTTTCACCGAGTTGATGATCTGTCAGCAGCACCGGATGTTGGTCTCCGTGTGCGTCCCCGGGAACAGCCCGTAGATCAGAGAGTGCTCTGTTACGCAGCTGCTGGGGATAAAACGTGACACTAGCCCGTCCATCCTCCTCCACACCCTCTTTGCGAACTGGCAGTGTGCAAAGAGGTGGGTCACAGACTCCTCCTCACTGCAGTCCTCCCGTGGGCAGTGGGGTGCGGAGACGACATTCCGGGTGTACAGGAGGGCTCTGACTGGGAGGGCCCCTCTCACCGCCAGCCAGGCGAGGTCTTGGTGCCTGTTGGTGAGATCTGGCGATGAGGCATTTTGCCAGATGAA